>NW_027488561.1:2400000-2706054 GCF_050948215.1 Halictus rubicundus
AGCCGCATCATTAATTTTACAATTTATTAATTATTTAAAAATTGTAATTTATTTATATTATTTTTTATATATTTTATAATATATATATTTTTTTCGTCTATTTATATTTATATTGTATTATATTCACGTTTATATGTTTATTCTTTTTGTTAATGTACGATTGTTTGTATTTTTCTTTTTTCGAATAAAAAAAATTATCTTTATTCGTCGGATAAATTCTCGTCGAATAAAGATACTTTCTTTATTCGAACATTCCAATGAAGAATAAAAATTTTTTTATCTTTTATTAGTTAATCGAAATTTTTATGTAGATAAATATTTTGCCCAACTCTGCCATTTTGCATTATCCCGAAATAACATACGGATTCCGAACCCTTGAGATTCTCGTAGATACACGTACACGCCGACCTAGCGGTGTGTGACTGTGTCGAGGCAACGTGTTTACGTTGTCGGCCACACGTCATCCCGGACCCTTGCTATTCTCATTGATACACGTACGCGCCGACCTAGCGGTATGTGAGTGTGTCGAGGCAACGTGTTTACGTTGTCGGCCACACGACATCCCGAAACCTTGCTAGCTTCATCGGTACACGTACAGGCCGACTTGGCGGTGTGTGAGAGTGCCGCGACACGGCTGTTCGAACGAAGCTACGGCAGCGCCGTCGTTTACGATGTCGGCCACGCGTGCCCAGATCGCCTCTCTGACAGGCGTCATGCGAACGAATAATGGAAAATGTTGCTCGAAAACGCAAAAGTAGGACCTGCCGGTGGTCAAGCGATCTAGATTTATCCTTCGTCTACCGCTTTTGACCAATGACATGCCCCACCTTTGTATTATAGAGTCAGGAATCGCGGCCTCCCGAACCCTTGCTAGTCTCATCGGTACACGTACAGGCCGACTTGGCGGTGTGTGAGAGTGCCGCGACACGGCTGTTCGAACGAAGCTACGGCAGCGCCGTCGTTTACGATGTCGGCCACGCGTGCCCAGATCGCCTCTCTGACAGGCGTCATGCGACCGAATAATGGAAAATGTTGCTCGAAAACGCAAAAGTAGGACCTGCCGGTGGTCAAGCGATCTAGATTTATCCTTCGTCTACCGCTTTTGACCAATGACATGCCCCACCTTTGTATTATAGAGTCAGGAATCGCGGCCTCCCGAACCCTTGCTAGTGTCATCGGTACACGTACAGGCCGACTTGGCGGTGTGTGAGAGTGCCGCGACGTGGCTGTTCGAACGAAGCTACGGCAGCGCCGTCGTTTACGATGTCGACCACGCATGCTCAGATCGCCTCTATTGTCAGAGATCATGCGATCGAATCAGAGAGGATACTCGGAAAATGCCACTCGACACTGAATGTGGAAAGTGCACCCAGCTCCCCATACTGGACGAAAATGTTACTATTTAGCTTCTTCTAGTGGCCGTTATAGCGGTACTATCGATTGTTCAAGGCCACCTGGGAAAACTGGCCCTTAACCATGTGGGCAATCCTTGCGTGTGCGAAAACCCACTGTGTCCAATGTTACTGTGTCCAAAAAAACCGTGTGTCCAATAATACCGTGTCCAAAAGAACCGTGTGCCATGCCGTCGTGCGCAATCGTCTGTGCGCAAAAGAGCCATCCCCTTATGGGACACCTACACCAACCTGTCCGAGGCGCAACTGCAAGTGGCTGGATGAGGCGGCGGCAGAACCGCGAAAAGAAATGTCTGATGTCCGACATTCTGATGTCCACCTTCGTCCTGCGTCGTCGCCTCCGAGTTGTCTGGCCCGTGTGTGGCGTTCCCAAAAGGGCCTAGCCGAATAAGATGGTCAAAACTGCCCTTAGACGTTTTTCAATAATTAATGAACCATTCGAAAGCTGACCAAGAAAAACCCCTCTGAGCCAAATTTCAACCCCCTATCTTGCTCGTGAGGGTAGTTACAGGGTAAATTAGATTTTGAGCTTTTCCGTGCATTTTCCGCACTCTGATGCTTCCGAAAATTCTGAAAAAAATGTGGCATATTTTGGATCCTAAGACAGATTTTTGAGAATTTTTTCAGATTTTTTGGATGCAAACTGTGGTCGTAAAAAATGAAAAACCTCAAAAAAATCGGAAAAATGCAGGTTTCTCAAAAATATGAAAACATGCTATTGAGCTGTTTAGTGCCCCAATAAAGTACCATAACAGGCAGTGTCCTCAATTTTTTTTAGATTTTTTGTTGTGGGAAGTCTCTGTCAAAAACAAGAAAAACCGAATTTTTTCGACGTTTCTGCTATTAGGAGGAAAGTTACACTTGTTGATTTTATTGCAAGTATATATTAAGGCATTTTTAACGTTATTACATTGAAACAAGTAAGTGTTTGACCTCAGAAATATGTTTTAAGAGAAAAATAAATTCTATTTCGTGCGCTATATACCAGAATGTTCGCAACGTTTACAACATCGCCGGTTGGCCGAGCAGTCAAGGTGTCGGACTACGGAGCGGAAACGCTGGGTTCGAATCCCGTCGAGGGTAAAGTTTTTTTTTTCCATACATCCTCTTTATTTTTTCAATTTTTTATTACATGGTTTATTCATGTGATTTTAACAATATTTTTTAAATGTTTTTAAAAAATATTGAGGTAACATTTTTAACTAACTTTTATTTATATTACTCCGATTTGACTTCGAATTTAATGATATTATTTTCTTGGATTAGGTAATAAATTAATATTTATATTATTGTGTTCGTCCACGATTTCCGCCAGATATAGAAATTGCTTGCGAAAATTGGTAAGATTCCGTGAAAAGAATTTTTAAATCTACTTCTGTCATTTCCGGAAAATCCAGAGTATCTACCGAGGATACTGTTTGAAATGGAGTCGTTTTGCAGTTCCAATTATGTCCAATTTCTGGAAAGGTTTCGTTGTCTACTTGTTTGTGTGGAAGCTGGTACTTTTGACCTTGTATACTATACATTGCCTCTACAACCCAATGAATTTTCGTGACTTTTCGGGAATAATTCGACACTTTCGTCGAAAGTTGAGAACGATTACCTTTTAAAGCAGGCATGAGAACTCTAAAACCAAGACCTGTTAAATGAGATGTAACATCTCGAAAACCTCTGTCGACAACACAAAAGTCTCCCCTCTTCATGATGGTTTTCAATCAAGTAACTATAAACGGAAATACATCCTCATGTACGTTACAATAAAGAGGAATGGCTAAGGCTTATTTGTACCTGATACCCCACTTTAAAAATAGTGGTAGTATGTAGCCCTTTTCTTTCAATTGGACAAAAACCAATACTTTGCTGCGTGTTATTTATTCAGAGTTCTTCTCATTTCCTCCCTAATTTATGAAGACGCAAGGCTTAGAAACCAGATTAATGAATTTTAATATTAAGAATGTTAGAGAGGACCGTAATGAAGATCATATACAATTAGAGAATCGAGGAAGTGATAGATACTCTAAAACTATATTTACATATATTTTATTCAAAAATGTTTCTTAAATATTTTTAAAACATTAAAAAAATATTTTAAAAATCACATGAATAAACCATGTAATAAAAAATTGAAAAAATAAAGAGGATGTATGGAAAAAAAAAACTTTACCCTCGACGGGATTCGAACCCAGCGTTTCCGCTCCGTAGTCCGACACCTTGACTGCTCGGCCAACCGGCGATGTTGTAACCGTTGCGAACATTCTGGTATATAGCGCACGAAATAGAATTTATTTTTCTCTTAAAACATATTTCTGAGGTCAAACACTTACTTGTTTCAATGTAATAACGTTAAAAATGCCTTAATATATACTTGCGATAAAATCAACAAGTGTAACTTTCCTCCTAATAGCAGAAACGTCGAAAAAATTCGGTTTTTCTTGTTTTTGACAGAGACTTCCCACAACAAAAAATCTAAAAAAAATTGAGGACACTGCCTGTTATGGTACTTTATTGGGGCACTAAACAGCTCAATAGCATGTTTTCATATTTTTGAGAAACCTGCATTTTTCCGATTTTTTTGAGGTTTTTCATTTTTTACGACCACAGTTTGCATCCAAAAAATCTGAAAAAATTCTCAAAAATCTGTCTTAGGATCCAAAATATGCCACATTTTTTTCAGAATTTTCGGAAGCATCAGAGTGCGGAAAATGCACGGAAAAGCTCAAAATCTAATTTACCCTGTAACTACCCTCACGAGCAAGATAGGGGGTTGAAATTTGGCTCAGAGGGGTTTTTCTTGGTCAGCTTTCGAATGGTTCATTAATTATTGAAAAACGTCTAAGGGCAGTTTTGACCATCTTATTCGGCTAGGCCCTTTGCAACGTCACAACACATCTGAGTAAAATATTTCTATTATATTGTATTTCAATTATATTGTACTTCAATTACACATCTGACTAAAATCATTAGTAATTGAATTAATTGAAAGGTTTGAATTGTGTAATTCAGTTACTACAAAGTTGAATTACTATATAATTGAAATACAATGTAATTCAATTGTGCAATTGAATTACAACGTAACTGAATTAACACAACTCTGTCCCATAAAAGGCAATAGACCGCACCTCCTCCATATAGAGGCGGCGGACTTTCAACTAAGGCCCCCCGATATTCGGAAGCAGCCGCACAAGGGCGGACGCTGTTCTCTCTAACCGGGGGGCGAGAAGCTCGAAATGCTCCACAAAACGCCAACGGCTGTCTGTGGCCAGGCCCAGGTATTTCATGCTGGGCCCGATCTCGACGGAGACATCGACAACGCGAGTCCGAAGGTCCCGACCACTAGGCGGCCGCCACGACCGAGACGAACTATACAACCAAATCACTTCGGTTTTTGGGGCGGCCACAGTGATCCCCATCCTCCGGATTCGCCTGACCACGCAGTCCAGGGCAGCCTCTGCCAGGTACCAGGTACCAGGGTAAACCAGAGTTTCATTCGCATAGCAGATGCAGGGGGGAGGACAACGCGTCGAACGCCACGTTCCACAGGAGTGGCCCGAGGACCGACCCCTGCGGAACACCGCGTTGAATGTCCCTCGTATGCACGATCTCGTACCGACCGGTAAACACGACTTCTCTCTTGCGGAGGTAATCGCCGACAACCTCCCGGAGATAGGGGGCACCAGGAGGTAGTCCAGCGCCCCCATTATCTCCTTCTAGGGCAGGGAGTGGAATGCATTGGAAATGTCCAACGAAACAGCGATCAACACACTGTCCCTGGCGACAGCCGCTTCCCGGAGGAGGCACAGATGCACCAAGGCGTTGATGATGGAGCGCCCCCTCCTGAACCCGTACTGGCTGTCACTTCGGTCGGGACAACCCCGAGACAGATGCTCTAGGAGGCGGGCAGCAATTATTCCTACTAACAGCTTGCCCGCCTCGTCGAGTGAACACACCGGCCGGTATGCAGAGGGAGACTCTGCGGATTTTCCCTCCTTGTGAAGGAGAACCAGGCACGTCCTTTTCCAAACTTTGGGGAAGACTCCCCGGCGCAGGTTCGCGTCCATGACGCTCCTGAAAGCCGGGGCGAGGACCTTTAGGGCCAAGGTCGTTATACCACCGGGAACCCCATCTTAGTAATGGGCATTATCGACTAAATTCAACTATCGATTAATTACTATTTAGTTACTACATACTATCAAATATTTAGTCGATAGTTTTTAGTCGACTGAAATTTCGTTTTAGTGGTTACGTCTAGGTTGCGGGCCATAGTCTATGCCTACGTATAGATCTCATTTCTCACTCACTCTTATAGCACTGTACTGCAGTGCTCACTCAGTATTATAGGCACAGTAAGAGTAAATTGGAGTAAATATACCAGACTGTGGTGCAGGAATCTGAATTCACCATTATTTTTATAAATTTCTTACTCCATAATTTAAATTCCAAAAATACAAGGTGTGAACAAGTTTTTTATTTTAACAATTACTAATATTTCCACTTACCGTAAGCTATTTATTATTGGCATTTAAAAAATTTTTGTGTCAAAATCAATTATAGGTTATGCGTGAGGTATAATTTGCTTTGTTTTTGAAATATTCTTTTTATTCTCTTTTTATTCTCCAATAAGTGTTGCTGCTACAGTATAACATTGTTTAACTTTTTATACATCAAAATGTAAATCGTTAATGAATAGGAATGCTACCGGCCATAAAAAGAAACTCTGTTTACAAGTCCAACTAAAGTCAATTCTTGGTCAAAATCAAAACTCGCTTTATAATTCTAACAATTCTCCTATCTTTCTCTCTACTCTTTTATCTATTTCCTCTATGCGTATTTCCTCTACACCTTTGGTTAAAGCTTCCACTCTGTATTTTCTTGTATTGCACTTGCTGTTGCACTTCCCTGTCCTGTCTCCTCAGTTCCTCTAATATCTCTTCTCCTCTTTCTCTCCTTTGTTGTACTCCTAATTGGCTTAATCCATTCCTCATCAGGTATTCTTCTCTCACTTTTGCAGTTTTCGTTTTCTGCCTCGTGTTTTGTTTTATTTTTCTCTGTACAATCACTCCTAAATATGTAAATTCTCTATATCCATTTCCACTTGAATTTACATATCCTTCCTGTTCCTTTGCCAAATTCCATTACTTTAGATTTTTCCACATTTAGGATTGGTTGCTTTTCAACGAGGTATGCTTCCAAGTTTTTCATCATCTCCGTTAATTCCACTGCTTCTGTAGTTACCAGTACCAAATCGTCCTCATACACTGTAAATTGTTAATATTAGCAGGATAGATGTAAATATTGCTGGAATTCAAGAGTAAAACAATTTCATCTAAAAAAAGTTTATACAATTACCCGATATTTTGATCAATAGTGAACTACTCCATATTGCAGTTTAAAAAAATCAAGTAATCTAAATTTTTAGGTGACAATCTATTTCTTTTATCTGACATAATCTGTCCGGCCTTAGAAAATATTCGTTCTGATGGAACAGAAGTTGCTGGTAGTGTCACGGGTCCCGCGTTTTCCGACCCGTCCGACGGACGAAAACCGGGGCCACGACGGGTTAGGCACGTTCGGCCGCGCGGAACGTGTTTCGCCCGGTGACAAACGGTATCCCGTAGGTTCGACTTTTTCCCCGACGGAAGACTTTACCAGGTTCGGGACTCGAAACGGGCGCCGGACACTCGCAAGTGTCACACGAACAATTTCAAAGATTACGCGAGACGCTAATTATTCTGCCGAACCTACGAGAACCGCGCGAGGGCCTGAATAGCGGCAGCCTGGGCCAGGATTCTACGCGGAGGGAATGCGGGACGTTTCCCGCGGCGGAAAGGTTTCTCACGAAAGAAAGATAGACGAGAATGGGCTTCGACTTTACATTTATTAATCTTGCTGATTACAGAAGGCTGCCGGGGCGACCCGGCAGCGATGGAAACGAAGCCCGCGCGGTATTTTACAATGATTCGACAGTTGGACGGTCGCTCGCGCTTATTTCTCCCGATTCTACTTTCCCACGCGTCGAACCCGATCGTAGGCGCGATGTACGGCAGCTACGAGTGGCAATTAGCCGGTCGAGAAGCGACCGGGTTCCGGTGGTATACGCGGCAGCAAATTCGAAATGACTGTGGCCGTCGGAATTAGCCGGAAACAGCGATACGGTTTTCGTCGCGCCGTCTCACCGCGGGACGTCCCCAGATTGGATTCGCCAAAAATCGGTAACGATACGGGCCCCCCGTCCGTTCACCGACCGACGGCCTCACCCCCTTCTCGATTCTATTCTGATCGCGATTCACGGCGAGCGAGGTTACGTCTTAAATTCGACTCGAAGTCCGGCCGATTCGCAAAAACGCTACCGAGCCAACGCGAAAATTATAATGGTGCGGAAAAAACCTGGTCGGCACTTACCACGCGGCACGTGGCTTCCTAGTCGCTTCGCTCTCTCTTGACGGCAGCTCTGGGCTCCCTAGCGGCTTATACTCTCTGGAATTCGGCAGCTCTTTCAATGCCTACCCTCGGCAGCGGTGACGGTGTTCGAAAATACTTTGTAATTGACGCACTGGTAAAGTGACTAACCCGGACTAGATTCGGCAGCACAGTGCCCTACTTCGCAAAGACTCGCTGACGCGGAAGCGAGGCGTCCCCCACTATCCTACTCTTCCCTGCTCCCGCGCGACGCTCTAACCTATCGCTAGCTTTCGCGCGTCAGGGCCGCGTCCGGCGGTACGGGGCCCTCGGCTACGGATCTATCGGCTAACGCTTTCTTGGTGACGCGCGTTGATTGGCCGCTTCCCTTGGAGACAGACCGCGTGCCATTCCATCGACGGGTGCGTGTAGCTTTTCGGGACGAGGCGGCGACGAGGTCGAGAAGATATACGCCTCAGACCCGTAATTCCTCGGCGGCGCCTCCGGGTTGGTAGGCCCGGGCTCGGTGTCCTTCTCGTTGGCTTTCTGCAGGGCTTCCTCCGTAGCCGTCCCCTGAACAGTTTCCCTCCGGATTTTCCGCGTTCCTGGGAGCTGGGAAAAGGATCCGGGTCCCCCTGGGACCCGGCCACGGTCCTGCAACTTCGTGTCGCGCCAAGTGGCGCGGCATTCAAGCCGCGTCAATATCCGATCTGGGATCTCGGACGCTCCCAGGGAGATCGATCACGACCACTGTTATCGCGGTGGTGCTGCCAAAGGGCGGCCCGGTCTTTCGATCTCCGATCTGAGGGACGTGGACAATTTTGCCACGTCACAGTAGACATAAATATTTTTCAAATATGTTTTTTAATGTAGGTACGGTGTGGCCGCGTGTACCCCAAAATGTAACGGGGTTACGTTAAATACTTTTATATGGCATATCTAAATACTGCTTCATTGTACTTGCTGCACTGTCCGAAGGTGAAGAATTGGAGTAACGTCTGGTCAAGTGAGAAACTTCATTTACATAAAAATCCCAAAAACCTTCAGTTTCTTGTTCTGTTTCTTCTGCCTGTACAGATCTAGTCTCACTATTTGTTTCTGCAGTTATTAACACTATTCCTACCGACACTTCATGTATACCTATTCCTACCGCGACCGGTCAAATGACCGGTCTTTAGCACAACATATATTTTTTAATATAGAATGAAGATAATAGCCAATTTGACAGTATAAAAATATAGTTTCTTTTATTTAGGAGTATATAATGTATATTTTATTCGTTTTCACCGCATAATATTTCGTTTACTATATCCTGTTGGGCCTGATGTTCCCCTAAAAATATTATGAATAGGTGCTCTTCCAGGATTAGACCCTTCTTTTACTTCTTGCCAAACAGTTCCGTCTACAGCAGTTTCGATTACCTCTTCCTCATTCTCACTATCGGAAGTAACTAAAAATCTCCTTCTCTTTCGTCCTCTACGTACGTTCGAAACATTCTCTTCGTCCTCATCGTCGTTCTCAAATAGATCATAATTTTCCGTATTGTCATTTTCAATATCAAAAATTTCGAACGGCTTGACATTTTGGGAATGAATATTCAAAGCATAAAATAAAAATTAAAATATAGAAATGTAAATCAAGATGGATAAAAAAATGAACAAAAGATAAAATGTGAAACTTACTACCAAGTATTGTTGGTTTGTTCACTTTTTTGAAAATGACACTTACAACACGTAATACAATATAAAATAAAAGTAGAATAATAGTAGAATAAAAATACAAAATAGTAAAAGACTGCCGAATATGCTCCTTGTAACTTTCACGTTTTGATGCTCTCTGTTCAGCTCACAAGACTTTACTGATTTGAATTCGTGAGAAGACGTCTAGGCATCTCCTTCGGCTATGATTTTATTTATTTTACAGTCATAGTAGATAAGACGGTGTAAGAAAATCCGAGGTTCTGGACCGCTTCGGATACCAATCAGGCAAATAAACACCGCGAGGCCGATAGGCGAGCGAGAACTGTAAACACTTTGAAGTGCCGTAAAGCAGTCCCTGGATGACACTTTTCGGCTAAAATCATACCACAACTGCCTTACCTTTCGTTTGTAACGACTTTATAGTTTTGGAATTGAGTCTTTGAAAGAATACTATTACAAAAAGATATAAATCGTTTTACCGGTCAAATGACCGGTCGCGGTAGGTAAGACAGACTACAAATTTTTCTCAGAAAATAAACAATAAAAAAAGAAGTGAATATTGAAAAATGTATTATGCGCATATTTTAGGAAAAGTCGTGAAGTTTAAAGGCGATTCAATTACGTTGTATATAAGAAATTCTAATCGAAATTTTAAAAACGTTCATTTGACCGGTCCCGGTAGGAATAGTGTTAAAGGTATGAGTTCTAATGTAACTGTTTCTGTGGCTGTTTGTATACCTGTATCATTTCTGAAAACTGCGGTTTTAAATCTTGGATCTGCTATAGTTGTAATTGTGATAATTTTATTTGTATGTATGTAATCGAATCTGATTTCTAAGTTGTTTATTATATTGCATTTCAATGCATGTCCAGGTATTGTCTGGGGTTTAATCTTGTCAATAGCATTCTGTAAGCCTGTAATCAATGGCATAATCGTTGACGCAGCAACGTATTTCTCTCCACCTAATTCAGTGCTTACATACTCTATTGGTTTGAGCAGAGGAATAATATCTTGCATAGTTTTCCACTGCTGAGCATTAGGGCTTGTAGGACAACTCGTTAGTGATGCTATAGTTGCACATAAGGGAATTTTCACTGCTAATAGCCTCTCTAACATTATCAACGAGGAGTTCCATCTTGTATTTACATCTTGCTTTAATTTTAGAGTTTTTAACCCCATTTGTGTTTGCAGGTCTTGTAATTTATCTGCTGCAGTAACACTACCTTTAAAATGTGTGATTAATGATCGGCATGTTTTTAATAGACTGACAATGTCTGGAATAGCAGTAACTGAGTCATTCACAACTAAATTTAATGTATGTGCTGTACATGGTAGATGTAAGTAGCCTAAGCGACGTACAGCACTTCGCATATTCGCACCATTGTCAGTTACAACTGCAACAATTTTCTCTATTATACTAAATTCTACTAAAGTTTTTTGCACTACATATATCATTTATTGGTTCCCCTCGGGGTTACAATTTTATTTACATCTCCCGATTTTCACTCGCTCTTACCCTAATCTTAATCTTCAACTTATCCTAACTTAACTAAACTTATCCTAAATACACGCCATAGAGAGAGAGAGAGAGAGAGAGAGAGAGAGAGAGAGAGAGAGAGAGAGAGAGAGAGAGCGATCTTACACTATTATCCGCCGCGTTCTTATTTTTCCCTCTCCCACACACACATACTTCTCTGCTCTCCCCCCTCCCTACACCTCACCCATCCTTCCCCCGCCTCCAGGACCTCCTCTTCCGGCTGCTCTCTCTTTCACTCCATTCCTATGCATTCTCTCCTTATACTTCCTCTCCCATACCTCTTCCATTCATGCTCTTTCTCCATTCATCCACCTTCCTCATCCATTCCTCTCCTTCTCCTTCATCCTCTAATACTTCCCCCACCATCCCATGCCAACCTCTTCCCTCATCCCCTCCCATACACATTTCCCACACGTGCTCTCACGTTTCCTCCTCCCACCCACAGACCCTACATACTTTCTTCTCTCCCCGCTGGATCTTCTTCTCCCTCTTCACTATATCCCCACTCACTATCTCTATCCTCTCCTCCATCATAACCTCCGCCTCCTCCGCTGTCCAACCCCTTTCTTTCCAAAAACTCCGTCTCTCCTTGTCCCACCCAGCTACCTCCCCTCCCCTCCTTCCCCTTCCTCTTACCTGCTGCCAACAGTCTTGCCAGCTCGCCCCCTCTTCCCTCCCTCAACTTCTTTTCGTATTCCCACGCCCTTAAACCCGCCCACCCCCTCAACATCTCGCTCTGCAGCTCTTCCCTTATCATATACCCCGGCGTGTACCTCTCCACCCCTAGCACCCACCTAAAAAACCTATCCTGCAATCTTTCCAATCCTTCCCATTCCTTCCAGCCCCAAATTTCCACCCCATAACTGATCACCGACGAGACCAGCTTGTCAAACAGCCAGATTCTCCTTCCCCAGTCGTTCCCGAACCTCCTCTTCCCAATCCCCCATACCTGCCCCATTACCGCTGCCCCCTTCCTAACCCTATCCTCCACTTGCTTCCTCGGGCTCCCGTCCCTCATGATGATGTACCTCAGGTATTTCATTTTATTACCTTTTTCCTCCTGCCTCCCCCCCCTCCCCCTTCTACACCTCGTAATCTTGGATTTTTCTGCATTCAGTTGTAGTTTCCTCTCCTCCAGATATTTTTCCAACCCCCTCATCATTCCCCTCATCCCCTCTTCAGCCTCCGCCACCATAGCTACGTCGTCTGCGTATGCCAATGTGTAGATTTTCCTTCTCCCCAACTTTATACCCCCATCCCCCCTTCTCCAGCTCCTCATCCATGTCCGCCAGCACCAGCGTGAACAACAGCGGGCTTAACGGGCACCCCTGTCTCACACCCCTTGCCGTCCAAAAACTTTCCCCCTCCTCTTCTCCTACTCTTACCTTACTCCTCGTCTCCTTCAACATTTCCTCGCACCTCTCGACCAACTCCTCCCTTACACCCCTTTCTCTCATCGCCCTCACCAGTACTTCCCTATCTACTGAATCAAAAGCAGCTCTCAGGTCTACGAAGAATATCACCATCTTCCTATCCTTCCTCCTCACTTGCCTATTCAGTAAGTAATTTAAGACACCCTTCCTGAACCCCGTCTGGCTCGCTGGTAACAGACCCTTCCCCTCCACCTCCTCCCTCAACCTCTCTGCCAGGATTGCCGCGTAAACCTTATATGCTGTTTGTAGCAATGTAACCCCCCTGTAATATCCCACCCTCCTACTGTCCCTCTTCTTCGAAATTGGCACCACTATCCCCTCCGACTACTCTTCCATTCAACCCTCCCCCATCCAACCCTCCTCCCTCCCTCCATACTCTATTGCACACCCTCCGCAGCCACGTCTCCTTCTCGCTCCCCCCGTACTTCCATACCTCATTCCTGATCCCATCCCCTCCCGCCGCTTTCTTCTCCTTCAGCCCCTTTACCACCCTCGTTACCTCCCATCTTTCTATTTCTCTTTCGCCGACACACTTCCTTCTGCTTTCCCCTTCTATCCTCACCCTCCATTCTACCCCACCCAGTAGCCCCCTGAAATGCTCATCCCATTCCTTCATATTTATTCCTTCATCTACCCATGCTCTCTTTCTTCTTTCCCTGTTTACCACGTGCCACACCTGCTTCTCCGTTTTTACCCCCTCTAGTTCCCTTTCCTATGTTACGTATGGAGACGTTTCTCCACGTTCATTTCGATTAGAAGTTCTAATCTCTTTTCTGAGAACGAAAAGCGTCCCAACAGGCCCCTTGTTTAATGATTGTACTCCGGCTGGACGCAGCTGGCACGAAGCATGATTCAGTAACAGCACCGTACGATTTCCTAATATGGAAATCTTCAAAACATCCCCTTCTGGAATGTTTTGTCAAGATAGTCTGCGTTAGGAAACATCCTGGCTAACCCTTCGTTTTACCCCTATAAACAAAAGATCCAGCTGCAAACCTTAAACTCACTAGAAACGACAAATACGAGTATGCGACCGTAAAATAAAACAGATACATTCCCCTCTCATGTTTAGGGTATATAAACCCATGCATTTTCATCCTCTTCGGTTAGTCGAGAAGCGGTTCAGTCAAGATTCAGACGCGATTCAGTACTCGTGCAGTCACGTCGCGTCAAGTCTAGTGAGATCGGGTTAAAGTCCCTTTCGAATCAAACGTAACCTTATAGATTCCGTTAGTTCGGTATATATTCTATTTGGCATTCAACAATCGCTATTTAACCCCGCATTGCCAGTGCGTCAACTCCGTGCATCATTAGGTAACAATTTCTCTAATTGTACACTTACTACATCCACTCGCGACACAAACAATTACACTTGTAACTATTCCAAATCAGAATATATTTGTCTTGTTTGTTAACTCGCGTAATCTACAACCTTTAATTATTGCCTGATATCCTAATCTAATAATTGAACGTTCCCACATGATACAATCTTACCGCTCGGATTGTATCAATTAAATTATATATAAGTTACGAGGCTTACTAATCTTAGAGTCAATTCAACGAAGATTTCTCCAACCTAGTGGCTCCCCGGTTTCGCATTGGGTGCGTCCACGAAAACTATACCATCCTAGCGGATCCCCGATTTCGCATTGGGTTCTTCCGTATCCTAGCAGCTCCCTGGTCTCGCATCAGGTGCGTCTGCGTGTTATCCACCTTCCTTTTATATCGGGTTCGCCGCGTGTCTCTCCTAGTGACTCCCCGATTCCGCATTGGGTGCGTTCACGAAGTTTCATCCTCCTAGTAGCTCCTCGGTTTCGCATCGGGTGCGTCTGCGTTTGACTCCAACCTCCCAGAGGTTCCCTGATTTCGCATCAGGTGCGTCCTCGACGTCAACTATCCTAGCGGCTCCCCGGTTCTGCATTGGGTGCGTCCGCGTACCTAACTAACAAATTGAAACCATATTCCTGGGGTAACAACCCCTCGCCAGCCTCTTGCGTTGCTCGCAGCCCTGGCTCTTCCTCATTTCCCTATATTTCTCCCCCTCCCCCTTCTTCCTCCATCTCCTCATTTCTTCCCTCAACTTCCTTTTTTCCTCTCTGCATTCATCGTCCCACCACCCTTTCCTTCTCCCTTTTTTCCTTTTTCCCTACCCCCCTTATTGCATCCTTAATCGTCTCCTTTAGCCCCTCCCAATCTTTTTCTACCCCCCCCCCCCTTCTCCTCTTCCTTTCTCCTCCCGAATCTTTCCCTGAACTCTCTTATCCCTTCCTCCGACCAGTTTCCTACTTTCGCCCCCTTCCTTTCCCCTGTCTTCCTATCTCTGTCTCTCCTTTTCCCCTTAACCCATACTGTCAGTGGTACGTGGTCCGACTCTACTCTGTCCCCTATCTCCATCCACTCCACCCCCTCTCTTGTATCCTCGTTTCCTAGAACACAATCTACCACCGAATTCCCCCTTCCCCCCATGAACGTCCATTCTCCTTCCTCATCTCCCTTCGTATTTCCATTCAGAATCCCCCACCCCCTCTCTCCTAGATAACTACAGAGCCTCTTTCCTTCCGCGTTCACTTTCTCATCTTTAGAATTTCTACTCCCTCTTCCCCCTCCCCCTTTCACGCCCCGTTCTTGAGTTGAAGTCCCCCCCTATCATCACCCTTGTTCCTTTCTCTCTCCCCTCTATCCATTCCCCTAACTCTTCCAATTTCTTATCCAGATCCCTGTTCACATATACCCCTATTACCCTCCACCAGCTCTCCCCCAACTTTATTCTCGCCATCATTACCCCCTCCTTCCCTTCCCCCTCTCCTCTCTCTCTCTATCTAACCCTTTCCTCACCCCCAACGCCATACCCCCCATCGCCCTCCCCTTCTTTTCCTCTCTCCTCGCCCATTGCATTTCCCAGTGAAAATCCCTCGATAACTTTTCTTTTATCCTGCTCCAACCTTTCTCTTCTACCCACGTCTCCATCAGTATAATGACATCCCAGTCCTTCAGCCCCTTCCAGAATTCCTCATCCTTCTTCATCAGCCCTGCCATGTTCCAAAAACCTATTTTGTTCCCAGCTCTCCTCTTCCCCCAAGTTTTTTGCACTGTGAAACTTATATGCTCATTTATGTGGTTTTCTTTTAAAACGCTAGTTGCTAATACATTCAAATGTATCTTATTGTGAAAAGAATAATGACCAGTAATTGTGAGAAATGATTGTGTGTGTAAATTTGTCCATATATCAGTTGTAATTGAGACATGTTCTGTTTGTTTCAGATTTTCCAAAATTCTAGATTTGACGTTAGTGTATACTTTAGGCAAAATGGTTCGTCCTAACCTTCTGCGGTTTGGGAGTTGGTACCGAGGTTCTAGTTCTCTCACAAACTCAATAAATCCTTTGTCTTCTACCATACTTAAAGTTTGTAAATCTTTACAAACCATAGCTACCACCAGATTATGTAATTTTAAAATTCTTGATTGTGGCAGTTCATTTGCAATCGTCCTCAAAGTAAATAGCCTAAAATTTATTTGAGGATTTTGCACTGTATTACTGGATATGTCCGCATTTTGACTAGTATCAGTTGCGTTAGAAGTCGATGCCACAGGTCTTACTTCCGGCGTTAATGTTGCAGGTGTATCATCTCCATCAATTAACTCTGCTACTTCTCCATTTGGACTTTGATTTGCTTCAAGTATTGTAAAATGTTTACGCTTTATATGTTCATGTAAATTAGTAGTGTTGTTTGCACTTTTATACTCTCTTTTACATAAGAGACATGTGGCACTCGTTGGTGTATTTTTCACGAAATATTGCCAGACTATTGACCGCTTTTGTCTGTACATACTGTATTATATATACCAACAACTATATACTATATACTTATTTTTATTACACTATATATTAAACTATATTAAACTATATACACTATATACACTATACATGCATTAAAATGCTATATAAATGATAGTTTAGTAGACCTATTTAAACACAGAGCTGGGAAAGCCAATGCTTTTAATACTAGTTAAAAATTTAAGAACTATTTGATTTTGTAAAAAATCAGATCCACATTCGCTGATACTGACGCGTTTGTATCTACTTTTTTACTAAAACAACTGAACCCGCGATCGTCATATTTTCCCTCAGTTAGATATGTCTTTTTTAATAAGATTGTTAAAAAATTGTAATTTAAAATATCTTTTCGACATTAATTTATAATTATTTTAATCTATAAGTCTAATTATAAATAATAAATAAATATAAACAATAGTTTAAAAATGTATATAAATTATTATTTATCCTTTAATAATAATGCAATATAAAGGCAAAATGTTAATGAACTTTTTAAAAAAATGTCTAATATCGTTAGATGTAATTATAAAATACTATTTTTTCATTAGGTTATGATTAATATTTTATTCCCATAAATGCAATATATAAGTATTTATTGTTATTTAATAATTGTATAATATTTGTAGTATAATAATTGTTATTTATGCTAAATACACATGCTTATTGAACGAATTCTTCGATATCGCTAAGGAGTGAATGTATTTGCACAGACGAGGTATAGGATAGACCGAACATCCAATGCATTTTCGTGTCCCACGTTTGTGGGGTCACGTAACCCCATTACCATTTTCGTGTCACATCCTGTATTAAAATTAAAAATAGCTATATATAGTCACTGCAGTCTCGCGAATACAATACAATATTGTTTTCTAAAACGCTTTAACGATTTCAAATACTAATTTCGATTATTATTAGTTAAACTTTATGTCGGGTATAAATAACAAATGAATGAAACTGTACGTACAATAAAGAATATGTATGTATAAGTATATGTTTAACTGCAAAGTTTGAAGTGTTGTAAACAGCCAAATATTAGTGTTGTTACTGCGTAACAACAGTGACCATTAAATTATACACCGACAAAAAAAAACAATAAAATATCGTATAGCCTGCCTCGCCGTGCAGCATACCGTTGCAGGATGCCTTTGGGTAGCGTGGCCCAAACTCCGCAGTTAAAATATCCAGGGGTGCAATAGAATTACTAGTAAAACGTCATAAAAAACCGTAATTTATGCCACCTTCGGAAATGTGTCTGTCGAAAAAACGGTTGGGCGGTTTATGAAGTCATCATAAACTGCGGACCATTCAAAATTGTCATTGCCGTAACCGTCGACTACCTGCGCTGACGAACCGGGGAATTTCCAGCGTTAATCCACCCCCACAAGGAGCGTCTTCCAAAAACGGATATTCCACCAATTAGACTTCGAGAAAGCAACCACCCGCAAACGCTCGGCTCGTATGCAGACTAGAAAAGACAGACTCTCGAAAACCGGCAAAGCGATAACATCTCTCGTCTAACGCGCCGTTCGAAATATTGTACACTACTTCTCACTCGCCGTCTTCAATATAAGTTCTATTAGTGTCCCTCATATTTGTTACAAAAATACAGTTGTTTTAGTCAACCAAATCCACAGTGATCGTCACTATCCACCCCTTCAACTATTCATTCGCCGTTAATTCTGCGTGTGAAGTGAGCATCCACCGAAAGGTCTGCTTTCAACCAGTTCTCTAACTTGCTCACGCGTCAACAAGTATGTACTTTATAAATGTAATGTATACGCGAATAAATTCATTGTTCAGAACTGTATTGTTATTGTTATAGGATGACATAATTTTGTTCCTATTATTAATTAACTACATTGCTTTGAACAATAATTATTATATAAATATTATATTGTTATATAAATCATATGTGCATTATGCAGTAAAAGATAAAAAAATTTTTATTCGTTATTCGAAGGTTCGAATAAAAAAAGTATCGTTATTCGACGAGTATCGAGTAAATAATTTTATTCGACGAGAATTTATCCGACGAATAAAGATAATTTTTTTATTTGAAGCGGATTTATTCGAACTTCGAATAATTTTTTCATCTTTTACCTGTATCTTTTATTCGAAGGTTTTGAATAAATCTTCGAATAACTTTTGCCGAGTGCCGAACGTCGAAGACCCAGCGACTGACAAACGGCATGCAATGAAAACGGACGGAGAATCGCGCACGAATGAAAGTTTAAATTTTCAGATTTTTCAATATATCTTCATAAAATTATGACGAGCGAATGGAGGGGATTTTCCTGATGAAAATGAGTCTAAACACGATATCATTTGGACTGGAATTTGTTCTCGCAACAGTTATGAAGAACCGAAATGATGTTGTAACTGTTACGAGTGTCACGTCCGGCGGTTCGCCGACAAACGCCTAAACAAGGACCATTAGTATTATCACACGGGAAAACAAAATAAGATCGAAATATACGTGACAACCCGACGCGGTTAAAAATACGCCGACTTATCTTCCTGCAAGACACGCAGATGAAGACCAGATTACAAATTAGACGCAAAAGAGGAAACTATCAAATTACGCCGAACCATAAGAAAAGACGACGACTTCATCTTGGCAACACACAGCTGACGAAGCAAGAAACATCGAGAAGATCGGGAAGCAGAAACGCCTAAATCAGCACGTCAAGAAAACAAAGGACCGCCCACACTATAAAAAGGAAACCAGCTCTTCAATTCGGATTTCACTCAGTTCAAAATCAGTGCTACTGCTCAGTTCCGTTGACAGACCCTTGTACCACACACGCGTCGCGCCGGCAGTAAGATAGTGTCGCCGAATTTCGAAACCCCGTTGCGTGAAGTGTCCGCGTGTGCCCCAGCGTCCAGCGGCCACAACCAGCGAGCGCCCCTTTCAACTCCACAACCAGCGAGCGCCCCAAAAACCCCACAGCCACGACTTGCGAGCGTCTACCAACGACTCGGTAATTTAAACGTACTATTAAGCGAGTTGTTATAAGTGCTCTAGCTTATGCGCTATAAGAATTCACCCATGTATGAGCTGATTCAGAACTAGACTCTAAATAAAGCAAACATTTCCCGTTTTTATATAAAAATTAAAGTACAATTTATTTAACCAGCCCTCAATCTCCCGAACCAAAGCCGGTGAACGCAGGTAGGTTCAAAACTGCGCCTTATCCCCGGAAAATGATAAACAGCCCCATCTGGGACGTAACACGAGAATATCGGTTCTGGATTATATCGGTTACGGTCACGGTTCTGTAGAACCGATTTTATTTCGGTTTTATAACTGTTATTTTTCGATCCTGGATTTCGGTTCCGGTTTCGGTTCTGTCATTCTGTATTCTGTACTGTATTCGGCCTTATATATTTATTATTTAAGTATTTAGGATATTGGGAGTAGGCAATGATAGGTACGACGCGTGGTGGTATAAAACGATTTATTAGACTATGGCGTGGATGAGAAAATGCTACCAACTCACGCGGAATCGACGGGTCGGAAGACGTAACGCGACGCGTCTATGCCGAAGATTCGTAGCTTTCTGACTTCTGCTTCCTGAGAGCGCGTTAATAAGGTCCCCGAAAACCGTTAGAATAAAGGGGAGGTTCTCCACCCCCACAAGGGCATGGAGAAAGTTTCCTCCCCCGAAACAACTGCATCCGGGGACTTCACTCTTAAGGATACTGTAACGGTCGGGCCGAGGTTCTGGCAATCGTCACTTAAATGACCGGGCCCTCAACCCGACCTCCCATGGTACGCACTTGAGAGGGATGGAATTTCCGCGTCCGAAAATTCCCACGTTCTCACACACCATGGTCGCTACAAGTAGTTATTTATTGTTATTTATTATTTAAACAATTTTTAAATAAATTAGTTTTTATAATCTATAGAAATTTGTTTTTAGAAGACGAACGCGAGCGAGGTTGCAACAGAAAACATTGTATGCTTGCATACACACGTAAATATCATCGGAATTATATCATATTTGGTTTTATTTTAATCAGAAAAATGCCACGAATATGTTGGTAAAAGTTTCATAAGAAAATAACGAAAGATAAAGAAGTTTTGTAATTGGATTAGTAGTGGTCTTCTGGTCTCACATGTATATAGCAGACAATGTTGTGGCCGCGACGGCTCTCGAGATTCGGCCACTCACCGCGGTGGTGTGAAATGTTCCACTGACTTGGAAACGTGAGATTGGCACTGAAGTACAACGATAATTTACTGTATTCTCGTAACAGTTACAACATCATTTCGGTTCTTCATAACTGTTTCAGTCAGAACCGATATATAACAGTTTGAAACAGCTATTTGCAGAACCCATCCAATCCCTGTCATAAAAGAATAATTGCAGGCGGCAAAGACTAAATAGCCAGTAATTATAATCTTTGGAAGTGAGAACGAACAGGTACACATATAATATGAATCAATGTGCATTTCTTTTCTTGTAACTGTCCCTACTTTCTGAATCCTACATGTATTGCATATTACTTTTTAATAAATATATTAAATACATAAAATGGTACTATTTATTACATCCTGTGTTTCATATTAGGTACTGATCTTTTAATTGCAGACAATGAATAAAAATGTGATTATTAATAATCACTGTATTATTTTGTGGAATTAGCTATTAATTCAAGCAGAATATTTTATCTCTGTTTAAATACAATGCTTTCTGTTTCTATACTCATTTCAAGCAGAATAAATGCTTTTTCAATTTATATAAATAAACTTTTATTTATTGATAGCAAACAAAATAATAATTGTTGTTGAAAATTTAAATACCTATTTAGCGCTATTTATATCTTGAAATTGATTCATATAAACTGTTGTTGGCTTCTTTGAACTTTTTGCTATCAAATACAATTTTCAAAAAGGACGAAAAAATATTCAAAAGATTGTCAAAAAATATTTTAATGACAGTTGTTATGTGAGGTTCCATATTCGACAGATGTCCTGTCATAATCGTGTATTTCTAACGTTTTCGTTTCATCGTGAAACGTTCATTTGAAATTTCAAGATGGCGACATGTAAAACAGTCGATTGAAAATAGTAACACAACCACTACTAAATTCAGTCGATAGTTTAAAAAATCAGTCGACTGAAAATAGTAGTTGGCTACTATCGATTTAGTCGAAAGTTTTTAGTCGATGGTGCCCGTCACTAGCCAATAGGCGTTCAACGAACGTGGAAATGAAGCTTTAGGCCAGTGTTCCTTGTTCTACGCGACCACGATGCGCGCCCCTTTTCATCTCCCCGCTTATAGACATAGTCGCGTGCAGATGTGCAACACGTAGTTGGCGATTAACGAGACATGTGTACCTTTGCATTATATTGTGATATATCATATACGTTGCTTGTTACATGTCCTCATATATATAGTGAAATGAGTGTGGTTTACTTTGCGTATAATCTCAACAATGGTTATGGGCCCAGATACGTGTAAAAGTAAGACATAACCTATGAAGACCACGTGTTCAGTGCAAGACAGAAATGGAATCGCAAAGTGAATTATTAGGGAAACAATGTATAGCAGATGCGAACGGCAGATAACAAAATTATCTGATAGAAACTATCGCTCATGGAAAATAGAAATTAAATGGCTATTACGAGCCAAAGGTTTATGGGATCTCGTATCGAGAGACGTTGATCGAAATGAGAACACTACAGAATTGGAAAGAAAGACATTTGTGATCAACGACAATAAAGCCATCGCAGCGATTGGACTAAACATAGAACCTACACAGCAAATTCATATTGAAGACAGTACAACTGTACGAGAAGCTTGGAAATCACTCGAACAAGTACACCAACCAAAGTCTCGGGTAAGAATTCTTCAACTTAAAAGAGAATTACATCATTTGCAGATGAAATCAGATGAGTCGCAAATAACCTAATGGAGGCAGGAGCAGAGGTTAAAGACGAGGATTTGGCATATGTACTACTAGCAGGTCTTCCAGATAGTTACGAGAACCTGAATATGGCATTGGCAAGCTTGCCTGACGACAAGTTTACGTCAGGAGAAGTCAAAAGAGTTCTATTAGCGGAATATGGTAGAAGGGTATCTAGACAACAGGATGAAGGAAGTACGCGTAAAGAGACATTCCAAATCTCAAAGAGAACAGATACGAAAGAACATAAGGTACAACATTTCAACAAATTCAGAAATCATACATGTTTCAATTGTAAGAAACCAGGATGCATAGCGAGGGACTCTCGAACCAGAGTAGAGGACAGGGAGAAATTTGATATGAAATCAAAAGTAAAGTATGATGCATTCTTAGTGCCGTTGAACCAAGTCGACATAGAAGATGTGTGGATTCTGGACAGCGGAAGTACGCACCATGTATGCAAAAGGAGAGATTGGTTTTCCAGTTTCCAGGAAATTAATACACAAGTCATAAATACAGCGGCTGACCCATATAGACCAGGTGCAATATTACATGCAATGGACATTGGCAGCGTGATAATCAAGACGTTTGTTGGATATGAGACAAAGGGTGTCGTGTTGAATAATGTATACTTCGTACCAAACCTCAGGAAGAATTTGATGTCTGTTTCTCAAATAGAAAAGAGGAACAAAGAATTAGTGTTCAAAAAAGGAAAGGTAAAAATAAGAAACACGTTGACAGATGAGGTTAAGTGTGAAGCATACGAAAAGAACGACTTGTACATAATAAAGGCTGAAGTACAAACATCATTTGAAGATACAGCAGAAGTGAATAATTTGAGTATTCAAGACGAAGCAATATGGCATCAACGTTTTTGTCATGTCAATAATGATGCGATTAAAGCATTGTCAAATGGTGACTGAGCAATTAAAGATTACATTACAAAAATGGAACGCCAAACTGGGAAGAGGGTAAAACAATTCCACACTGACAACGGATTAGAATACTGCAATAAAGATTTAACTGCATATTTTAACAGTTTAGAAATCAAACACGAGAGATCAAACGTAGAAACACCACAAATGAACGGCATGGCTGAACGGATAAATAGAACATTGTTAAATTTAACCAGAGCAATGTTAAAATCTTTCGGTTTACCCCAGAGATTTTGGGCGGAAGCAGTCACTACGGCCAGCTACGTGAAGAATAGAATTGGCCATCCTACAACAAAAGGTGAAGTGTCCATGGCAATATTGACATACCAAAAACACAGTGTACGCCACCTGAAAGTTTATGGTTGCTTGTGTTACGTCCCAAGTGGGATGAATTATGATTTTTAGAGGATAGGACGCAGTTTCGAACCTATCTGCATACACCGGTTACGGTTCGGGAAATTGAGGATCGTTTAAATAAGTTTGTACCTTTATTTTAAATCTAACAAAATTATTGATTTATTCAAAGTGTGGTTCTGAATCAGAGATTACAAATTTGATTTTACAAATATGGTTTATACAGCGCATATACTAGAGTGCTTACAAGTACTTCGTTTATGACAATAATAATAACAATAATAATGTTAGTATTACCGAGGTCTAGGCTTCGGATTCCTTTACAATATATTGTAACTGCTGGGCTGCGGATTCGCTTGCAATGTACAGGAGTCACTGGCACGGAACAACTACAAGAACTCGCGGAACTTCAAAACAAAAACTGAACTAACGTTGACTTTAAAAGAAAGAACTGGACTACTTAACTGGATTATCGCTAATTGACTATGGCTGCCTGACTCACTGATTCTTTTTGACTTGTGTTGAGGAGTTGGCCCTTTTTTTTTATAGGATGGCCAGTCCTTTGTTTTTCGAAGATGCTGGCTCAGGAGTCTCTACCTTGCATCTTTTAATCTTCTTGATGTCTCCTGACTAGTCAGCTTCTTTCGGTCGGCGTCTTTTCTTACAATTTGGCATAATTGGACACCCTTCCTGTTTGTTCTCAGGGTGTAAACTGATCTTCACCTACGTATCTTGCAGGAAGATAAGTTAGAGTCGTTTTCTGCGCTACCTAACTGCGTAGAATTTTTTACATATATCTTAATCCTATTTTTACTTCTCGCGTGACATCATCGGACTTCCATAATAATTCATTAGAATTCTTCATCTGTGGGTTTACTTGTTGGCGGTCCAACCACTGGACGTGACACCATCCCCCTTAGAAAGCAAATTTCCAAGGGAAATTTGTTGCAAGCTTCTAACATCTTTTCCGAGTTCAGACGTATCCGGGTCATTGGCCCGAGGTTGATTGTTGGAGGTCGCGTCGTCAGCTGGTCGGGTGGTGTGTCTTCGGTTATCGGCGCGTTGAACCAGGAGGTGCGTCAGCGAATTCCATGCGGCTCCGCACAAGGTGAAACTGCATCCGTATAGTGAGTACAGCTGATAGCCGTGTATTATTGTGTCAGCAATTGCCTTTATAAATTTGAGGATTATAAAGACTGCTAGTATTCCTGCACTGAAGGATCCAAATGTAATGGATTCGTGCCAGAATTTTTCGGCTGCATTTTCCGCTATCTTGTTGAGTGTTTCCTCATTCGTCATGTTCATTACGGAAAGTGATCCATCTGGTATGGTTTTACCAGTTATGCCTCGAGCTACAGAGTTTAGTACGGTTGATTTTTCGGCTGAGATCATGATGTGGTCGCTCTAGTTGTTGAGATCGCCTTGAGTATAGATTCCACTGGTAGCTAGATTCGATGGGTTAACGTAGTGCCATGCTGGTTCCTTGAGTGGTTGTAGTATTCGAGGTGGCACGGCTTCTATGGGTTTCGGTGTAAGAATGTGCAAAATTTGATCGATTTCGTACATCACTGGCAGTACTTGACTACAATCTCTGTGAGTTCCATGGCTGGTGAGGATGTGAGTTATAGGTGTTAAGAATTGCGATTTATTTCCATGGTTGACTGGCAATTCCGTGAAGCAATCTTCAGTATGCCGAATTCTTACATCGACTGCGACACATTTAATGATGTGTATCACTTTCTCGGTCACAATGTGCCGAGCCATATGTCCAGCTTTTTCGTTACTATTCGGGCAAATTCATCAGGTTTTATAGTTGCAAATGTCAGGGCATTAGTCAATACTTGTTTTTCCAAATTGCATTTTTCCGTGAGCATATTCTTGTGCAGATTGTTTACCTGGTTCTTTATGTGTCTTTCTATGTAGACGAATTTTGAATCTATGTAAGTGAAAATATCGAGATTCTCTACACGCATTTTTCTTTCCCCAGTAAATGTTCTTCCTTTAGTCGTTTCAAGAATGAATAGTTTTGGGTGTTCTGTTTGAAATAGGGTGTATCCGCATATTGGCATTTCACCCATTTTTGTTAATGCAATTATTATTTCTCCTTCGGTAAAAGCGAATGCTGATGGGAATTCTTCTTGGTTCATACTGTCTGTAAGTCTTGATGCCAATCCCTCATACAGGACATCGTATTGTTCGAATTTACAAGTGGATTTTGGGTAAGGCTTCCAGTAAGTGTACCCGTCGTCGTCATCTAAGCAGGTTCCGCTTTGGAAAACGCATATGGTTCCCGATTTTAACATTATCTTGTTTGCTTCTAATTGTACAGGTAGAGAAGCTGTTCGTAATGTTATCGGTGCTACGGCCTGTACGATGACGTTATTCCAAGATCCATATGGGTCTGAGAATTGGACTCCTTGGCATTTGCCATTCATGTTTAGTTCTCCTGCTAACGTGAAGGGCCTGGTTACCGTGGAATTGACCTTCAAACCGCTGAGATATGCGTTTCTTCCCACGGACATAGTGCCGTACAGGTGCATTCTCCTGCACTGTTGCTTCTCTAGCACGTGCAAGTGCTCCTCTATGCACTCCGTACAGTCGTATGCCTGGCGGACTCTTCCTAGTTGTAGGCCGCAGTCTCGGCATCTCGCGAATGACTGGGCCGTGTCTAGCTGGCACATAATATGCCAGCCCCCTTGTTCGTAATACCACTGCTCCCACTGCGTTAGGCGGCCATAGCAGGTCCTACACAGCGTATGGTGATGGTAGATGTATGACGGCTCTTGCAACGGTACGACCACGCAATACAGATTTAGCAAGTTCCGGTATGTTTCGGGGTAGTCGGTTGGCACCACCCCGTCTATGGGCCCGTAAAACTCTTCCAGTTCTTCCTCTTCTGGGCGGTAACTTGGCCTTGGAATGGGCATGGTTTGTCATCGTCTGTCCTGTCGTCTTCCGTCGTATCGTATCGTTAGTGGGGTCTACGGTGTGCTAATTTTAATTTATTTATGTGTAGCGTACATGGATTTCCTTTGATTAGAATCTTTACATTTTGATTAGGTAGCATTTCTATAACTTTGTGAGGTCCAGTATACTGATCGCTGAATTTGCCTTTGACCGGTTCCTTTAACAAATATACGAGATCCGTTACCTTGAAGTTTTGTGGGTTAATTTTCTGATCATAGTAGTATTTCGATTTTGCTTTAGCGGCGTTCAGATTTTTAGATGCCGTCTTTTGTAATTCCTTGATGGTCGTATGCACATCTCGGAGGTAATCCGCATATGTGGATTCTAGGTTTTCTTTTACTGGATCACTGCTGGTTGGTTCACGAGCAATTTTTCCATAAACTAATTCATGCGGAGAAAACTTAGTTTCTTCGTGTACTGATGTATTATATGAGAACATGGCCAAGTCTAGCCAGTCATCCCAATTGTTTGCATTGCTCACATACTGCTTTAGGTATTCCATTAGTACATGATGTGATGTTTCAATTGAGCCATTGCTTTGTGGGCGATAAGCTGTAGTCTTGTAATGTTTAATTCTAAATTTTCTTGCCACTTGGTTTGTTGTCTTTGTGATACTTAGTAAACTTTATTCCCGGTCCGGGTTGCCGGTTGGTCCGGCGTGGATCGGTGCAGTGTCCGGGCGAGAGGTTCCCGCTGGAACCGGCGGCTACGGATAATCGTCGGTTAATTAAGCAATTACAATTGATACTAAACCTAAACTTAAGACTAATCGCAGGAAAGCTATGGTACAGACGCGGATCGAGTCTTGGCTCGCGGAAACGCGGAGCGATTCTAAATACCGTACGGTACAGGCGCGAGCGGTTCTGGACCGCGTGACGGCGGGAAACGCGGAGCGACTGTGAATCGCGTACGGTACAGGCCCGAGCGGTACTCAATCGTGCGACGGTGGAGAGAATCGGGATAGCCTGGGCTGCGGATGGAAGCAGGAACCACCGCGGCTCAGCTATTTTATAGTGAATCGGTGTTTCCCTCGTTAGTGCTGAGCTCGCGGGTTCGCGATTTGCCTCGTAACCCGGCCGGCGGGACGCCCGGCTCGCCGCCCTCGGCCCGACCGCGGTGTGGGTTTGCTTGCACCCGGACGTAACCCGTAAAACGTGCTCCCCCGACACCGGCGTCGTCACTCGCTCACGGAAGTAACCCGTAGAACGAGCTCTGTACGCGGCTGCGGCTGGACGGGGACTAAGCGCTCGAGGCTCGGTCGCGCGACGGTGAGCAAATATCGCGGGATTATAGGAATCGGGAATTGGATTGCAAGGAGGGAGAGAGCCGGAGGCGCGGTTCGTCGCAGTACTCGGGAGCACTGCTCTCGCCCGACTAGCCACCTCGTGACTCGCTCGCGGTGTTGGTCTCGCTCGTACACGGACGTAACCCGTAGTACTCGTTCCATCGAGACCAGCGTGCTCATGCACACGCACGGACGTAACCCGTAGGGTGCGCGCTTACACGCGGCTGCGAGTGGTCTGGAGCTCGGAGAAGTGCCTCCGAGAGCTGCTCCAAGCAAAGTCCGGTGCTGGCTTTCTTTTTTTTTTATACAAGGAGTATAGGGTGGGGAATTCTTGCAGCTGGGGAGCCAGGGGCTCGCCAGCAGAGATCCCCACCCTGTGTGAGCTGCGCCTGAGAGCCTCGGCTCCCTTATCAGCTGATTGAGTGGTAATGGTATTACCTATGGAAGTAGGCGGAATAGAATTGCAATTGTTTATAGTCGCGGAAAATTTGCAAAAACCCGTGAAATAAGAAGGCGTATTGAGTAAAAGTGGTAAAAGTAAGTGAAAAGAGAAATGCCTGAATAGTTTAAGCAGGGAAAAGAATTGTTTAGTTCTTCTTAGGACTAGGTGAGATAATCAGCAAGTCCAGGGAGAAGAGGAGAGATCACGTGAAGGCGTGAGCTTAAATTTTTAATTGCGGGTTCCGCGAGGGGCGGAAACGTGCGTAAAGAATAGGAGTTAGAATGATAGTGGAAAGTTGGATATCATATTTTCTATGTATTTACCCAGTATAGGTACGTTTGCAAGAGTATGAAGTTCCCTGGTGGGAAACCTACGGTCCTTGTTGAGTATCAACTTCAGTATTCTGGATTGGATAGTTCGCGCTTTCCGCCTGGTAGTTTTAGGGAGGATTTTCCACCAGATGACCGAGCCGTATGTGAGGACAGGCCTGAGACACATTAAGTAAGTTAAAATGCGAAGTTTAAGTGGGAGGTGAGAGCACGGTGAGATAAACGCTGATAGTGCTCGAAAGGCTCGGAGAGTCTTTGTGGTACGATTGGTAAGAGCCGGTTTCCAGTTTAGTTTGTAGTCTAGGATGACTCCAAGGTATTTGACCTGATTTGACCAGGCCACGGATTCTCCGTCAATCTTGAAGTTGTTCAGGGTAGTTTTTGGGGCTTTAGAAAAGAGGATGGCCTCAGTTTTGGATGGATTTGGCAGCAGTTTCCAGCTTTTAAAATAATCTATTATGTTATCTAAATACTTCTGGACTCTACTGAAGAGGGCCGTACAAAGGCGCCTGCAGAGGTGGAATAAATAGCGGTATCGTCAGCGTAAAGAGCTACTTCACAAGATCGCATGGAAGGTATGTCATTAATGTAGAGAATGAATAGCAACGGTCCGAGGACAGATCCCTGAGGTACACCAGTTTGGCAGTTGTATACGATGGACTTGTGTGAGTTGAACCAGACATAACATGTACGTTCGAGTAGGTATGAATTTAATAATCTTAAGATCGAATGGAGTAGACCCATTCTGTATAGTTTATATGCCAGACGGTGTCAAAAGCCTTTGATAGATCTAGAAGTACCATAATAGTGTCACGTTATACATTAAGCCCATGAGCTATATGTTGTGTAATTCTGCCAACCTGGTGGATGGTGGAGTGTCCCTGGCGAGAACCAAATTGTTGGTTGATAAGTAACTTATTGGTTTTAGCATACTTATCAATATTATGGAATATGACTCGCTCAAGTAATTTCCCTGGGATAGGCAAAAGACTTATCGATCCATAACTGGCTGGATCGGTGGTAGGTTTTCCAGGTTTGTGGATAGGAATGACTTTAGTGACCTTCCATGCGGTAGGGAAGTAGCAGAGTAAAAAGGAGAATTTAAATATGTAATATAATTGGCAGAAGATTTTATGAGATGCGTTGGCCAGCATTGGTACGGTTATTTTATCGGGTCCAGGAGCCTTGTTGGACTTCATCTTCCGAACAAGTTCAGAGATTTCCCTGGGGGAGTGTAACTTGGCTGGAACACAGTTGTCTCGAGTGAACCATTCGAAGTTGTCATAGAAGGCATTGACGTTCAGTTCGTGCTTGGAAACCATTCGTGAGGCTTTGTGATGGACTTTTGCAAAAGAGTTAGCTAAGGCATCAGATTTTTCATGAGAATTATGGATTTTACTTCCATTGACTTCTAAGACTGGAGTAAAGGAGGAGCGACTTTTGGCTACAGAACGATAAGTTGACCAGAATGTAGGATCTGGCCTTATGAAGCTCAGGAGCATTTTAGCCCAGGCTAGCTGTCTAGTTGCAGATATTCGATGTCGAATCTGCTTAGAATATTCTTTAACTTGGTGATTAAAGAATGGATCATTTGAGATTTGATATAGCTTGCGCATCCTTCTCCTAGCCTTTATGGGAGAGGTCAAGTAATCATCATTTGCCACTGCTTTTTTCCGAGTGGCACTCGGGGAGTTAGCGAGAGTTGGGTCTCTCACCGTAGCGTCCCGATGGGATTCAAGCAGAAATTCATTTAGTGCCTCAATGCACTGGTCAATGTCAGATGTTGAATTGAATTTAGAAACTGTGTTCCAGCCGAGGGTACTCTCCCTGTATTTGTCCCAATCGGTGGACATGTAGAATAAAGATCCTGAGGAGGGATCCACGGAGGCGATTTTTGTAAGTGAAACCGGTCTGTGTTCCGTACCAAAGTGGTCCAAGGCAGCGCACAAGATTGACGGAAGAATCCGTGTCCTGATGAAAGTAGGCGAGTCAGGTGCAATAATTGCAAAGTTTGACTTAATCATGCATTTGTAAAGGGTGGTACCGGCCTTGTTTGCTGTGGCGTTGTTCCAGAAACGATGTTTGGCGTTCCAGTCTCCGCCGATTATGTAGGGAGAACCAAAGTGCGTAATGTGTCTCAGGTCGTCTCCGGTTAGGGATCGGTGTGGATTGAAGTAGATGACTCCGACCAAGATGGAGGGATGGTCAAGTCTGATGGCCAGGAATTCCAAATCGGTGTGAGTGCGTACAACTGTAAATTTTAAGTTGTTATTAATAATAATGGCTACGCCTCCCATCCTGGTGGGTTGGTCCTTGCGGATCACCGTATAACCAGGAATGGAGAAATTGATATTGGGGGTGAGCCAGGTTTCTGTGACCAGAAGGATATCACATTCAAGTTTTTCAAGATTGGCAATGATTTCATTATGCTTGGGATAAATAGACCCTGCATTCCAGGTGATAATATGCGGTAGAGAAGCCATTGTGTAAGAGATTGCCGCTGACGGTGTGCGTGTGTGTGTGCCGATCGGGGCACGTTGCCGCGACGGCTGCTCGAGCCGTTGCGCTCTTTTCGGCGTGGTACCGATGCCGCCGCGTTCTTTGCGGCATAGTACCCTACGCGACGTTGTTGCGATGATCGGCATCGCTTCTCAGATGTCTTTTGGTATAAAAAGGCTGCTCTCGAGGACCGCAAGTCAGTTGTTGCACGACCACGATCCAAGGAACATCGCGAACTTACTCTTACAATTGTAATAAGCAAGAGGTGTATGGAAATGGTTAATCCAAGGTCGAAATGACTTGCAGGAATGCTTGGAATTTTTGGGAATTCGTAGTGCACAGCTTGAGCCTATTGGCCAGGGTTTCAGCAGTGTTAAGCATGACGTTGAGATCGCAGAGATGTTTTAGTTCATGAAGAACATCGGTTAGCTTAATAAATTGGTTGAAATCTGGATTTTGATTTCCCGAGAAGTTGCGGGAGCTTGGCTCGTTTGACTGTGGAATCAGAGATGATTTAAGGCGGGGGCCGCGGCTCAAGATTCTGTGGGTGCATCCCCTCCCTAGTTCCGTACACGTACATGAGATTTGCAAGGGTGCGGAATGCCCGCTTTCATTTGTTAATAATGCAAAGATAGTACTGTTCTGTAGTCAAAAGCCTTAGATAAAAGTTCAATCTAGGCGGCAAAGGTCCTCAGAAGTCCTACTTTTGCATTTTTTAGCCGTAATTTGCAATATTCAGCAGCATACTGCTTGCCGAGTGACATTATCGTAGATATCGAGAGATTTAGAGCTCGTATGGAGTTCGTAGGTCCTTTCCCGCCTAGCGGGAACATATAGGATCTCAATGCAACGCCAATCACGTTGTATGCTTACGTATCAAACAAATAAATGCGGGAACCCAGAAAAATTGGATCATTGAGTATTTCATAAAAATATAGTTCCGGCATTTTTCGCTACAAGGGCTGTACTCTGTTCCCGATCTCTCTCGTCGTCAGCAGTCACTGTATCGGTAAAACAGAGGCCTATAGGAGCATGCGCGGCACGACAGCGTGGATGGCGTGTACTGGTGCCTACGCCGATCTCAGGGACCGGGATGCCTCGAAGTATTTCCCAATAATGCAGAGGCGGGACTTTTCCATAGTGAAAAGAGCTAGATAAAAGTTCAATCTAGGCGGGAAAGTTCCTCAGCAGTCCTACTTTTGCATCATTGGGAAATGGTTAGCAATATTCGGCAGCATGTCGTTTGTTAGGGCGGCTATGGAAACTGACATGGCGGCACACTCACACACCGCCTGGTCGGCGTGTACGTGTGCCTACGAGGGTTGGAAGGGTCTGGAATTCCGCAACCCATTTCTCTATAATACAGGGATGTGAATTTTCAGTAATGGTTCGCACTAGACAAAAATATCAACCTAACATGCTGAATCCCTCGAAAATCCGTAAAAATTATTGTTTGCGAAATGTAACAAATAGTTTGACAAACTATATTTAAACAATTGATTTTTTCTAGTTTTTATCTCAAGATAGAAGTGAACGCATTCTAAATATTTTCAGTGACAATTTGATTTCTATAACTCTAATGGTCGAAAGCAACCTGTTGTGAATTAGCATCTTGCGCCGATGGCCCGCGCCGTGACATTGACACTGAAGGGTGTCATAAATTAGCCCTCCCACGACACTGTTTCGCCGAAGACGAAAGAACTTTCCTGTAACCTCGGTGCAAAACACAGTCATTCTCTAAAGTCTGAAACATCGCCGCTTCGCACGAATGTACGATTGCCTAGTAAATATGATGCGAATTATATCATGTTTGGTGTCATTTTTATCAGAAACATTCCACGAATCTGTTGAGAGAGGTTTCATGAAGACATAATGAAAAATAAATAAAATTATGTCATCGCATTAGTATTGTCTCACCGATGTACCTGACCCATGTTACACCCAACGACCGGCTAACCGAACGGCCAGACCGACTACGTTTGCAATGTTCCGCATTTTATATGGATTTCTGTATGCATTGTCGGGCCGGCCTGACGGTATGCGGGTTCCGAGAGTTTCTGCGTTTTTATGAAATACATAATGGTAATAACGGTACTTCATTCATAACTTATAACGTAACTTTTAATATACTTGGTTTTTTTTTATTGTTTGGGATTGGCTGCGCGTGGCGTCAGATCTCGAACGCGAGATCCACCGCGCCGCCCCACTATTGGCAGGTGCTCGTGTCGCCGCGAGATCGATGGTCGATTGACGGCGAGTCGTGCCATAGGCTGTGACCGCCGGATCGATTATCGACGCGGCTAATAGAATTTCTATTGGCCCGGGATTCAAATTCGGCAAGTCATCGTTCCGGCGGTGATAGAAAACCGCTCGCGACTCGCCGACGATCAGATCGTCTGTTCATCTCCAAGCGTTAACTTTGCGAAATCGTTCTTCTCAAAATCGTTATAAGTAGCTAAGGCGTCGCGCGTCGTGGGACCGGTCTAGCTACAGCGATTCGGTATCTGGGTTCCCAGCAACTCCGCTGAGAATAATTCAACAGTTTCTTTCTGTGCATACATTTATTGTTAATCCAAGTCCAACCTACCTGTTGGCTTTAATATTGTACATATTCGTGTTTAAGTCTTAAGTGTAAGTCACGAACCGCTAGACGGAAATAAAGTGCTCGTCCCGTAGCGAAGAGTTTATTCTCCGTCCCCAATCCGTAACATTTATAATTACATTAGGTATATTTAGCAAACATGTGCATAATCTTTATTTGTATTAAATTTTGTATTAAATTAAATTAAATTAAATTAAATATTTCTGGAATTCCGACGAATTTGTTCCGAATGAAGTTGCATACGTACCGATAATATCATTAAAATATCCTTACGAAGTTTTACATACGTCTAGAAGGTATGACAAGATGGTAAATTATGACAATTTGTTGACGAGTGCTGTAACTTCGTGAGGATACTTTAGTGATATTGTAAAGTAAATATAATTCAAATTATGGCATGTTTGGTATGATTTATAGCGGGAGAATGCCACCAATGTGTTGAAAGAAGTTTCATGAAAACATTGCATCAGGATAGTCTCACCGATATACCTGACCTTCCACAATGTTACACCCTTCGGCGGTCTAGCTTCTGGGCCTTTCGACAGGTAGACACTTGAGGGTGTCATCAACTAGCCGTCCCAATATAACACCGCATAAAAGAGTTAAGGGGCACAGAATGCCTGTAGAATTAGGATATTTGTTGCGTTGACTGAGAACGAACGAGCGGCAACCGGTCCTCTTGCCGTACTGGTACAACGTCGCTGCAGGGAAAGGTGAAGGGTAGTTTCAGGGGGGGAGAGAGAGAGTTTTTACTGTTGCATTTATTCATAAGCAGAAACTAATACAGTGGCAAATATATGGGAAAAGCGTGTTTTTTTACAAAGTGTGTGTGGGGGGGGGGGCACATATTTGGGGCGCGTGAGGAGGGATTATGCTTTACTTTCGCGGGGCGGCGTCGATAGGTGGCGAAGGAGCGTCCTCCTCGTTGTGGACATCGTAGAGATAGAGCTTGGTCGTCTTCGCTTGGCTGCTCCTTTTCTTTGTTGTTGTTGTTACGGATGTTACGGAGGTTTCAGGGCAGTCCTCTTCCTTCAGTCCACATGATTCGTTGCTAGAAGTGACACATAAACAAAATGCGAAAAAAATTGGAATTTACTCGATAATGTAAAAGGTAACATTGCATTGCTCTGCTTACATTGTGAGCTGCTGTTCCATCCATTGTCGGCTCGAAATCTGCGCAGTGTGGGATGACAGTCGGCCAGTGTTCCTCCATCGTCGCCTCGAAGAACAAACAGCTCAGATGAATCGAGAAAAAGAAAATAAACATAATGTTCAAAAATTGGAATCCACCTTGGAATATAAAAAGTAAAATTGTGTTGATCTACTTACATTGGTGATGCTCCGTCCATTAGCGCTTTAGAATCTGCATGGTGTAGGACAACTCTCGGGCAGTATCGTCCATCATCGTGTCGACGAACAAACAGCCCACATGGTTCAAGAAACATGAAAATAAACAAAATTCGACAAAATTTAGTTAGTATTTATACTGCTTGAGAATATAAAATCTAAAATTTCATTGCCGTACTTACATTGGGAGCTGATGCCCCATCCATTGTTGTCTCGGAATATTTTTTATATTTTTCATTATATTCAATCGTTGATATACATCAGCGATCCTGCACACTTATCTGCATGTGTGCACCTGACGTCGGACAGCAATTTTCTTTTTCCAACAGATCGAGTCAGTGGCGTTGCACCTGTAGGTGTATCACGACGCGGCATAATACTTTAATATTTCTTTTTCCATCGTTGATATAAATCAGCGATCCTGGACACTTATCTGCAATTGTGCACCTGACGTCGGACAGCAATTTTCTTTTTCCAACTTATTGAGTCAGTGGCGTTGCACCAGTAGGTGCCCAGTTAGCCAAATGCCTACTCGACCAAATCGAGTGGAATGTGTGCTGCACACATTGCGAGCAAAAGACTTATGTATTTCGTACCAAACCCTGCTCGAAGCAGAATTTGGTCCTCATTTGGTTTGATTGTGACACCAAAGTGTGTCGTGAAATTCCTAATGAAATGCGGCGGCAGATGTTTGTCACATCCATGCGAAGCCTACAGGTAAAATTCCATGCGGCATCATGCGGCATGGGAGCCAAACTTTGGCTTCGTTATAGAGGGCAGGTCCGTCGCACTAAGAACGGACGTAACCTTGTTCTAACAGTAAATATCGGGAAAAATTGAAGTAAATCTTCCTGTGTGGGTGGGAAAAGGTATTTTATTTAAGTTTCAATGCGTAATAAAGATAAAGTGATGCGTAAACACCACAATGTGTCGTGAAAGACAAAGCGCCGTGTTGTATAATTCGAAGAGCGTACGTGCGAGAAAGAGAGAGAGAGAACGAGCGCGAAGAGTGTGCGTGCGAGAGAGAGAGAAAAGAGCGCGAAGAGTGTGCGTGCGAGAGGAAGTGAATTCGAAGAAGATTGAAAGAAGAATATGGAAAGGGATGACGGAATATTTTTAATGTGTATTAATTTTTTATTTCAATTGAATTTATTTTCAAATTGTTACAATTAGTATAATTGTAATATAATTTAATATAATTTAAAATATATAATATAATTTCGAATATATAATTTAATTTAAAAAGTCAATTTAAAAAGCCAATTTAATTTAAAATATGATTTAATATAATTTAAAATTAGCACTAAAAAGTGCTGTTTGGAGCACTGAAAAGTGCTGTTTGGTGTTTTTTTTTTAATTTTTGTTATTTTCAGTGGAGGGAGGTTAAATGCGTTACGCACAACTTCTCGGGGCCATTCCAACCCCGAGAAAGTGTGGGACTCCCCAAGCGATCGCCCGCCGTTTCAGAGGGGCGATGTGACAGCGAGGGTTTACCCACTAAAACTCCTCCCTCCACTTGCGCCCCCGGATACTCCGCCTGCTCCCAGGGGTTAATATACCTCGCCGCACTGCCCGACGGCTTCTTGTGCCGGACCCTTTCCTTGCGAGCTTTCAGGACCACTCGCATCGAATCTTGAAATTCGAGGCGAGTGGGCCTTGAGAAAGATCTGCTTTCGCAAACTGCATCTGCAACATTATTTAAGAAAGATTATTTACACGGTCATATTAAGCTTATTAAGTTAATGTATTAAGCAATAAATAATTCTTACCGAAAAGGGCCCGCATAATTTTCGTGGGACACAATGGTTGGCAACTGTCCGTGCCAAACCACGTGTATGAGGGTAGGAGGCTGTCTGCGACAGCCTCTCTAAAAGAGGCACTCAGTGCCTCTTTTAGATTGTACCCTCCAACATGGGCAAAAAAGTCAACCTAAAAAATAATAAGTTATATCATTAATATATATACTCACACGTGTGTGCGCATATAGCAATGGAATAAATGCATACACTTACCACATTATTGTACTCCTGTTCGGAGCAGTTTTCGAAGTTGTCTACCTCTTCCCTCGTTTGAAGAGGTAGACATTCCGGCTTTCTCCCATAACTACGAGGTTGCTCCCTTTTGTTTATTATTCTAGAAAGAAGAAGTAAATTTTGTTAAATATTGCCATCATACTGTAATTTCAATTTCTTAAATTACATACTGATCCATTTTCTTTTCCAGGAGGTCCAGCTTTCTTGCGAGGTGCTCGTTCTGCGACATCAGTTTATCGTTTTGCGACATCAGTTGCTCAAATTGGGATCTTGTGATGGTTGCGGGGGTCTGTGGTGTTATAGGACGTGGTGTTATAGGACGTGGTGGTAAATAGGACGTCGAGGAAGAGGACAAATCTTTTGGTGAGGAGGTTGGTGGTGGTATGGGAGGAGGATTGAGCAACGATGTCGACGTTGCTCCATGACTCTCCGGCGAATTGGCCTCCAGAAGTCGCCGGAGCTCCTCATCGGAGTCAAGAGCACTCGTTGATTGAAACGGGCGTTTCCGTCGCCGAGGCTCCCCATCCGACGAGGTGGTCTTATACCTCGCCGGCTTCTGAATTGTCCTCTCTGGATGTTTCACCGACCCTGGTTTGAATTAAGAGTCCGCGAAAAGGACAATGCACTGGATCGCGTGCAGAGAGTGGAAAGGAGACGTACGGAGTCGAACTACAACTAGGAAGCTGCACTGGCGTCAACCGGGTTTCTGCGGTTCACAAACTGTCTTTATTGCACTAACTTGATCTATAATTATTCTCGCAGAGGAGAGATGCTTTACAGAACCCGTGGTTATCTCGCAGGGGAGACAAAGCCGACCGATTACAAAGCTACTGGAACGTTAGAAAAATATTCGCGTGTACTCGCAGAGGATGTTACAACGGAACTTATTCGAATTTTTCGGGAGGCCTATTTACATGCTTGATAGACGCCCCACCACCTTCATACACGGGAGCTCGCTTCGCGGTGTCTGCTCGTTCCGAGACGACGAAAGGGGAGGGGGGTGTTCTCGGTGCTCGCCATAGGAATAGACCGTTTGAACGCGTCTAACACTGGACGACGGTTTGGAATCTGAAAAACATATGAAAAATAATATAATGATATACCGATAATATATACAATATTTTAGATTAATTATATGATACAGGAGACTGAAACTTACCTTTTCCATTGCCTCAATTGTCTACGAAATTCGCTTCTCGAAATAATCGTCCTTATGGAATCCACGATAGCGAATGACCGTAGCGATTTGCATTATTCTGCATGCGGTCGTTATAAACAAATGACATTCAAATCCCGCGCCAACTGTGCGCATGCCCTTAAGGATATAACACAATAATACGCGTAAATATTAATGCACACATTATTAATTTAATTAATTTAATTCTTAATTTTAAATTTTAATTCACTAATTTCTTTTAAAGCTATAATATGTATAACTTTTAATTTATGATGCGCGTATGTTAGATGTTGCGCGTTACGCGATCATGCGCAGTGCAGTTTGCGACACCAGACCGGGAATAACACCTCTCACGACGAAGGTGTCGGTGATTCGATACGCGCTCTGATTCCGTCTTGTTTGATTAGTGATTCCTTTGTTAGTTAATTACAAATTATTAAGTTCGTGAATTAACTCTGAAGCAGTGAAGACTGGATGAGCAGTGGATTCGAAGGAAGGAAGGATAGAAGCAGAGAAGACGCCAGATAAGTATTGCCACGTGGTATTGTTACCAATACACGTAACACATTATTATATATTTTGTATATTCTTTATTCAGTTTTCTTTTACCCCCATGGATCGTAGATTTTTGAAAAATTCGGTTTCGCGAAAACCGTATAATAAATTAGGCGCTATGCAGAAACGAAGTATTCGGCGCGAAATAGCCTCAAATTTGAGGAAGTTTTCACGTGACAATAAATTACAAAGTCCCCCTAATGTTGATAATCTGCAGGACATTCCCAGCACGTCTTCTTTATCCGTGCCTGTCATTAATAATAATAATGAAAGTCTTCTTAATATTCCCACCACATCTTCATTCACGCATGATTCCTGTTCTACCTCTTCATGCGATGATGTGGTTTGGGAGTCCGCTGGTACTGTTTTAGAAGTATCATTTCGTGATCGTTTGGCATTGTTGAGTATTAGGGTACATTTACATTCGCAATGAGACATGAGACATGAGAACGCTACCATGTTGCAACAGCGCCATCTGTTACTAAATGTGTGTGTGCAGTCTTATAGAAACACTATATACGTGAGCCTCGTGTAAAACCTGGATGTTTAGTAAAATACATTGTAATAAACCAGTTGTTAATAAAATACACAACCAACGCTTCTTTTATTTAACATGGTAGCAGAGCGTGGTTGGTAGAAGTATAAAGTTGAAAAGAAGTGTTGAGAAGTTTAGCAAGTGAAGAGAAATCGAAAGTTCGAGAAACAGCGACCACGTGTTGAAACAATGGCGAACATGAAAATTGACGACGTAGTAATTCCGATATTCGATGGATCGGACTACAACAACTGGAAGATACGAATATTGAAATTCCTGCAATATAAAAAGTGCAAGGAAGTTGTCGTCAGAGAGAAAATAGTAACAGACAAGCAACCAGATTGGGACGACAAAGATACAAAGGCAACAAATTATATTTACAGTGCCATCACAAATAAGCAATTAGAGTACGTGAGCGAACTTGAAACTGCGTACGAAATAATGAAAAAGTTCGATGAAATGTATTTAAAAAAGTCAACAGCCTTACAAATAGTGCGACGAAGCAATTTGGAAAATATTAAATTGAAAGATTTCTCTGAGGTTACAAAGTTTTTTGATGAATTTGAGAAGGCTGTAAACGAACTAAAAAGTGCAGGGGCTCAAGTGAGTGAACAAGAAAAATTGAATTACATGCTGAAAGCGCTACCGAAAGCATACAGTCATATTGGGGATATTATAGATGTGGTACCCGAAGCAGAGAGAACTGTGGATTATGTGAAAAGCAAAATAAAGTTGAAAGAAGCAGAGGACAGGAAACCTGAAACAGAAAATATAGAAGAAACGACTACCAAGTCAAACGTGTTCAATGCAGCTTCGATACCGGCGGTCGGTAAAAAGCAAAGGTGCTACAACTGTGGCAAACCTGGTCATTTTCAGAAGGAGTGTCGTTCGTTCAAATCTGAATCGTTTCGTGGAAATTATAGACCGTTTCGTCGTGGACGTGGAAGATACCAACACAGAGGAAATTATCACAGTGTTCGAAATGAGTATAAAATGCCTCAAGAAAAAGATTCACAAGGAAGTTGTTTTGTAACAGAGATAAACGTGTCAAACATAACCTGTAAAGGTGTAGAAAATGAAATGAAGCTGGAGTGGCTGCTGGACAGTGGGTGCACTGACCACATTGTAAATGAAGATAGGTATTTCGATGAATGCATTACACTCAAAGTTCCAGTCAACGTGAAAGTCGGCGATGGTCGCATACTGCAAGCAACCAAGTCAGGAACAATAACAACATTCTTCGCAGTGTACAATAAAAGGGTGAAAGTAGTGCTACCAGGCGTGTACTTTGTAAAAAATATGGAAGCAAATTTGATAAGCTATGCAAAAGTGACAGACAAGAATACGATAATATCCAAAGGAGACATTACCAAAATTTACAATCAAAATAGGAAATTGGTTGCAATGGCAAAAAAGGAAAATGGACTATATAAAGTGACAAGCTATTGTGATGCAGAAAAGGTTGAAAGAAAAGCAAATGTAATAAACAAGGTAAGCGAAATAAATTTAACCTTAAAAGAAAAATGGCATCGCATATTGGGACATGTAAATTTCAATTATTTGAGTATTTTATGTAAAAATGAGTTACTAGTTGGGGCACCAAAGGAGCTGGAGACTGAATATATGAAATGCGCTATATGCATACAAAATAAAATGCACAATTTGTCATTTGAAAAACGTAGAAACAGAGCAACCGAGATATTGGAAATAGTCCATACGGATCTAAATGGGCCACACACGACTACAGGAAATGGTGGAGAAAAATATTTTTTGTCATTCATTGATGATTTCAGCAAATTGGCAAAGGTCTACTGTATTAAATCCAAGGAACAAGTGTTTGACTGCTTCATAGAGTACGTAAATGAAGTCCACAATATAACTGGCAAGTGTATCAAAACGTTAAGGTGCGATAATGGAAAGGAATATTTAAATTCTAACGTTTATCGTTTTACACGAGAAAAGGGAATTCGTATAAATCCGTGCCCTCCATATGTCCATGAACTGAATGGCACAGCAGAAAGGTATAATAGATCAATAATGGACATGGCACGATGTTTGCTAGATGAATCAAAGGTAAATAGATGCTATTGGCCGGAAATTGTAAGAGCAGCGGCTTATCTGAAAAACAGAACACTGGCTAATACCATTGAAAGAAAGACACCATTCGAAATATTTTTTGGTAAAAGGCCATGCGTTAACAACTTACGATTATATGGGAGTACAGTATTTGTTCGAGTACCAGAAGTCAAGAGAAAATCAAAGTGGGATAAGAAAGCAGAATCTGGAATTCTCCTAGGATACACGGATGTTGGATACAGGATTCTCATAAAGAATAAAATAGTAACAGCCCGACACGTAGATGTCATTGAAGAAGACATAAAGTGTATTGGATTTAAGGATATCGATGAAACTGATGATGAACGTCAATGGAATAACAAAAGTGACGAAGAAGAACAAGATAATAAAGATATAGACTTGAGAGAAGAACAGTGCGACACGGAAGAAGAAAAGGGTGAAGAGCTGAAACTCAGAAGATCCGCAAGAGAAAGAAGACCACCTACTCGATATGGAAGCGAAGGATCGTGTAAATTTGTATACGTAAATTATTGCAATGCAAACGTACCTGTTACATTTAAGGAGGCGGTCACGAGCAATGAAGCCAAATATTGGATGGAAGCTATGGATCGTGAGATGGGCAGTATCAATAGCAACAAAACCTGGACGTTAGTAAATAAACCAAAGGATAAAATTGCCTTGGATGTGAAATGGATTTATAAAAGGAAGTCGGAGAATACCTACAAAGCGAGACTGGTCGTCAGAGGATTCCAGCAGAAAGAAGAAGTCGAAGACACATACTCACCAGTAGCGAAGATGCAAACATTGAGAATATTACTATCATTTTGCTGTCAACATGGTTTGGAAATTGAACAGATGGATGTAGAAGCGGCATTTCTAAATGGAAATGTGTATTCAGAGGTCTATGTGAAACAACCGCTTGGCTATGAGGATGATAGCGACAAAGTCTACAAACTGGCTAAATCATTATATGGACTGAAGGAAAGCCCTCGCTTGTGGTATGAATGCTTTAACAAATGTGTTTCGAAATTGGGTTTTCGTAGGAGTGAGTATGATTATTGTCTCTATACAAAATTTGATAACACTGAACCAATATATATTTTAGTTTTTGTTGATGATCTACTGATTTGTGGTAAAAATAAACAGGAAATAATAAATGTAAAAAATAAATTGTCAAGCAAGTTTAAAATGAAAGATATGGGTAGAATCAAGAATTATATTGGAATAGATGTTGAATATAAGTATAGCAAAAATGAAAATGTAATGACCTTAAGTCAAAGAACATATATAGAGTCATTAGCGCGCAAATATGCTATAGAAAATGCGAAACTATATAACACACCAATGGAGATGAATCTAAAATTAGAACCTGCGAAAGCATTAAATGAAAATGTAAAGTATAGAAATTTAATAGGCGCACTGTTGTATGTAAGCTCTGGTACGCGACCAGACATAGCGTTCAGCGTAAATTATCTTAGTAGATTCCAAAATGATTATGGAGAAGAACATTTCAAATATGCGATGAGAGTTTTAAAATATCTATTTCTGACTAGAGATCTAAAGTTAACTTATAAAAATAATTACAATGTAGACACAATGGATTGTTTTGTGGATGCCGATTGGGCAGGCGATGTCACCGACAGAAAGTCAACATCGGGTTTTGTAATAAGATTATTTGGAAATGTAGTTTTTTGGAAAACGCGAAAACAGAGTACTGTAACCAAGTCGTCTACATTTGCGGAATACGTAGCGTTATCAGAGGCGGTAACGGAAATAAATTTTATGCGCGGAGTATTAAAATCATTTAAAATAATAATAAACAAACCAATTCAGGTGTATGAAGACAATTCGGGTGCAATGTGTATAGCCAAGTATGGAAACTACACCAAAAATTCCAAACATATCGAAGTGCAATATCACTATGTAAATGAAAACTATTTGGACGGTGTTGTTGATATAGTAAAAATAGAATCGGAGAAAAATGTCGCTGATGTATTCACGAAACCGTTGGGTAAAACAAAGTTCGAAATGTTTAGAGACAGATTAAGGATAAAATGATAATGGTACAAAATGTTAGAAATGTAGAGTTGAATGTAAATGTAAGGAGGCGTGTTGAGTATTAGGGTACATTTACATTCGCAATGAGACATGAGACATGAGAACGCTACCATGTTGCAACAGCGCCATCTGTTACTAAATGTGTGTGTGCAGTCTTATAGAAACACTATATACGTGAGCCTCGTGTAAAACCTGGATGTTTAGTAAAATACATTGTAATAAACCAGTTGTTAATAAAATACACAACCAACGCTTCTTTTATTTAACAGGCATCTTGCTTTGTGGACAATAATTTAACGCACACTCAGGGGAACAACATCTTATCTCTTCTACGTACCCATTCGTGTTCTTCTGGTTTGCCGAAAGATATAAGAACGCTCATTGGTACACCTTGTACCAGTGTGGTCACCTCTGTGGTAGAACCAGGAGAGTATGTTCATTTTGATGTAGAGTTGAAAATCGTTAAACAGTCATCTCAATGTTCTTCAGTAATTCCTGAAAAGTTGCAATTGGATTTTCATGTGGACGGATGTAGTTTAGATAATTCCAATACAATTCAAATTTGGCCTATTCAAGTCAGAATTGTAAATATCTTAAATAGTAAACCCATTGTAGTAGGGATTTATAAAGGCACCCAAAAACCCAAGCATTGTAACAGTTATCTTCAAAAATTTGTCTCTGACATAAACTTGATAATGTCAAATGGAGGCATTACGTTCCACGAGAAAAAAGTTCCAGTCGTATTAAGGTGATTTATTGCTGATGCACCAGCTCGAGCCTTTATACTTCATCACAGAGGCCATATGTCTCATCGACCTTATTCCAAGTGCAAAGTTTGTGGTACATAGGAAAGAGGTCGTCACGTTTTCAATTGTATTACATATCCTTTACGAAGTGATGAAGAATATACCAGGTGTTCCGATGAGGATCATCATAAAGATGGTCAAAGTCCATTAGCTTTGATGCCAACAGGAATGGTATCACAGGTGCCATTCGAGTATATGCATCTCGTATGTCTAGGTGTCATTAAAAAATTGTTATCTGCCTGGGTGTGTGGCAAATATTCCCCATTTTCAAAATTATCTTCTCGACAAATTTTCACAATCTCAGAGAGAATGAGAAGGATCAATAAATATTGTCCATCCGAGTTTGCAAGGCGTCCAAGATCAATAGATTTATTTTCCAAATTTAAAGCAATAGAATTTCTGCAATTTCTTTTGTATACTGGTCCAGTTGTCACCTATGGAGTACTGAAGGATAATGTATATCGACACTTCTTGTTTCTGCACAGTGCCATAAGAATAATGGTTTCACAGGTTTTTGTTAGCAAATATTTAAAGTTTGCAGAAGGAGCTTTGCAACAATTTGTTCGTCGTTGTGAAAAGTTCTATGGCCCAACTTTTAATTCTTATAATGTCCACGGTCTTCTCCACTTGGCGGCTGACGTCAGACGTTTTGGTACATTAGATTCATTTTCAGCTTTCCCGTATGAAAGTATTATTATGAGTTGATTAATGAAATGAAATGTTATCCCGATACAATGCCGTATCCTTGGCTAGCAGCTAAAGTAAATCAGCTTCAATTAGATGTCTGCATACATAATTTTTCATTAATATATCCATTCCAAGAACAAAAGGTAAACAAAAGGATATTATATTCTTAATAACAGAACATGAACAGTTAGGATCACAGGCTTGGTTGGATGCCTATCATCTATCATCTGTATTTACTTCGAGATCCTGTCTGCTATAATAACATTACAATTTATCATAACACGAGAAATATGTAATGTACGATGTGCAACTTGGAATAAATTATACTGTTTCAAAATGAACCAGCACAGCGATAACCCACTGGGACATTCCCAATATGTTATCGTCTTCTTCATCCGTCGACGATTCGTTGGAAACGTTCATGGCCTCCAATGGCATTCGGTAACATTTTGCCCTAACATCTTCCTGGCTAACATATTGCAACGAGACGCGTGTGTCTCGTTGCGAGCCAAGTTGTACCTTAGCCCGCACCAATCACCGGTGCGGGCCAGCCGCGCGCCAATCCGCGAAACCGGCCCGGGCGCGGACCAATCGACGTGTGCCGAAGACTCGCGAACGAGCACACGAGGTCCGCGCTCGGGCTATAAAGATCGCGCCGAAACCAGCCAAAACCGGAGTTGGTCTGAAGCAGCTCTCGGGCGAACACCCGAGCCCAGATCCTCTCGCAGCCGCGCTGAATCGTGCTAGCCGCGGTATACTATCGGGCGAACACGACGAAGCGCTGGGATCGGCCGAAGCGTAAGTGGGTTTACGTCCCATACGTGAAACCGAGACCGCGACCGGATTCTGGGAGGCAGTCGATCGCCGGCCTGCTCTTGTCAGAGCACCGTAGGTACGACACTCCGGACCGTCATCCCCACCGCTCGGACCTGTTCCCGCGTCCCGCACTCCCCCCCGGGATCCTGCGTCGCGCTCCGGACGTTTAGTCCTTCCTCTCGCACGCACACTCTTCGCGCTCTTTTCTCTCTCTCTCGCACACTCCTCGTGCTCTCTCTGTCTCGCACACTCTTCGCGCTCTCTCTCTCGCAAGCACAGTCTTCGCGCTCATTCTCTCTCTCTCTTTCTCGCATGTACGCTCTTCGCCTTCCACAACACGGCACTTTGTCTTTCACGACACATTGTGGTGTTTACGCATCCCTTTATCTTTATTACGCATTGAAACTTATATAAAATACCTTTTCCCACCCTACACAGGAAGATTTACTTCAATTTTTACCGATATTTACTGTTAGAACAAGGTTACGTCCGTTCTTAATGCGACAGACCTGCCCTCTATATCGAAGGCACAGTTTGGCTCGAAAAGACCACATGATTCCGCATGGAATTTTACGTGGAGACTTCGCATGGATTGTGAAATCCATCTGTATCCGCATTCGACTAGGAATTTGGCGACAAATTTCAGTGCCAAAATCATATCACATGAGGACCAAATTCAGCTTCGAGCAGGGTTTGGTACAAAATACATGTCTTATGCTCGCAATGTGTGCAGCACACATTCCACTCGATTTGGTCGAGTGGGCATTTGGCTAACTGGGTAGTTATAATTGAAGACATTTCATCTCATAAGTGGAAATGGCAAAGTGAGTATATACATTATCCTAGAATTAAAAAAATTTTTTTTCTTGGAAATATATCGATTGTACAATGAGAACAGAACACATATCCATATCACGTCCTAATGTAAGGCCCTTTTTGTTTGTAGGAAGTAGAAACTTCAAGAGTGGTGTGCTGTCCGTGTCCGCTGATAAGAGGAAGCATAGCAAAAATAAATAAATAAATATATTGTTAATAACCTATGACCTACATTATATAATATATATTAATTAAACTCTTCTTAAGCATCCCTACACCTTATTTTCCATTCGATGGTTTTATTTCCATTTGTAACGGTACACGCCTCGTCGCGGGAAGCGCCGCGAGGCGTGCGAGCCCTCCCCGGATTGGCTCAGCGACCAGGGTTCTTTGGGGAGGGGAACGAGGTGGTTAAATGAAAATGCTCGGTTTAAGGAAAAGAAAATAACTATACTTTATTTTAAATATTGCCGGAGGCCGGATTCCCCGCGCGGCCGCGGCCCGAGTACGTAGGCACAGACGTAGACCTAATGCCTACGACTCGAAACCGGCGAGGTCGCTCGTCTCCGGTAGTATACCGTGAGGCGAGCTCCACACGCTGCTGCGGTCGGTTGGAGACTGAACGTCTGGAGCGCGACGCGGAATCTCGGACGGGAGCGCGGGATGCGGGAACGGGTCCGAGGAGTGGGGATGACGGTCCGGAGTGTCGAATCTACGGTGCTCTGAAAAGAGCAGGCCGTCGATCGACTGCCTCCCAGAACCTGATCGCGGTCTCGGTTTCGACGTATGGGACGTAAACCCACGTAAGCCTCGGCCGATCCCAGCGCTTCGGCGTGTTCGCCCGATAGTAAACCGAGGCTAGCACGATTCTGCGCGGCTGCGAGAGGATCTGGGCTCGGGTGTTCGCCCGAGAGCTGCTCCAGACCAACTCCGCTCTCGGGTGGTTTCGTCGCGATCTTTATAGCCCGAACGCGGACCTCGTGTGCTCGTTCGCGAATCTTCGGCACACGGCGATTGGTCCGCGCCCGGGCTGGATTCGCGGATTGGCACGCGGCTGGTCCTAGCCGGTGATTGGTGCGGGCCAAGGTACAAACTCGCTCGCAACGAGACACATACGTCTCGTTGCACATTATTTTAAGATTTGAATATTTTTTTTTTATTTTATAACAGTTTTGTTATGATAATTGAATTTTATATCATTTTTATTTCCTTCATGTAACTTGTACAGTTCATTTTTTTTAATTTTATTGTCTATTCGTATTCTTTCTTAAGATTATAAATATGAAACAAATAAATAATATGATACAAATATATGTAAAATAAAAATAGATTAAGATTAAAATAAATACGTTTGTAAATTCAATTTTCCCTCTTGTCGTTTATTCCGATTTTTCCTGATATTTACTTTCAGAACAAGGTTACCCCGTTCTTATTGCGACGGACCTGCCCTCTATAACGAAGGCTGATCGAAGCGAAAGTTTGGCACGAATATGGCGTGGCAGACTTTCTACTGGAATACATATGGTAATGCGGCGGCAGATAGATGGCACTTCCCAGTCAAATTTTAGTGGCAGATTCATAGCATTTTGCTTACTGGGTGTATCCCGACGTGGCATAATACTTTAATATTTTTTCCACTCTTCTATCTCTGTACTTTCTCTGGCTTCGAGAATATATTGAGGTTCCCGAATGGGCATGCCTCTTGTATGTCTGCTGTCGACTATTTCCGGCAGCATACAATCGATATAAAAGCGCGTCAATTTTGGCTCCATTTTATGTTGCCAAATTTTGTCGTCTCTGTCAACTTTAATGGACTTTATACCTTTCCTCGTCCATTTACAGAAGAGGCAGTACTTTCTGGCAGTGATATGTAATTGCCCTTGTACTTGGTAGAAGTACGCGTGGCTTTTATTCATAACGCTGCCAGTACTGTCTGTAAATATTTTACTTACTGCTTCTATTGTTGATATTGCCTCTTCTGGTGTAACATTTTCCGCAGTTTGTGGGCACTTTATCTCCACAATGCCGTCGTCATCGATTACACCATCTGGCGATGCTCCCAAATAGGGAATCGATGCATCGATAAAAAGACCACATGGTCTAATTTCGATGTTTTCCTTTCTGGACAATTCTTCGCGAGCTATGTCTTCATTCTGCTTTCCATACGCTACAGCAGAAACGTCTAGCAGGCGTGGATATAGCAATGTCCGCACTAATTTCGAACATAGCGTTGTCTTCCTTCTTTGGCACACGGCGCGGAAGTTGGACACTGTCAAAAGTTTAGTTCTGTACGCCATCCACTTTCTGTTCTTGGCCTGTCCAATAGTTTCTTGTTCAATCGTCTCTCTATCTTTCTGCCAATCGCTTAGCATTTCCATATGCTTTTCCTTTTGCAGATTAAACATGCATTCGTCCATATCTGCCTTGTGGGCATTTGGTCCGTAATCGGAATCTTGTGTTGCGCCGAACTGCTTTCTTGTGTTTCTCGTCGTCCTGTTTTGTTGAGCTTGTTGCTCGAGTTGTCGTTTCTTTTTGTGCCGTTCTTCCATCTGTGTTAAAAGTAGAGGCGGCTTCTTTTCCATGGACCGTTGTAGACGAGATAATACTTCTTGCGTATTGTACTGGATCACAGCAGCAGCACATCTTGCCGCGTAAGATCCTCTTTGGCCGAAATTTAATCTTTTTCCAGCAATATATTTTGCAACAATATTATTGAAACTCTCCACTGTGTTGTTGTTGCTTCGATAGAGGATGCTTTCTCCGTGCGCTGACAGTGACCGGATGATATCTTGGATGTTCTGGTAAACTCCAAGGTTCAATAATTCTGGAACAATATCCTGCTCATCCTTCTTCACGGTTCCATCGCAGAAGTATCCTATTTTACTACAGTGTTTGTGCTCTCCAAACACGTGGCTGGGCATATTCATTATATCGTCGCCTAAATTTTTTATTTTTTGTACCATCGGCAGATTCTCTTCGAATCTATACTCCGCAGCTTTCATCATCCCCGAGCGCATCCGCCGAATATTATTTTCTACGGCTTGCCTGTAGTGACCGGGCGGAGCCTTTTTCGCAACATCTTTCATTTTGTTTGTAGACACTGCTGTCGCCGTCAGCAATTAATGTCGAATAAATCAATCCACGTTTTTCCACGCTGGTATTGTAACCTTCTGCGATGGCGTCACTCTCCATTCTGGTGGACGGCTGGTTTCTGCCCCAGTTTTTGAAGCATGGGTGTTGCCGCGGCTCTTCTTCCTTTTTCGCCGCGTTCAAACAAATGGAGCACGTTTTGTTTCGTACTCCAATGAATAGAACTTTCCTCGTGTGATAGCCTACTATCACGCCGACACCAGACATTGAATTGTACTTTCCTGTACGGTAGGACCGCTTCATCCAACTTCCGTCAGCCACGACGGGAATGTGTGGAATTCCACATGCTAACACGTCGCCTCTTTCAACGGTTAGTCTTTTCTCCTCTTCAGCCGCTGCTACCATTTCCGCTTCCGCAGTACGGATTAATTTCTCCACGATGTCGTCATGGCATTTGCTATATCTGTTCGTTGACATACCGGGGACATGAATGGCAGTGATGAATCCTTCCATTTGTGCGTAGCCGCCTCCGTTGAGAATTGTTCCTGCCACTGCATTCCGATTGATACCCATGACCTGAGGATCATCAGGTTGACTATGCATATCGGCTTTATAATCGCACATCATGCATTTCATGGTCAGGGTGGTCTCCAACCCCGTTCTCTTCATACGTATTATGTTCAAATGTTCCATCGAACAATCTAATGTTTCGGAATGTTCGCTTATGCGCTTCATTTCTTGAAAAATATGACGAATGTCCACAATGCTGAGAGATCCGTCCGGAAGACACATTCCTTCCTGTGGGTCGACCGTCGTTTCTCTTTCCACGACGAGCTGGTGGGCCTGCACCTCCTCTTCGTCCTTGAGAATTTCTTTGATGGTTTTTTCACGTGTAGCTATTTTTTTTTTGTCATTTCTTGACTATGCCCTGCGTCAGAAGAGGTATTCCGTAATATTTCCTTTTCTTGTCCACTTGACGACGGCGTTACATTTTCCATCGTGGATGGCTCGAGCGTTGTTTGCTTTTCTTCGACAAGTTGCACATTTTCTGCTGCCCCTGCCTCTTCATATATTTGGAGACGGCTTGACGTATTCTCCATGGCAAGCTTCGCTATCCGCTTCATTCTGCAAACAGAATACAAAAAAAAATTGTTTCTACGGTTTTTTCTCTCATGTTTAGAGTCACGTTGAGATCATACGTTGTTGTCGCCGCGGAGTCCTTGTTCGTGCTAATTACTAGTAAATATCCACAGTATGAATCCCTAAGTGCGTCTTTCCTAGGATCATGTGATCGATCCTAATCCAATCACGTAAGACCACGTCTGCCGTTTGACGACTATTTAAGGGCCCTTCCCTGGCGGAGAGAGCCTCTTCTGCATACGTTCCACGCTCCGTCGCTCCGTGCTTTCTTCTCGTTAAAGTTTCTTGCCGCGTCTTTTTCCGCGTCGCGATTTCCGTCGCGATCCGACGGCAGAAACCGCGCAACTTAGAAGATATCAAGTGAGTGCATTAAAGAGAAGCTGGGGAAGAGCAAGTGGACCAAATCCACCCATCGAGGCCGGATACGCCCGACTTTTCGCGACCATCCCTCCGACAGGCAGGACGAAGATCCCGTACTTTTCCGCCGACCAAGGAGGAGGTCTACGATTACACTCCGTCTTTCATTATGTCGCTTCTCGATGAGCTTACCAGCGACGCCGTAATACTAAATGAGTAGATTTTAACTATTTCTAATCCATCACAAAATATAGTGAGGCCAACTACGCCCATTTCAGCTTCATCCTTCTTTTTTCGTTCTTTATAGCAGTCTAGAAAAAAATTCGGTGTCACTTAGAGGATAGAATAGTTAAAATTTCAACGACATTGAAAATTTGACTTCAGTTCGTGTTTCACGGTTTCGAACCACCGTGTATCGTTTGAAACGCAGTCGAATTTCGTCGACTTTCGCGCTCGTGCTCTTGAAGAATTTGCGGCGAGCTCAGTCGAGCTTGGTCGCGACCACGGCGCACAGTGGATTAGGACGAGAAATTCGTAAATTTGTATTGCTTCCTAAATGACCATCAACATTAAAGTCAGACATTTTAAAGATAGCACTTTTCATAAAAAAAATTGCTTCTCTTTTTTGAGATCCCCTGACGAATCCACTCTTTTGTGTTAAAAGTGAACACCAACAACAAATGCTATTGTTCACATTATGTTCAAAAATTACTATGTATTCAACGACGTAAAGTATTTGGCAAAATTTTTCAAGCATTTTTCAAGCAATTATTCAATTTTTCAATTTTGCAAGCTTTCTAACAAATTGGAACGGTTTAAGCAAGTTTTCCTTACGTAATTGTGCAAGAATCATTTCCCTCCTCGTCCCACCACAGAAATGATTAATGTTCAAAGCCGTCAATCTCACTGCGCGACGCGTCTTTGCTCAAATGTCTTCCAAGCAGAGTTGGGCATTACTTTGATAAAAAATTATTTAAATATCGATTCGAATAAAAGATACTTTATCTTTATTCGTTATTCGAATATTGCGATTAAAAATTGCGATTGCTAGGAATTATAAGAGCAACTAAAAAGACACTTTCAAAAATTGTTCATTTTCAAGCCTGTAATGAAAATTTAAAATATGCATTTTGTATGCTGAAAATTCCATCGAAATCGATTAATAGAGACACGAGCTACAAATAGTTAAAGTGGCGAAAATTGCAGTTTTTAACGACTGTTGGTCAGTTTGTGTTTAAAATCCAGAATTTTAACATCTTTCGATGCGTGCCGTTTTTATCTGTGTCAACCGATTTGGATGAAACTTTCAGTATGTGTATAGCATACATCTACAAAACGCATATTTTAAATTTTCATTACAGGCTTGAAAAAGAACAATTTTTGAAAGTGCCTTTTTTATTTGCTCTTATAATTCTCAGCAATTGCAATTTTTCCAAAACCTTTTTTACACGTCATTCGGAAAACCAATTCTTCTAATTTATCAAGAAAGTCAAGTGGTTTGGTCTAATTTGAAAAGAGTTATACTGTTTTAAAGGGCGTACGAACACTTTCGTGAGCCAGAGTGTACGTTACTTGCTCACCGCTTCACTGAGGAGTAGAAAAGTTGGGGACCTAAGCTGTATACACGTTGCGGCGTGCGATCACGGATGCATAGGTATACGCAGGATCCATGTAGTAGTAGCTGTTAATGTTTTCAGTTTTGATTAACCAGACGTATGTGCCACACGGCTCAACGCCAGTTCGCACGTTACAAAGGTAGTCAACCTCGCTCGCTTCACACCAACTCACAGAACACGGTGATGCAATGATAAAACGCTTTAAACAAAAGGCAAAAGGAAATACAGTATACCTCGCAATAAACTGCGATACGCAAAACACGTCCATGCACGACGAGATCACACCAAGAAGAGAGGGGGGGGGGGCGAGAGACAGGCGCAAAACCCCACGCTACCCAGTCAAACAGACCTGCTTATGCACGCGTGCCATCTATCGCACCACTCGCGTATCTCCTCCCCACTCTTACTGTAATGCTCGTGTGTGGAAGGCGGACCAGTTAACTGTTTGCTTTAACAGTAGCGGTAGATTTTCACGAATATCTCGAAAACTATTCATTTGCGCCAAAAATGAAACGTACATTTCGTGTTCAGCATGTCAAACCTAATAGAATGACGTTGGTCATCTATCGAAAGGAGGGTCGGGTGGGGGGGGGGGGGGTGTCCCAATTTTTGCCGATAAAAATTGTAATCTTATTGAAGATAGTCCAAACGATGTATTTCGATTCGTTTTCATCAGGATAAGCTCTACAACTTATTCGTATTAATAACATTATCCGTATTCAAAATATAAAACTTTAAATTGTCGATAATACTCGGTTCTTCATCTGTTTACATTGTAGGCTGTTGGTTGGTCGCTGGTCTTTGACGTTCCGAGCTCGAAGAGTCACGAAGTATCGGTGTGAAACAACTACAAATCCAATTGCAAAACTTCTTTATTTTTAATTATTTTTTAACGGAACTTGCACCGACTAATTCGTGGCATTCTTCTGACTAAAATGACACTAAACACGGTACAAATTGGACTGTATCTAGTATTTTTATTCGTAGATTTATCCGAATGCTTCGAATAAATCTTCGGATAACTTTGGCCAGCTCGACGAATAAACGGCGACGAGATCCGACGACACCCGAGGAGCGCCGAACGTCGAAGACCCAGCGCCTGACAAACGGCATACAATGTAAGCAGATGATGAATCGCGCACGAATGAAAGTTTGAACTTTTAGATTTTTCAATGTACCTTCACGAAATTGTGACGAGTGAATTGATGGGATTTTCCTGATGAAAATGAGTTCAAATTCGAGTGTAACCGAACAATTTTCATTGATACGTAATGTTACGATAAAAATTACAATCTCATTGAAGATAGTCCAAATGATGTCGTGTTTGGACTCATTTTCGTCGGAATAAGCTCGACAACTTATTTGTATTAACAATATTATTCTGATTAAAAATTGTGAGAGGTTACATTCGTTTGCTGCGTTACAGGTCGCTTTTCAAATGTACTGCGTTTTTATAGACGAATCGTCGATGTCGGGTATTATCGGGTGTTGTCGGCTCTCGCCGCCGTCTTTGTTCTCGCGAACCGTTTTTCTCTGTTCTTAAATGATGTGTCTTGCAGATCTCTCTGCGTTCTTCGTTCTTGACTTTGGCGTCGTTATCGTTTCGACATATTTTTGTGAAAGGATCAAAATGTAAAAACACATTGAGTATATTCAGTTATTATGGTGCTAATCAACAGTAGTGATTATGCAGGTTATATTTTATGTTGAAATAAATTTCTCTATTCGGTCTGTTTGCGACCATCACCGATGTCCACGCATTTCTTTTTGAACATAACCCAACAATTTGGTTATGGGCCCAGGCACACGTGGCTTCGAGTGAGGTTAGAAATTATAAATTCTGGGGCCGTGGAATATAAGGTATGAAACGTGAAAGGCTTCTTGAAAATAAGTGAAATTGAAATGGAGGAACATACAGTATCGTTCCCTAGTTTTCCGAAACTAAATTCGAACAACTATAATAGTTGGAAGGTGGACATGAAAGTGCTGCTGATCGATCGAGGATCATGGGAATTCATAACGGGAGTCACAGAGCCACCAGAGGACGACGCGCCGGGTCGAGAAAAGCGCGACTATCAAAGAAGGAAAGATAAAGCATACACAACGATATATCAAGGTATAGAAAGACAATTTCAAAATCTAATTGCAAATACTCTAGATGGCAGAGAAGCTTGGGAGAATTTAAAAACTAATTTTGAACCAACATCACGCGCAAGCTTAGCTGGTCTTGTAGATGAGTTTTATGATCTCAAATTGAATCAAGATGAAGAGACGATAGGAATATTTTCTCGAAGAGTGAATGAGAAAATGTAATTAATCCAAGAAGCAGGGTTTGAAATTCCAGAAATACTCACATGTTTTCAATTAATAAGAAAATTACCTATCGAATATGATAATCTAGTACAAACTATTTACAGACTAGATGATAAAGTTTTTACTTTCAAAGAAATAGAAAAGCAGCTGATTACTGAAGAAGGAAGAATAAAACAAAAGAGGAAAGATGAAGGCCTGGACACCGCGATAAATGCCTATCAGACTGGAACAGGGAAAGAAATGAAAAACTTCAGGAGAGAGAACAAAAATCCAAATACACGTTTTGGAAATAATGGAAATATAACAACTAAAGTAAGAAATATTCCACAATCCTATGAGAGTAAAAGAAATCAACAATGCAGGTACTGTAAAAAGCCTGGACATTTGATGGAGGACTGCTATACACTTGTAACGAGTCCGTTTCCCGGCGGATCTCGTACAGCGGTTCCTCGCGGCCGGATTTGGCTCGCCGTGCCAAGGTTCGCGGCGGGATAACGCGAGGGTTACGGCGGAATACGGGCGGTCGGGAACGGGAGATTAACGACACGTGTTTCTCAAGTGTTCGTCACTGTCCCGGCGTTCGCGTCTCGGTTTTCGGCGGTCGCGATTCAGGTCCCGCGCGCGGGTCGTATCACGGCGGGGTCATGGCCGTACGCAGCGGCAACCTCGGTGGACGGAGAGCCCGTGCCCCAGGACGACCGGCGTTCCGCCGGTCGCGGGTGGTTCGCTCTACGAGGGTGTGGGGCGGAGGCGGAGATGTCGGGGTTGACGGAAAAGAAGGTTACTTACCCTGGTTCCGGTCCTCGATCGCTCGGCGTTCGGGTCGGCACTCTCAGGTAATCCTGCACGCAGCGGCGTGTTCGGGGTTCGCGGGTCGCGAGGACACTTCGGCGAACTCGGCGATGATAATTCCGCGGGCAAAAATATTACTCGCGCGGCTCGGGTCGACTCTCGGTTTCGTTGACGAATCGCGGAGAACGGTTTCGTTGAATAATCGCGTGATCGGTATCGGCGGCTAGGAAACTCAACAAAACGGTCTGTTCACCACGGCGTCGGACATCCGAAAGAGGACGTTTTCCGGCTCGTCTCTCTCTCCTGGCTAGGCGAGGGGGTGCAGTGCGGTGCGGTTCGCGGGCGGTTTTTCCGGTGGCGTCACGCATCCGGCGGGACGGTATCGCATCATGGCGGTTTCCGGTTCCCGCCAAGATAGGTTCGGTGGTGCGGGGATCGCGGGGGGCGTTCGCGGGTACCGACGGATCTCGGTATCCGTCGGCCGTGTTCGGGGCGGTTCGAGTTCGGGGCGCGTACGGCTAGGAACAGGCCTGGCGCGGCCAGGTCTGTTACACATGCTACGTCCCGCGGTTCGCGATTGGCTTTTTAAAAAGGATCGCGAGGGATACCGCGGATAAAGACGTTAGAGACCTGACTTTGGTCCACGCGGCACGTACGTCCGACGTATTACCGGGTTTCGCGATGTAACTATCGTAGGCACTGTAACGTGGACCTCCACTCGCCGCGTGGGAAGGCGGGGGCGGGGTCCACTCCGGGAATTTATGGGCTCAGAGGCCGGGCCGCGTACGGCCGTGAATACGCGGTCCTCCCGGTACTAACCGATTCTCGAAGGTTCTCGGAAGTCGAAAAGAGCCTGCTGCTCGGGCGCGAAACGTGGACGAAGTCCGCCCTTAGCCGAAGCTGAGGGCGGGAGGTGAACTTTCGGGAACCGCGAGAATGTCGAGAGGCGCGAAAAGGGTCGGGGGTTCGGACACGGAAGGGAGCGAGGACAGCCCTCACGGCAGGGCGGGTCGCGCAGGTGAAAAGATCGATAGTCGGGCTGGGCTCTACAATTTTATTGGCGTCGGTTTTTACAAAGCCGCGGCCATGTGGCCGCACCCGAGAGCCCGCGCTCTTCGTACAAAGTTTGCGGTAAGGTGGAGGGTTCGCAACGCGCTGTTGTCGATCGGTAAAATACGCCGCGGGGGTGCGGTAGGTCGGCACGAGAATAGCCCCTCGCCGAAGCGAGGGATTCGCGGCACGCAGGTGGTCGGCGCGATCACGGTATGACTGTCGCGGCGCGGTTTCGGTTCCGACGGACGGCGAACGCTCGGCGAAAACCTCGCGATAGACTACGCGACGGCTCGATAGGAATAACGCGAAATGTAACGTAACAAACCGATGGTTGCAAACGGTAACGGCGGCAGCTCCTCCGAGGAAGACTTCCGCACGATAATTTTCCGGGAACTCGCTGCCGAGGCTCAAGGTACCGGTGAATTTGGTACTAGCGGAATGTACGAGGCGAGAAGCGCCTCGGCGCGCGAAAACTCGGGGAACGAGACGCGATATTACGCGTCGGACGGGCGATCCGCGAGCTCGCGTTGCCGCGAGGGCACGGAATCGTCGTCGGCCGACCTCGTCGGTTCCCCGACAGAGCCTGGCGAACCAACTCGCGAAAAATACACGAAAACGGTCACTTAGGGGACTCACCGTTCCTCCCGATAGGATTCCGCCTTCGGTCGCGGTTCTGCCCGTCTCGCTCGGGATGGTCTCCGGTTTTCTGCGCTTGCCTCGTGACGGGATCGAGATCTTGGGACCGCTGCAGCTCGGTAGTGGAATGCACGCACTTCGCGTTTACGGCAATCGGTATCGTTCACGCGGTATCGCAAGCTACCCGGCGGTCTACTCTGGCTCGATATTTTCGGGTCTCATTCGATACGGAAGTCACCGCGACAGTAATTCGGCCTAGTCCGTTCGCGTTACGGCAGGGTCCTCGCATCCCCCCACTCCTTGCCGTAGTCCGGCTTTTCTTCTAATAGGGCGCGCGTCTGGCGCGAAATTCGGAACTCGCAGGATCGTGCCTACGTCGGGTCCTTGGGCCCCAGACCTTACGCGAAAATCATTCCGAAATTGAAACGCGGGGCAGATCGGTGACCTACCCCGGTATGGAGAGGGGGGGGGGGGCGCCTACACCACCCTCGCCGAGGCCCCTTGCAATTGGCTAGGTGAGGCGACGGCAGGACCGCGAAATAGGTTGTCGGGTGGTCGACAGGGGCCTTCGTCCCGCTTCGTCACCTCCGGGTTGTCTGGCCCGTGTGTGGCGTCGCCCATTCCTCGTTATTACCGGTGCACCGGATTTGCGTAATGGCCATGGTTTGGCGTAGGTGGTCCCGCGAAGCGCTGTGCCCTTTCTTCAGGTCGGCTGGATACCGGGGTGCCGTTCGCCTACCTGAAACTTGCCGGGCTCGGCGTGCGCGAAAGGGTGAAAGTACGAGTTTCCTGTCGATTCGGGAGTTCCTCGGGGAGCGCTTCCTAACCTATCGAGCCGTGGTTCTATTCGCGACAACTTGTTTTACGGCAGTCCGGTCCCTTCGTTCGGTTGTTAGGGGCGCCTAAGGGCGGCGGGGTTTGTGCAACGTCACAGCACTTACCTTTGTTGTCTTGGCGTCCTGCTGACGGAAGGAGGATTTATGACCTTGTTTACGCTGGAGGTCCTCGTCCTCGCGTACAATTCTCGCCTCGGGTCTCCCTCAGGTATACGGTCGACCTGGTGAATGACTGGCTGGAGCGTGATAGGTACCAGCGCGTATCGTGGCCTCAAAGGGTTGGCGTGGTTGATCTCCCTCAAGGGAAGCCTGGCTTCCTGTCGTGAATGCTGCTGCTGGGCTGGAGCTGGACCGGTCACGATACGGATATTCGCGACGCACGCGGTTTCGCGTATTATGCGCGGCGCGGATCTAATACCGATGTACGGACTGAAGCGATATGATTTTACGTCAGAAGCGTATTCGCGGGCAAGGCGTCTTAACTGATACTTGCGACCTGCGCGGCGCGGCATGAAGTGTACTGATATTAACAAGCACGGTTAGATGAAATGGTATTATGCAAGCTGGTGATCTTCCGTTTCACGTGTCGAGACTACCTGGTGGGCTCAGACACACGTAAAAAGGGAAGACTTGGTTTTACCGCGCGTATTTCCGTCGAAACACCGAGACTGCCTGGTGGGCTCTGGCGTGCAACGAGGGAAATAGTTAGAATAATCGTAATATGTCGAATCGCGAGTCACTTCACTTCGCGTTGATTAGGCGTTGGAATAATTAAAGCACATTTAATATAACAACTAGATTTATTTAATAATAATACTGAATGAATACAAAACGGTTTAAAGTATGCGGTATAATACAAGATATAGAAGACGCAAGAAATAGAAGAGCTAGGAATAGTAACGCGAGATATAGTAGAACTGGTAAGAACGAGATGTAGGCGCGACTAAGGCGCGAGCACGATTGAATGCTGCAGGAGCTGCACGGACCTCCTTCGCTCGGGGCGTGAGTGGAAGGGGCGGATAACGCAGCTGGCGCGGCGGTGGGGCGCGTGGCGCGTGAGTGGGGCTCGCTAGGACGCGATGACGTACTAGCGAGCGCTTTTCGAGCGTCGTGAGGCGGAATATTGGACTTAGAATATTTTACAAGCGGATATATACATATATGATGCTAGAAGCGAAATGAACAATATTAAAAATATAACGATATGAAATATGACTACAGGCTATGAATATGTAATGATATAAGTATGAATATTACGTATATGTATATATATAAGATCTTAATATTAACTTAACCTAAGGTGCGTCATGGATGACGTCACCGTCAACACGTCGTCAGCCGACGTGACACCTCCCCCCCTGGGAAAAATAATTTTTCGCTCGGGGAAAAATTATTTCTCTTCCTCAGAGTCATAGGTGAGGGTCCTTCGAATTGGTTTTGCGGGCGGATTAGCGGGTGGGTTAAATCTAAAGCTAGTTAAATTTACATGGTTTTTATCTGTTACGGGACTATCTACAACGACTGTATGAAATTCGTCGCGGACAATGTTCGTCGGTAACACACTGGGGATGCACTCACGGTTTATTGTTTTCGAGGGGGATTGCTCACTCTTCACGTCACTGTCTTTCTTCTTCAGGTACAGGCAGAAGTGGGCCAGCGCACTCCATGAGGCTGCCAAGAGTTGAATGCTCCACCCGTAAGCTGCATGTAGGGCAATCCCGTTCAGTACGACGTTGATGCAGATCTTGACAAACCGAATTGCAATGTAGATGCCAATTAACCCAGCTATTACGGATCCGAATTCTGTGAAACGAGCCCAGATTCTTTGGCCTGTAGATTCGGCTATCTTTTCCAAGGTTTCCTTATCCAGGAGATTGCATAACGAGGCCGATCCTTCGGCGTAGCTCCTCCCAGATGCTCCTTGGGCTAGCGAGTCGATCACTGCTGTTTTCTCGATCGGGAACATTATATGTTCGTTGAGTTTGGAAATATCTCCCGCAGAGTATATGCCTCCGTTGGCGATATTCTTTGGATCCACATATCTCCAGGATGATTTGGTGAGAGGCTGAATTGACGGGAACGGCATACTCTCGACCGGATTGGGCAGCAACTTATACCACGTGCCATGAAGCCGATACGCTGCTGGAATCAGCTCGTTGCACTTCCTTCTAGTTCCCACAGTGGTAAGTATGTGATTGCGAGCCGTTAGGAAATATGAAGAGTTGCGACAGGTGACGGGGAGCTCCTCGTAGCAGTCCTCCGTCTTCCTCAGCGTGGCTTCTACCGGAATACATTTAATCAGGTGGATGACTTCTCCTGCCTGGACTGCCATGAAGCCGTGTTCCCTGGCGAGGGTCGTCGCAACTTCTGCTGGTTCGGTGTGAATCATGGCGATGGCGTTTTTCAGTATCTGCCTCTCCAATTTACATTTCTGTTGGAGGATGTCGCGATACATGGAAACTACCTGGTTCTTGATGTGACGCTCCAGGTAGACGAATTTCGTGTTGACATACGTAAATATGTCAAGATTGTTCACCTGGATCGGTTTAATATCTTTAAATCTTCCTGATTTTTCTGTTTCCAGAATGAGCAATTTAGGATGTTCAGTTCGAATGAGCGTGTAGCCGCATATTGACGTGCGGCCTGCGCTCGTTAATGAAAAAGCAGTTTCGTCTGCCGTTACTGTATATATTGTAGTTGCCGTTGATCCTGGCATCCGGGTGCGTATGGACTTGCCGTCATAAAGCACCTGGTACCTGTTGAAATGACAGCTGTCCCTGGGAAGGCTGGTCCAAAAGGTATAACCATCTTCTGAATCCATGCAGGATTCACGTTGGAGGCTGCATCGTTGTCCCGAGGGCAGGTAGATTTCGTTTGACGTCAATTTGATGGAGGCAGAGAAATCCTTCAGAGTAATTCGTATGATGGCCTGGACTACGACATTGTTCCAGGTACCGAACGGGTCACTGTACGTAGCGCCGCTGCATGTACCATCGTTTTGAATACCGCCGGCCAAGGCGATGCTTCGTGTAGAGGTGTGGTTGGATGCGAGTCCGGTGATCTGGGCAAACGGCGGCAGGAAGAGAGTGCCGGTAGAATGCATTTGTCGGCAGGTCTCCTGGGATGTGTGCATTATGTATTGTTGCCTTCCGTTTTGCACGATCGAAATGTGTGAATACATTCCACAGTGGTAGATGGTTCGGTCAATCTCAACTCTGCATTGAATGGCTGGAGTGTCCTCAAATTCAGTGAGTTGGAGTAACTGGATTTTGGTTTCCTTGTTTTCTAGTTTGGCGTCGGCGATGTCGCAATTCGGTTTATCGACCGTTGAGAAGGTCGTGATGTTCAGCGTGGATCCACCGCAGTCATAGCCGATTATGACTGATGCGATGTGGAAAATGCTCACGGCGGCTAGAGTGGCTGTAGAAGTCTTCATAGCTGAAGTGTCGAATGTGGACTGAGCTTCTTGGAGTTCGCTCGCGGATATATACTGATCGTTATCAGCAGAGACCTTGGTGGGGGTTATCGGTATCGCTATTGCCCTTTGGACTCGGAGGGGCGGCGCATGTTTAAGTTTGTTTACGTGGACAATGCGCGTACGGTTCTTAAAACTAATTTTCGCATTGTTATTCGGCAGCAATTCGACGACCTGGTAAGGACCGGTGTATTCGTCATCAAATTTACCCTTTTTCGGTTCCTTGAGTAAATATACTTTATCTCCGACGGCAAAGGTTTCGGTACGGAGCTTACGGTCATAATACGTTTTCGATCGTTCTTTCGCTGCGTTTAAATTTTCACGGGCCTTTACGGTGGTTTCGGCTATTTTGTTCTGAAGATCAGACAGATAATGAGAATAGGACTCGTCGGAAGAATTGCATTTCTCGATGTCCGCAGAAGGCGTTCGTGCTATATTGCCGAATACTAGTTCGTGAGGGGTAAAAAGTGTGCCCTCGTGTACGCCTGTATTATAACTGATTGTGGCGTACGGTAGCCACTCGTCCCAATTTCCTTTTTCTATGAATTGTTTGAGGTATTCTGTTAACACGTGATGCGATCTCTCCAGGGAGCCATTACTTTGAGGTCGGAATGCCGTTGTCTTAAATTGTGTGATTTTGAATTTCTTTGCTACGCTCTTCATAAGAGCACTAAGGAAGTTTGTACCTTGATCGGTTAATACTGCTTTCGGTGCGCCGAATCGACAAATCAGGTTTAAGATGAACGCATCGGCGACATTGGTAGCGGTCGTGTTTGTCAAGGGAATAGCAAGGGAATATTTCGTGAGGAGATCTTGTATTGTGAGGATGTTGGTATAGCCGTTAGGAGAGGTAGGGAGAGGACCGACAATGTCCATCGAGACTTTGTCGAAGGCTCGTCCAGGTGTGTCAGTTAAAATCATTGGCTGTCGTGTCTTGACTCTAACAAGTTTTCTCTTTTGGCAAGGTATGCAGGAGTTTACGAAGTTTTGTACGTCGCGTTTTAATGTCGGCCAGAAATATTTTTCACGTATGCGTCTGTATGTCTTCGTTATGCCTTTGTGCCCGGAGAAGGCTGAAACATGATTTTCAATGAGGATATCGTTTCGTCTGTCGGCTGTAGGAATGGTGACCTCATGGGAACAACCGAAGATTTGGATATTCGTGGGGGAGAAAGACTCTAATAAAAGATTCTGTAACGATGGCCACGAGACGTCTTCCACTGCGGATTTTGAGATGCTGAATGACTGTAATTGAAGTTCGTTAACTACGTCGAGTAGTGAGCGAAGACACTCAACTACGTCTTCATGAGATGCGATGTGGAGAAGAGACTGTTTAATAGGTAATAGTATCAATTTCTTTGAGTTATAATTTAATACTTTGGCGCGATGGAGTGTAAGATTTTGAAGAACTGGAATTTTATTGTTTAGGACAAGGTCTACTGTTCCTGTGTCGAGCGGATGGCCGTCAATCGTAATAAACCCAACTAGGTTATCATTACGCATTATTAGTCTATCTCGTGTATGAATGATTGTACGTCTCGGTGTGTCTGTCATAGGGTAAGTCGCTGGTTCAATCATGTTTTCGTCGCTGCTGTTGTGACAGGGACCACACCTGATTATGGCCCGTTTCACACGGCAACACCTTCGTTGCACACGGCACCACCTTCGGAGAAGTCCTGTTGATAAGAAGGGATCAAATATCCTCAGCGGTCAGTTGTCTCCGACGGTATAAGAGGCCGCCGCCCCAGGGCACGAGCGTTCAGTTTTGTTTTAGTATCGCCTACGTACGTTCTCCGTGTATTTCAATCATTGTAATAATCTTTGTAACTAACTCAGTGGTACTCAACTCCGGTTGAGCAATAAAGTTTTTTTTATATTTTCTTCTTGATTATTACGTGACATTTTGGCGATCCTGCCAGGATCCATCGAGTCTTGTGATAAACGAAATTACGATTTCGGCCTACGGGAATCCACAAGCACGAGGATCAACGAACCGGAAGAATCTTGTGTAAAACGGAGCTACGACTTCGGCCTACGGGAACCTAAGATCAACGGAAGATTTTGGAGACGATACGGATTTCTACGAAAGGTGAGCCCTGGCTTCTTATTCTCAATACCGTGATAGGAGAGATAGCTTCTCTAGCAACAGTTCAAGAGACAGTGTAGGTTCAGTTAGAATCATGAGTAAACCACAACCGAGCACCTCTGACGCTCAAGTGAAAGAATTATTGGAGACAATTAGAAAACAGAATGAGACTATTACTCGCCAACAAGATATGTACAGCCAAAGAATTTCCACGCTAGAAGCCGCTTTACAATCGGTAGACAAAGAGAATAAGAAACGCGTTAAAGAAATTGAGATATTAGGCAGAAATCTAACAGGCTTGAGCATGACTGAAGATGACGATGCGGATTATACTTCCGTCATGACCGAAGACGATTCCGCGATTAGATCTAAAATCAAAACCACTGCACCACCTGCCCCAACGCGAGAAAATGCACCTGGCGAAACGAGCTCGCAGAGCTCTAACCTGAGAGCCAAGGATGCTATACGTTACATCCCGACGCTCAACGGAGATGATGATGTAGGAGTTGAAGATTTTATTAAAGAAGTCAAATCACTTCGAAGCATGTGTATGGAACAGATGCTATTGTTGAAAGCAATTAAAGTAGAAAAGATAGTAGGCAAAGCAGCACAAAGCATTCGTAACATGAATATTGAAACGTATGCCGAGCTTTACGAAGCACTGCGTACTAATGTAGCCACACAGGCTTCTGCAGACGAATTTAACGAACAACTTCGGGAAATAAAGCAAGGAGCTACCGAAACCGTGCAGAATTTCAACATTCGATTCCGTAAAACTTTGAATAAACTAACGTACGCCATTACTAACGAGTATCCACAACCCATAACCAGAAGAGTAATGATGGAGGCAACCATGAAGAGAGTTACGAAAATCTACATAAACGGTCTCAAAAGAGAGATCGGACACATGATATTCTCCAGCAAACCCACGACTCTGATCGAAGCTGAAAAGGAAGCTGCCGATGTGGAGAGATACCTCCGAGAAGAACGCCACGACTCATTCCGTCGCCAACGCCCAGCGATGGTCAGACCACCCGTTATTCCAAACAAGAGATACCAGAGCTACGTACCGCCGCGCACGCCGCAGATTCAGCCGACCGCTGTTACCAGACCCAGCCCGTTCAACCAGATGGAGAGAAGACCGCTCATCGACCGACAACAGGTTAAATGCTTCAAATGTGGAAAAATCGGCCACACCGCCAACCAGTGCTCAAATTTTCAAGTGCGAGCCCCACAGGAACGCGGACCACCGCGAGTGAACAACACTGTGGTATCAACCGAGGAAGAAACGAACTATTACGAATCAACACCGTCACCGGGCAACTACCAACAATCCTATTACGATCCCCATCCGGACAACAATGGAGATTTCTCGTCGATTCAGGAGCAGGAGTCAACCTTGTCAGACGAAGACTTGCAGGAATGAAGATCTATACCGACCACGAAACCAAACAGTTTGCTATGGGACATTCTAAATTCCGAACGAACGAATTCACTAATTTTAGAATAGCCGGTCAATTTATAAAATTTTATATCGTAGACGAAACTTTTCCTATCATTGAAGACGGCATATTCGGGTTACCAGCCATGAAACAATTTAACTTCAGCATCACTAACGATCATTTGAAATTAAACGACACGATATTAACATTTCAGAATCAAACTATCAAACCAGGCGAGAGAATCCACGAACTTGTGTACCTCGAGGGAAAACCTACCACGGTATGCTTTATCAATTGTGGTGAGTCAGAAAAACAAATTACTAACAATATTGAAAATTCTAACACCTACGATCAAATATCCACCTTTAAAGAAATAATTAGACTTTCACATATAGAAAACAGTTTGAAACAACCTATAGAAAAATTGCTTCTCTTTTATATCGATGTTTTCAATTTAGAAAAAGAATTCCTACCTTGCACCAACCTCACTAAACACACGATAACACTAAAAGAAAACAAGGTCATTAACACAAAATCGTACAAACCACCTGAATGCCACAAAGCAGAAATTAGCAAGCAAATGGACGAGATGTTAGAAAAAGGAATAATTGAACCCAGCGATTCCCCTTACAATTCACCAGTCTGGGTGGTACCGAAAAAATCAGACGCATCAGGCAAACAAAAGTGGAGGATAGTTATTGACTTTAGAAAACTGAACGAATTGACTGACCAGGACGCATACCCCTTACCCGACATAGACGACATTTTATCACAACTCGGAAACGCGAAATTCTTCTCAGCTTTAGACTTATCCTCGGGTTTCCATCAAATCCCGATGGAAGAGAAATCCAAAAAATACACCGCCTTTTCTACTCCCCAAGGACACTATCACTATAATAGAATGCCATTTGGACTGAAGAACGCCCCAGCAACTTTCCAGAGAATGATGGATACCGCCCTACGTGGACTTATAAACAAACATTGCTTCGTGTATCTAGACGATATTGTAATATTCGGACAATCCATCGAAGAACATAACAGAAATTTAGCAATCGTGTTACAAAGATTAAGAGAATTAGGATTGAAACTGCAACCGGACAAATGTGAATTTCTAAAGTCAGAACTAGAGTACTTAGGCCACATAGTAACCTCTGAAGGAATAAAGCCCAATCCAAAGAAACTAGAAGCCGTTCAAAATTTCAAAATCCCTAAAACACCGACCGACGTAAAATCATTCTTAGGACTCGCGGGATACTATCGAAAATTTATACGAAACTTTAGCAAAATCGCGAAACCATTGACTGAACTGACGAAAAAGACCGTACCGTTTCACTGGAACGAACAGACGCAGACCAGCTTTGACACACTAAAAAAAGAAATTATGTACCGCACCAGTTCTCAAATTCCCTGACTTTGAAAAACAATTCACCCTAACGACTGACGCAAGTAATTTAGGAATAGGAGCCATCCTTTCGCAAGACGGACACCCCTGTTGCTATATTTCACGAACTCTCAATCCGCCCGAACGAAATTACTCGACTACCGAAAAGGAGCTGTTAGCAATTGTATGGGCAACTAAAAGACTTCGACAATACCTGTTAGGAAGAAAATTCATTATTAGAACCGATCACCAAGCCTTGACATGGTTAAAAAATTGCAAAGACCCCTCATCTCGACTGATCAGATGGAGACTACGACTAGAGGAATACGAATACGAAATACAGTACACTAAAGGAAAAGACAATACCGCTGCCGACTGTTTATCCCGAATTCACGCGATTACAGCACAAGACGAACCGACAGACTTACTGTCCAGATACCAAACCTGGGAAACCTCAGACGAACTTCCGAAACCACTAAAGATCGTACCTAATAAAAAGAACTTCTTCCAACTAACTTCAGACCAATTAGGCGCGTACGAAAGTAAAGAAAAATGGCTAAACATGTTGAATAAAATCATCAGGAACACGAATCGAATTGGTATAGGAGACAATGATATTTCAATTCAGGATAGAAATACGATCAAGAGAATGCTCATGTTCTTTAACGACACGGACAAAGAGATAGAATTTGCATGGGAACCAGTAAAAGAATTGACCGACGACGAAATTAAACAAATTATCAAAGAAAATCACGAATTAATCGGACACCCCGGAATACAGAAAACCTATGACAGAATCAAAATTAACTACAAAATACCGAACTTGTTTAAACTAATTCAGGAATACATTGAGACATGCGACACTTGCCAACGAGCTAAACTCACGCGAATTCGCCCAAGAGAAGAACCATGCATAACCGACACCCCGATAGACTCGAACGAAAAAATAGCTATGGATTTGTTAGGACCGTTACAAAAAACGAAGAACGGTAATCAGTACATACTCTCGATTCATGACGAACTGACTAAATATCTTATACTAGTACCCCTCAAGACGCAACGAACCGAATCCATATGGGACGCCCTACTGAACCACTACATTTATATATTCTCCGCACCCAAGAAAATACTAACAGACAGAGGACAGAATTTCATTTCCGAACTAATGCAAAGATACGAGGAAGCTTTTAACATAAAACATATCAAAACTACCGCATTCCACCCGCAAAGCAACGGATCCCTAGAAAGAACGCACGCAGTTGTCACTGACATGTTAAAATCAATACAACAAACATCCACCGACGAATGGGACGAACAATTGAACTTTGTTTGCTTAGCGTATAACACAATGACACACGACGCCACAGGCTACACACCTTTTGAACTAACGTTTGGACACAAAGCTAACCTACCTTCAACCATTTCCAAAAATCCTCAGCGAAGTTACGAAGACGAAGTATCCTTTCGAAAAAAAGAATGGGACTCACGATTGAAAAGAGCCCGAGACACCTTGCTAAAGAGTAAACAAAGATATCAAAGAGACCAGCGACGTAAAATTATTAAACCGCAATCAATTTTCAAAGAAGGAGATCAAGTTTTGATACACAATGATCATAAGGAACACAAATTAGACATAGAATGGTTAGGACCATTCACGATTGATAAAGTATGCACACCGTATTATGTCATTAACGATAAGAAAGTACACGGTAACAGACTAAAATCTTATTTTCCAGGACGACAATCCTCTTCGCGGGATTAACTTGCGCACACGTCACTATAACACCATTAGATACCCAGAATAACATATTTTTAGAAAAGATAAATAAGGGTTATTTATACAGTAGTACCGCCAATGTGATAATAGGTCTAGACACGAGCGAGATGTTTAAGCAAATCGAAAACATAGCACAATATAAGAACGAAATCAGTAAATCAGCTACTAACTTCGACTATACCGAAGCATTAGATACTTTAGACATACGTATTAATAATATTAGACAATTAGCCAGTCACGTAAGAACCCTCATACACCAGAGAACGAAGCGAGGATTATTGAACTTTGTCGGATCAATCTCTAAAAGCTTATTCGGAACACTAGACACAGACGATTTGGATTTGATAAATAAAAACATTGACACCTTATTCGACGACGACAAACAGATTAAAATCATACTAGCTAACCAGACTTCGCTTATAAAGAAAATGCTTAACACAAAGAGTTTCGAGAATTTAGAACGTTCATATAACCAATTAACGCAGCAATTGAATACAGAAAGCATATTTACTAAACTCATAATGAAAATCGATAATGCCATACAGGATTCGCACTTCCAACTTGACGAAATATTAAACGCGATCATTTTAGGTAAACAAGGTATCATTAGCCCACAGATTATAGAACCCGAAAAGCTTGTAAGCAACTACGCGAAGAGATCATAGGACATCACACTTATAACATTGCCATTGCGCCCAAAATCGAACACTTTCAATTCATACTCGACATCAGTGACTTAACCGTTTTCACGTATAATGACAAATTATTTTTCAAGATTTCGATACCTCTAGTGCTCGAACAAGAGTGGGATATAATGCGCGTATACCCCATCCCGCATAAAAGAAACAACATATTTATGGCACCCGTGATAGAAAATCCAGTATTTCTAACTTCAAACCTCCTTTACATAAACACTGATCTCGACTATATCACCAAACATTGTAAACGAAAGATAGTCATGATTTGTAAACAAACGCAGCCGATCCACAACAGTAATTCCGACAACGACTGTCACAGCGAAATTATTAACTACAAGAAGAACATCAACAATTGCGAGATATCCATTTATAAGATCGACTACATCAGTTTCATACCGCTGCACGCCGAAAATCAATTCCTAGCGATACCCTCTAAACCAGTAGAAATTGACGCGATATGTTCCACAAAACATAATATTCAGACCATTGACAGACCATCTATAATTAGCTCTAACGATTCATGCGATTTATTGTTTAATAACGAGTACATGCGAATAGGCGAAAGCAAAACCGAACTAGCTTACGACATGAAAATGAAAACCATAGAACTCAATAACAATGATAGTTACATTCACATTTTGGAGAAGATCAAAAACACGCCGAAAATTATAAGCAACATTGCCTCGTACCGAACTTCCGCGGATCAACTCGATAGCGAAATATCAAAGCTAAATTTCGAACATAGAATAGAGACTTTGCGATCGTATGGTATGAGTACATTACAAATAATAGGATATGTATCGGTAGGATTGATAGGTTTGTACGTGCTCAACAAACTAGGATTACTCGACTGTCTGAAGAACTGCGTCCCCAGAAAACTCTGTTTCCACCTGCTCTGTTGTAAGATCAAGAAAGGGCCACAAATCCACAACGACTTCCAACCAACGCAACCGAGTGCGCCAATCAGCCTGTACACCACTGTAAGCCGCCCTTTGGCAATCGAAGACAATGAGGGAGGAAGAGTCTTGATACAGCCCCAACGGGTCCGCTTCAAGAAGAGCATCCTCAAAAAGAACTTAAGGGACTAAGTTCAATCCAAGAAGGGGGGAATGTGACAGGGACCACACCTGATTATGGCCCGTTGCACACGGCAACACCTTCGTTGCACACGGCACCACCTTCGGAGAAGTCCTGTTGATAAGAAGGGATCAAATATCCTCAGCGGTCAGTTGTCTCCGACGGTATAAGAGGCCGCCGCCCCAGGGCACGAGCGTTCAGTTTTGTTTTAGTATCGCCTACGTACGTTCTCCGTGTATTTCAATCATTGTAATAATCTTTGTAACTAACTCAGTGGTACTCAATTCCGGTTGAGCAATAAAGTTTTTTTTATATTTTCTTCTTGATTATTACGTGACACTGTCGTCTGAGTCCATCTCGTCGGCCATGTTGTCGGTAAAGGATGGGAGGTGATTGGACGAAGCGGGCGAGGAGGCGTGATCGCGGGATGAAGCGGCTGGCCTATCAGAACACGGATTTGCTTGCATTGGTTGCGAAGCGGCGCTATCGCGGGAGAGGGGCGGAGCTTGGACGCTGGTTCGCGGGATGCCGTCATTGGCGGATAGGAACGGCGGAGTGGAAGAAGATGCAGCGGATTGGCGGATAGAGTCAAAAATAAGCGAATCGGAGGAGTCTGAGGCGGCGGAAAATGGTAACACGGAGACCGGATTACGCGATAGTGCGTCAGCGTTTAGGTTCGTTTTCCCTGTTTTATACGTCACCCTGTAGTCGTACTCTGCGAGCTTTAAACGCCAGCGCAAGAGTCGCGATGTAGGGTCCTTCACAGAGTTAACCCATACTAACGGCTGATGGTCTGTTATCAAGTTAAATTTATGCCCATAGACATAAGGTCGGAAGTATTGCACACAATAAATGATCGCGAGGCATTCCTTCTCAATGGTGGAATAATTCAACTGGGCTCCGTGTAAGAGACGCGACGCGTATGCGATAGGTTTGTCCTGTCCGGGGACTCCTTGGCTCAGGACGCCGCCGATGGCATAGCCGGATGCGTCTGTAGTAACATTGAATTCTCGCGCGAAATCAGGATATTGTAGGAGTGGAGACGTCGTGAGAATTTCGTGGAGAGTGGTGAAAGCTACTTCTTGTTCCGAGTTCCATTCAAACTTCTTATCTTTCTTCAGTAAATTGGTCAAAGGCTTAGAGATTTTTGAAAACTTATCGATAAACCGGCGGTAATAACCCGCAAGGCCGAGAAACTCGCGAACCGATTTCACGTTCTTTGGACGCGGAAACTCCTGTACCGCTATGATTTTCTTGGGGCACGGTTTGACGCCGTCCTCCCCGATGACGTGGCCAAGATACGCCACTTCGCGGTGTAGGAAACCGCATTTAGAGGGTTGTAGCTTGAGGTTTGCTTTCCGCAGTCTTCCAGCCAACTTTTCAAATTTTGACCGGTGCTCGGAAAGACTTCGAGCGTAAATTACGATGTCATCCAGGTATACAAAGAGTTCTGTACCCTGGAGACCTGAGAGAATGTTGTCCATTAATCTCTGGAAGGTTGCGGGAGCATTCCGCAAACCAAATGGCATCCTCTGATATTGGTAATGGCCGTATGGCGTAGAAAAGGCCGTCTTGGCCGCGTCCTCGGGTTCCATACCGATCTGGTGGAACCCACTGGCCAAATCGAACACGCTGAAATATTTAGCACTGCCGAGCTGGTCAAGAATTTCCAGGATACTCGGCAGCGGATACGCGTCGGGAATAGTCTTTTCGTTCAGCGCGCGAAAATCGATAACCATGCGCCATCGCTTATTACCGTGTTCGTCGGGTTTCTTGGGCACAATCCACAGAGGACTATTATATGGAGAATCGGAAGGCACGACCACGTTGCTGGCTAACAATTCCTTCATTTGACTGTTTATCTCCTCTCTGTGGATTGGCGGATAACGGTACTGCTTTACATGCACGGGCATCGGGTCCGTGGTGATAATCTTATGGCGCACGGTGGTTGTTTGGCCCAGGTAGTCGCCTGGGAGGTGAAAAAGATCATGGTGCGCTTGGATTATTTCGCGCACATGATGTCTCTCTTCCTCGCATAGATGATCCGTGCTAATTATGCCGCTGATCTCATCTATGCGGGAATTGTGAGAGCTGAGATTGAAATTGAAGTTAGAATGAGCATCTTGGCTCGAATTGGAATAAGCATTATTGCTCGAATTAGAAATGGAATTTGAATTGGAATTTGAAATTGAAAAGATAGAAGTTACGTCGGCTTCCGCGGCATCCATGATCTTTTCAACCTCCTCCAGCTCCATGATCGGCATGGGGAGGTCGACGTCAGTTTCAGTCGTGTTAACGACTTTTAGAATGGCTCTACCGTCGGAGATTCGCGTGACGCAATGCGGAATTAGCACGCCGGGTGCTAATTCTCTTCGTGAGATATAGCCGCACTCGGGTCCGGTGGCCGTTATCGCCACGTATGCGGACGTGCGAGCCTTCAATGACACACGGTCCATCGAGAGAAAGGGGAGACGGTTCCCGCGCCAGGTCATTGAATTGTCTGGATAGGAGAAGAATACGGAACCGGCTAGTCCGTCCGTTGGAATAGGGAAGGCATCGGGAACGACTTGGAATTCGATCGATTTTTTGAGGCAGGTCAGGTTCACCGTGCCTAATGATGACGTCGTTCCTTCGCCAATACCTTCTATCGTTACGCGTTTGGTTCGGTCGATTAAAATATTCGGTTTTAAATACGATAGCTTAATTATATTAGTGCAGGCCCCCGTGTCAACGAGGAGGTCTGCTTCGGATCGTAGCTCGGGAATCTTGAGCTTGATTATTAAAATATCGTCACCCGGTCGAATCGTTACTCTTGAGATTCTTCGCGTTCGATTTGTTCCGGCTGAGTTGACATTGTTCGGGTCGGGCGGTTTGATGGGCTTGCCTCCCGTCGATGGTTTGGGGCGGACGGGAGGGACTGCTCGTTTCCCGGCTGTTCACGCGCGCGATTATTATATTCACGTTTACGGCGTTCATGAATATCGTGCCCGGGAGTCTTACAATAGTTACAAACTTTCGGCGGTACGCGTGGTGTAGCCCGATTATCTTCGCGGCGTTGAGGCGGTGTATACGTATCTCGACTTTGTTGCGGACTGTTATTATTCACGGCATCGCGATAAGAGTTATAGCGAGGCGGCTCGGTCTGCCTTTCATCGCGCGGCCTGTTTGTATACGCGGCGCCTCGGTAAGCTGAGAGGTTCTGGGTATCCGCGCGCGGTGACTCGTACAGGCGTGAGTCATTGTTTATTGCGGTCTGCCCATTCGAATAGCCGCTTGGGCGATACGGTGAAGGTGATCGAGGAGCGAAGTAAACATCCCGGTTCGATACTGGGTTATCGCGTCCCGAGAATCTAACTTGTTTACTCCCGAATCTTAATTTGTCCTGTTCAAATTCTTTATAGAACGATATTGCTTCGTCGAAAACATCGTCAAGCGCGTCGTTTCTCATATGGCGTATTTCGGTACGCAATTCCGGCGTTAATCCACGGATAAAACTTCGTCGCGTGAGGCTATTGATATTGTCTATATCGGCGTGGCGATCACAGTCGATTATTGCGGTTCGTAGGTCTCTAACACGGCTGATGTAATGTAGGATGTGTTCGTTCGGCTTCATTGAAACGTTTGTCATTTCACCGCGATAATGATCGACGGTGTGGTCCGACCCGAACACGGTTTTCAACCTATTGCAAATATCATTTACGGAATTTAGTATTTTATCTTCGACGGCGGAATACGCGGCGCCGCGAAGTTTGCTAATAATTAATTTTGAGAGCGTTCTCTCGGCGGTTGAAGGGATTAGATCGCGAGCTCTGTTACACGCTCGTGTGAACTGGAGGACTGGTAAGTTATTGCCGTCGTAACTCGGTACGGCGTCTATTGCAGCTTTAATTAAAACATTCGCGTTTTCGTTATCGTACGCGACGTGTCTATCCTGAGAATATGTGTTACGGGGACGATTATTCCCGAATAATAGCGATCGTGACAGATTTGAATTTTCTCTTGAAGGTCCCGGCAAGTTTCCTCCTTCGTTCTTAAGAGCTGAGAGCTCGTTACGAAGGGCTTCGATCTCTCTCTGGGCTATTTCGCGGTCCTTCTCGGCTTGAATTTGCGCTTCTTCGCGTGCGCGTTCGATTTCGCGTTCTGCGGCTTTGTATTCGCCCTCGAGGCGGACGCGAGCTTTTTCTGCCGCGGCGGCTTCTCGGCGGAGGCGACTTTCTTTATTTTCCAACTGTATCTGTAACGCGGCGAGTTCATCTTGCGTCAGGGCGCGAGAGCGCGTGTTATCGGCCGGGGTAGTCATCGCGAACGTCAGGATAATCCCACCGCTGCCACCAAAATGTTACGTCCCGCGGTTCGCGATTGGCTTTTTAAAAAGGATCGCGAGGGATACCGCGGATAAAGACGTTAGAGACCTGACTTTGGTCCACGCGGCACGTACGTCCGACGTATTACCGGGTTTCGCGATGTAACTATCGTAGGCACTTACCTTTGTTGTCTTGGCGCCCTGCTGACGGAAGGAGGATTTATGACCTTGTTTACGCTGGAGGTCCTCGTCCTCGCGTACAATTCTCGCCTCGGGTCTCCCTCAGGTATACGGTCGACCTGGTGAATGACTGGCTGGAGCGTGATAGGCACCAGCGCGTATCGTGGCCTCAAAGGGTTGGCGTGGTTGATCTCCCTCAAGGGAAGCCTGGCTTCCTGTCGTGGATGCTGCTGCTGGGCTGGAGCTAGACCGGTCACGATACGGATATTCGCGACGCATGCGGTTTCGCGTATTATGCGCGACGCGGATCTAATACCGATGTACGGACTGAAGCGATATGATTTTACGTCAGAAGCGTATTCGCGGGCAAGGCGTCTTAACTGATACTTGCGACCTGCGCGGCGCGGCATGAAGTGTACTGATATTAACAAGCACGGTTAGATGAAATGGTATTATGCAAGCTGGTGATCTTCCGTTTCACGTGTCGAGACTACCTGGTGGGCTCAGACACACGTGAAAAGGGAAGACTTGATTTTACCGCGCGTATTTCCGTCGAAACACCGAGACTGCCTGGTGGGCTCTGGCGTGCAACGAGGGAAATAGTTAGAATAATCGTAATATGTCGAATCGCGAGTCACTTCACTTCGCGTTGGTTAGGCGTTGGAATAATTAAAGCACATTTAATATAACAACTAGATTTATTTAATAATAATACTGAATGAATACAAAACGGTTTAAAGTACGCGGTATAATACAAGATATAGAAGACGCAAGAAATAGAAGAGCTAGGAATAGTAACGCGAGATATAGTAGAACTGGTAAGAACGAGATGTAGGCGCGACTAAGGCGCGAGCACGATTGAATGCTGCAGGAGCTGCACGGACCTCCTTCGCTCGGGGCGTGAGTGGAAGGGGCGGATGACGCAGCTAGCGCGGTGGTGGGGCGCGTGGCGCGTGAGTGGGGCTCGCTAGGACGCGATGACGTACTAGCGAGCGCTTTTCGAGCGTCGTGAGGCGGAATATTGGACTTAGAATATTTTACAAGCGGATATATACATATATGATGCTAGAAGCGAAATGAACAATATTAAAAATATAACGATATGAAATATGACTACAGGCTATGAATATGTAATGATATAAGTATGAATATTATGTATATGTATATATATAAGATCTTAATATTAACTTAACCTAAGGTGCGTCATGGATGACGTCACCGTCAACACGTCGTCAGCCGACGTGACACACACTAACAAGGAGAGGCCAGGACCTTCGGGTCACCGATTCGGTTGAAACTTTGCACACTTATAGATCTCGTTCTCCTGTTCATGAATATATACCATTATAGGGGCAGATACCCAATAGTTTTCGAGATATTGACGATTAAAGTTTCATTATTGTCTATGTAATGCTGTATTTTATCTAGGCTACAAGAGTCGGTGTGGCGCGACGGTAGCGTGCCAAGTTTTCAACCGGACGACCAGGGTTCCAATCCTGCCAACTAACGCATTCTTTTTAATTTCATTATGTTTTATATTAATTTCACGCATAAAATTGCATTTTGAATTACAAGTACATGTATTTCTTTACTAACAACAGGATTATTTACTATTATTATATATTAAATGATAATTAATAGTAATTAAATAGTAATAGTAATTTATATATTAAATATATATATTAAATTTTAAGAATTCTTTATAAATACCTTGTGTTAACTTTCCGGATTTCGAACAAGTTACTATTATGTTTGTGTGATGTGACATAAGTTCATCTACCTTTTCTTGAACAAGTGCGGTCTTTTCTCCCTTATATGTTATTGTCCTTTCGAACGTTGATTAATACTGACAACCTGTCTGATCCGTGTTGATTATATATTTTAAATGGAATTGTGAGGTGATATATTTTACTGCTTTCCGATCATTTTCGGCGGCCTGCTATATTTTATCAAAATGAAACCGGTACTTATCCTTATATGCATTGAAGAAAAAGAATTTAAAACTAATCATTAGAGGAAAATTCAAACTGTATCACTGCGAGTACAAAATGTTAAGTAATGTGACCCGCCGTTTTCAAACTGTGTCGCGTTCTCAAGAGTTTCCTCGATCCCAAGAGCGTCACCGATATCACTGTTTATTGACTGTTTATATTGGGGATGATAATGCAACCAACGAAGTTCCGAACTGCATTTTCGATTGAAATTAATAATATAAATATGCAATGATAAAACATAATGAAGTTAAAAAAAAAACGCATATAGTCGACAGGATTTGAACCCTGGTCGTCCGGCTGAAAACTTGGCACGCTACCGTCGCGCCACACCGACTCTTGTTAAAAAATTGAAAAAATACGGTATTACATAGGAAATAATGAAACTTGAATCGTCAATATTTCGAAAACTATTGGGTATCTGCCCCTATAATGGTATATATTCGTTACCAGGAGAACGAGATCTACAAGTGTGCAAAGTTTCAACCGAATCGGTGACCCGAAGGTCGTGGCCTCTCCTTGTAAGAAGAAAACAACAAAACAATATAAGAGAAAATTATCGCGGAGACAAAAGGGCGTTTTACATTGAAACTACTATAGCGATACGAGGTGATAGTGATCACGAGGCATTAGCTGTGGCTATTCCAGAAAAGCCTCTCGATGAATGGTTAATAGACAGCGCAGCCACGTCTCATTTTTGTAAAGAAAGGAGTTGGTTCAGAAATTTCAAAGAATTGCCACCTACTGATATTTTGGTAGGAGATAAAAATGCCAAATCACAAGTCTTAGGGAAAGGAGATATTATATTTTATGCCAGGGATAAAAACAAATTCGTAGAAATAAAATTGAAGGATGTTCTGTATGCACCGAATATGAGGAGGAATTTGATAAGTGGATCATGCATGGACATAGTAGGTTTTCGCATAAATTGGAAAAACAATAAAATGGTAGTGTACACAGAAGAAAATGAATACTACTTTACAGTTTATAGAAAAGAGAGACTTTATATATTATATGGAAGGCATGAGGGAAGAAAGGATGAAACATACATGTCTGGAAGATGCCAAATGGACAAGATTAATATGAATACGATACATAGGAGACTGTGTCATATAAATAAAAACATTATTAACTACATGGAAAAGAAAAACGTTGTAAGAGGTCTCGAGAAGATAAATGGAGACATGGACTTATGCAACGTGTTGCGAACTCTTCGGATCTTTCACGGTGCTGAAAGATTTCCGTCAGTTCGCAGAAACGGGGTGGCAGGAAAAAGTCCGACGAAACGAGGATCGCAAGGAATACAGAGAGAAACACGCTTGAGACCTGTCGATTGTCGATAATATAGAAGACTGCGTCGATCGGCCGTTAGATCGATCGCTCCTGACGCCCGTCCCCCGCGCGGCCCGCGAGGGCCACCGAGCTGCTCGATCCACCCGTGACTCGCGGGGCGCGGGAGGGGACGCAGGAACGACGTCGCGCACGCGCCGTTGATCCAGTCCTCTGAGTCGTGTATTTACAGTTTTGTACAGTGTTGTTCGTTACCGAACATGGTTAAAAATACAGAGATATATATAAAGGTTGGCTATGAGTTCGGAGTTTGCGAACCCCGTCCGCCTCCTCTCGATTCCTCGATAAATCTCTAACACAACGTGTGTCAAATAGCAAAGGCAACAAGGTCGTCATTCAAATCAATACCAAGAATAATGTCCAATAAAATATTAGAAAGAGTATACAGGGTGAGTCACCAAACGTTAGCACCTCAAATATCGTTGTTGTTTCTAAAGATACGTAAAATATGGTAAGGACAAAGTTGAATGGTGCAATGGGGCTGACACAATGCAAAAAAAAATTTTGTTTTTATGTCATTTTTTTGGAGATATCAAGGTCACCTTGACTTTTTTAAATGGAACCACCCTTTTTTAAACACCTACAATGATAGTCCCTTTCATTAGGAATTCAGTGACTATAATTAGTCCAAGGTCATTCAAGGTCAAGGACAGAAAAAACGTATAAAACTAAAATATGGAAGCAGAATACCTGTATTTTATAAATGTTCGAAATGATGGCCGTCTGCGTCGATACATTGTTGTAAACGAGATCTGAAGGAATGTTGAAATCTGATAAGTGTATCCGACGTGATATTCGTACATGCTGTGATGATACGCTGACGCATATCTTCAACTGTTGTTGGAGCATCCGTGTACACGGTCTCTTTTAGCAGACCCCATAAAAAGAAATCCAGTGGATTTAAATCAGGCGAACGTGCTGGCCATGAAACTGTTCCGCCTCGTCCAATCCATCGGTTTGGATATCGAGAATCCAACGTTTCTCTTGCTACTCGTGCATACTGAGCAGGACAACCGTCATGTTGGTACCACATATCGTAGCGATTTTGTAAAGAGACATCTTCTAACAAAATTGGCAGATCTTCTTGCAAAAATTGAGCGTATTTCTGTCCCGTCATCATTCCGTTAACGAAATATGGTCCAATTACTTTGTCGTTCAAAATACCACACCACACGTCTTTGATGATCAATTTCTCGCAGCCAGTGCGGATTATCCACACACCAATAATGGGCATTCCGTAGATTAATTGAGCCATGATTAGTAAATGTTACTTCGTCCGTAAACAAGACATTAGAAAAAAATGAATGATTTTGAAGCAATCCCCATTGACAAAAGTTAATTCTATTTTGAAAATCATTCCCGTGCAATTCTTGATGGAGCGATATGTGGAACGGATGAAATTTATGTCGGGCCAGAATTCGTATTATGCTACTTTGACTTATGCCTGCTTCCCGGGCAATTTTTCTCGTACTCACGTGAGGATTGACAGCTATAGCTGCTAAAATATTAATTTCATTGTCTTCATTAGTCGTGGGATTCTTCCGTTTGTACTGTCTTGCATGTACACTTCCAGTACTTCGAAACAACCGGTACGTATTAGTGAAAGTATGTCTAGAAGGAGTGTTTCGCTCGGGGTACCTTTCTTCATAAAGTAGTCGGGCTTGCACTGCATTTTTTCTACATTCAACGTAAATCGTGATCATATCACACTTTTCAGTCATCGAATATAACATAGCGGAATCGCGTTTGGAAACATACTGATAGTAAATAAGAATGCTGAATAACATTGAAGGACCTTAGTATGTTTACTTTAACTACGACCATAGTATGTTTACTATTTCCTACAAGTCTCAACCGTGATAAACGTATTCTGCTTCCATATTTTAGTTTTATACGTTTTTTCTGTCCTTGACCTTGAATGACCTTGGACTAATTATAGTCACTGAATTCCTAATGAAAGGGACTATCATTGTAGGTGTTTAAAAAAGGGTGGTTCCATTTAAAAAAGTCAAGGTGACTTTGATATCTCCAAAAAAATGACATAAAAACAAAATTTTTTTTTGCATCGTGTCAGCCCCATTGTACCATTCAACCTTGTCCTTACCATATTTTACGTATCTTTAGAAACAACAACGATATTTGAGGTGCTAACGTTTGGTGACTCACCCTGTATATGGACGTATGGGGACCATCCCCGGTAACATCATTAGGCGGATGCAGATATTTTTTGTCAATAATAGACGATTACTCCAGAAAGGTATTCATTTACACCATGAAAAATAAATCCGATGTTTTCACATATTTTAAACAATTTGTAGCTAAAGTTGAAAGACAACACGACAAGAAATTGAAAATTATTAGAACAGACAATGGAAAGGAATTCTGTCATTCAGAATTTGATGCATTGAGACAGAAAGGAATACATGCAGAGAGGACGTCTACGTATACACCAGAACAAAATGGGGTTGCTGAGAGATTCAATAGGACAGCCATGGAAGGAGTAAGAGCCATGCTGCAAGACAGTGGATTAAAAGCAAATTTCTGGGCTGAGGCACTACATGCATTTGTTCATGTGAAAAACAGATGCGTGCATAAATCTTTAAAAGATGTTACACCAGATGAGAGATGGTGGGGACACAAGCCATCGATCGGTCATCTAAGAATTTTCGGCTCATTGGCATATGTTCAAATACCGAGCGTAAGAAGGAATAAGCTGCAGGCGAAAGCAGATCTCGGAATTATTGTGGGATATGCATTAAAAACAAAAGGATATAGAGTATGGTTACCAAAAACTAGGAAGATAGTAGAGACAACACATGTAAAGGTTGACGAAAGTAAAAATGGAGTTGAAATGCTATTCGGAAAAGGAAGATTAGATAAGAATTACAATATTATTATACATGACGAAGAATCAATGTGACACGATGATACACATGCAGAAGAGGAGAAAACGATGAAACCTGAAAAAGGGATAAAAGAGGAAGTGTCTAACGAAGCATTGAAGTATATTGATATTTCTGAGTGGGAAAGAATTGAAAGGAGAAGGAAAGAAAGAGAAAAGGAAGAAAAAATCGACGTATACTACTGTCCACCCGGAAATAACACAAGATTAAGATCATTGGGTGACATTAAAAGATATTGTGCAACAAATAAAATGAGGTTCGATCCAAAACATTTTTCATTTGAACCAAAAGCTAATGATCAAAAAGGAAAAGAAGAAGACAAGAAGGAAATTCACTTGAGCAGGTGTCTCAATATTCAAGATGATCCATTAGATTACATATTTCAAGATGAAGTGTACTCTGCAGAAATCCCGAGGAATTTTGAAGAAGCACAGATGCATCCCGAGAAAGAGCAATGGGACGAAGCCATGCAAAAAGAGATGAAGATTATGGAGGATAGAGAAGTCTGGACGTTAGTAGATTTGCCGCCAAATCAAAAAGCAATTGGGAATAGATGGGTCTATACAATAAAAATCGATACCAAGAATGACACCAAGGGGTACAAGGCTAGATTGGTAGCTCAAGGATTTAACCAGAGATATGGGATTGATTATACTGAAATATTCTCGCCAGTTGTAAGTTTTTCCTTACTTAGATTTTTCTTTATTTTGCTAGTATCAACATTGTCATGGTGTCATACGCAGTTAGACGTAAAGTCGACATATTTGTATGGAAAGTTAAAACAAAGAATATACATGAAGCAACCGAAGGGATTCGAGGTAGTAGGAAAAGAAAATAAGGTTTGTTTATTACAAAAAGCAGTTTATGGGTTACACCAAAGCGGTAGAGCATGGAATAATGAGTTCGAAAACATTCTAAAGTTATTGGGCTTTAACAAGTTATTGAGGTGTAACTGCGTATATAGTCTAAATAATGAAGCATTCTTATTACTTTATGTTGACGATATAGTATTATTTGCAAAAGATGAAGCATTAATTGAAGAAATTGTAACACGAATAAAGTCAAAGGTAGGTATTAAGGAGCTTGGTGAGGTAAAATATATATTGGGTGTAAATTTTGAAAAAGATAAGACTGACTATTACCTGCATCAACAAACCTATATTGAGAAATTAATGGAGAGATTTAAAGAATTACCAAAAACACATGTAAAACTGCCATTAAAAATAGGTAGTTTACCACCCAAGGAGGGAAACGAGCTAGTTGAAAACGATTTAATGAAAAAGTTTCCTTACAGATCACTGATAGGATGTTTATCGTTCTTGGCTGATAGAAGTAGGCCAGATATAGCTTTCTCAGTAAATTTAATGTCGCAGTATTGTAATCGTTATAATTTTCAGCATTGGAAGATGGTTGTCGACATAATTAACTACGCATTCAATACCAAGGAATATAAATTAAATTTGTCAAGTATTAAAAACACAGGACTCGTGTCATATTCGGATGCGAACTGGGGGTGCGATCTCATGCAAAGGCACTCGACAAGCGGATATACTATGTACTTCAACAATGTTCCATTTATGTGGAAATCAAACAAACAAAAATGTATAGCCTTAAGTTCAATGGAATCCGAATTTATTGCACTAACAGAGAGCGTAAAAGACTTAGTTTGGTATTCAGATATTTTAAAAGAATTAGAAATATACTCGGATATTGAAAAACCGATCCAATATTGTGTTAACCAATCCGCCATATATTTCAGTAAAAATAGCATAGAGAATCTAAAAACTAAACATATTGATATTAAATTACAATTTGTAAGAGATTGGATAAGTAAGGGAAGGTTCGAGTTGAGGTTTATACAGAGCAAATCAAATATGGCGGATTCATTAACTAAACCTCTATTGCAGAATAAACACGACTATTTTGCGAATCAAATATTTTGTAAATAATGCTGCAAACGATTGTGGGGCTGTATGTGAGAGGTTACATTCGTTTGCTGCGTTACAGGTCGCTTTTCAAATGTAGCGCGTTTTTATAGACGAATCGTCGATGTCGGGTATTATCGGGTGTTGTCGGCTCTCGCCGCCGTCTTTGTTCTCGCGAACCGTTTTTCTCTGTTCTTAAATGATGTGTCTTGCAGATCTCTCTGCGTTCTTCGTTCTTGACTTTGGCGTCGTTATCGTTTCGACATATTTTTGTGAAAGGATCAAAATGTAAAAACACATTGAGTATATTCAGTTATTATGGTGCTAATCAACAGTAGTGATTATGCAGGTTATATTTTATGTTAAAATAAATTTCTCTATTCGGTCTGTTTGCGACCATCACCGATGTCCACGCATTTCTTTTTGAACATAACCCAACAAAAATATAAATGTTTAAATTGCCAGTAATGCTCCATTCTCCATCTGTTTACATTGTAGGCTGTTGGTCGGTCGCTGGTCTTTGACGTTCCGAGCTCGAAGAGTCACGAAGTATCGGTGTGAAACAACTACCAATCCAATTGCAAAACTTCTTTATTTTTCATTATTTTTTAACGGAACTTGTACCGAATAATTTGTGGCATTCTTCTGATTAAAATGACACTAAACACGGTACAAATTGGACTGTATCTAGTATTTTTATTCGTAGATTTATCCGAATGCTTCGAATAAATCTTCGGATAACTTTGGCCAGCTCGACGAATAAACGGCGACGAGATCCGACGACACCCGACGAGCGCCGAACGTCGAAGACCCAGCGACCGACCAACAGCCTACAATGTAAACAGATGGAGAATCGAGCATTACTGGCAATTTAAGCTTTTATATTTTTAATCAGAATAATATTGTTAATACAAATAAGTTGTCGAGCTTATTGCGATGAAAATGAGTCCAAACACGACATCATTTGGACTATCTTCAATGAGATTGTAATTTTTATCGTAACATTACGTATCAATGAAAATTGTTCGATTACACTCGAATTTGAACTCATTTTCATCAGGAAAATCCCATCAATTCACTCGTCACAATAAGACGAGACTGTAACGTGATACGGGGTCAGGTTTATCGGGGAGACAACACTAATGCAGTGTCAATATTTTTTTGTTTTTATTATTTTTCTTGAAACTTTCACCAATACAATCTTGGCGTCTTTCTGATAAAAATGACACCGAACATGATATAATTAGCATCACATTTAATTGACGATTAAAAATTCTATGAAGTACACGCTTGCTGCACACAAGCTCTCATACAATCGACCGAAGCAAAGATGTTTTGTCTGAGTTCTGCGCCAAGGTCGCAGGACAGTCCTTTCGTCATCGGCGGGGCAGTAGCGAGGGAGGACTAATTTATGGCACACTCAAGTGTCACTTTTCCTTCCCACAGGGGTCTACAACAACAAAAAGTCAAGTCAAAACATATTACAATCTAAAACTATTGAAAATTATCAGCATCGTTTTATTTTTTTTTTTTTTTTTTTTTTAGTGTTTTGAGTGCGGGAGGTAAAATGTTTTATACACTATGTCCAGGGGCCATTCCAACCCCCGGGAGTGTGGGATTCTCCATCAGATGGTACTGTTGGCCTACCCACTAAACCTTCTCCCAACACTTGACTCCTCCATGGTGGTAATTACTAGACTGCGGATTTTATGCATTTATGACAAGAATGAGTAGGTGCATAATGATCCGCAATCTAGTCATTACTTCAGATTCTTCCTGAACACATGCAAAAATATTATTATATTAAAATTATAAAACGTAAGATAAATACAAAATGAAAAATTAGAATTAATATACGTACGGATATTTGTGCTCATGAATCTATTAGAACAGCTCTTCATATGCGCTGTATTGCACTCGCCGGTGCAATATAGGCCTTTTATCTTTGACTAGATGTACCTGGTTCTACTGCACATGCATTTTCTTTCTGTGCGTGCAATGGTTCCCTAAACGGCTGGCCTCTATTGTATCTACTGTCTATTATTTCAGGCAGCATGTAGTCCTCGTAGAATCTTTTTAATTTTTCTTCCATCTCTGCTGCCCAGAATGCATCGTCTCTTTTCACTTGTATTATCTTCATTCCTTTTGGCGTCCATAAACAGAATAGAGCATTTTGTCTATTTGTTATGTGCAATTGTCCTTGCACTTGATGATAGTAATGGTGAGTTTTATTCATTTTATCACCCTGAAAAATGCGTCGTATCGCATAAATCTTCTCCATTGCTTCATCGGGAGTTAAATCCCTCGCCGAATATGGACACTTTATTTCGACGATTGTATCGTCCTGTACAAGTCCATCTGGTGTCGCACCTAAGTAAGGCACGACAGAATCGATGAACAGCCCACACGGTAGAATAGAGATTCCTAATTCTACTTCCATTTGTCTTAGGGCGTTCATCTCGCTTTCTCTTCCGTATTGTACGGCTGGCAGACTTTCGATTTGTGGGTACATCACAGCTTTCAAACAACTTGCTCGTGATGTAGTCTTTCGTAATCGGCATACTGGGCCGAAATTGGATGCTGTTAATAATTTCTTCCTATAGGCCATCCATCTTTCGCTGTTCCCTTGATTACGAGTTTCAGCCTCGATCGTGTGTCGAATCGATTGCCACTCGAGGAGCGTTGTCATGTGTCTCTCACATTCAGACACATATACTGTCTCCTCCATGTCTGGTTTTGCCGCACTGGGACCATAATCCTTGTCGCATTGTTGTTTCTCCTGTCGGAAGGAGGATGCTTTCTTTCGTGCTCTATATTCAATTTCCTTTTCCGCTTCACGCTTACGTCGATTTTCCAACTGTTTTACGATGGTTGTCGGTTCTTTGTTCATTACAGCACTCAATCGACTAAACGTTTCTTTTGTGTTGAATTGGACAACAGCAGCAGAAGCTCTACCTTGATAAGAACCTCTTTGTCCATAGTTTACTCGTTTCCCTGCGATGAATTTCGCAATTATATTATTAAAGCACTCTACGGCGTTATTATTCAATGTATGTAATAAACTTTCAGCATGAACGAAGAGCGGCTGCATTGCCTCTTCGATGTTTTGATAAATACCCGTTTCTTTTAATTGCGGGACATTATTGATTTGTTCGGGGTCAGAGTATTTGCTACAAAAGTAAGCCAATTTCTGACACTCTTTGTGTTCACCGAACACGTGACTTGGCACGTTTCTCAGATATATTTTCAAATTTTTTATTTGGTCTGATAATCTCAGCTTTTCTTTGAAGCGGTGTTCTGCAGCTTTCTTTACACCAGTGCGCAGACGGAGGGCATTTTGCTTCACGATACCTCTTAGATTTTTGTAGCGGCCTTTTGCAACGATCTCATTTATCTTTCTGCTGAAATTCCGCAAAAGATGGTTGGTGCATTCAATTTTCCGCACTTGTAGCATGTACTCTTTATACGGATCGTTATCGAAGATCTTTTTATAGACGCTGCTATCACCGTCGGCAACCAAAATATTGTATATTAGGCCGTGCATTTCTACGCTACATTGGAATCCTTCCACAACAGCAGCACTTTCCATGCCCGTCGAACTCTGATCGCGACCCCAGTTTTTGTAGCAGCGATGCTCGCGTGCCACTTCCTTCTTTTTAGCTGCTGCGTGGCAAATAAAGCAGAATTTATTTTTCTACATTGAGGTATAGAACCTTCTTCGTGTAATATCCAACGATGGCTCCGACACCAGAAAGGGAATTATAATCGCCGCCACGATATCATCTCTTCATCCAGCTGCCATCTGCAACTACCGGAATGAACGGTATATTACATCCTGGATGTACGTCGCCTCTTGCTATGGCCAATTCCCTCTCCTGTCTTCCAGCATCTTCCATCTCTCGTTGTGCAGCCACTTCGAAGGCATTTATTATTTCGTCGTGGCATTTTCGGTGTAACTGCTTAGACACGCACGACATATTCATGCCACATATCATTTCTTCCAGCTGTCTATATCCGCCTCCTGTCAGTATTGTTGCGGAAACTGCGCTGCGATTGATATCCATGACGTCATTATTTTGTGGAATACATCGTATGCGCTCCTTGTGATTGCACATCTGGCATTGTACGTGATAGATTTTCTCTAGTCCGTTTTTTTGACATCCAACTATCTTTAAATTCTTGATACCGCAATTTATGACTGAATGTTCTTCAAGCTTTACAATCTGATTGAAGACATAGCTGAAGTCAACAAAGTTTATTTCTTGCGATATTGCTGGTTCCACTGTTTCCGATTCTTCATTCTCTATGATCCAGGAGAAATTAGTGCCATCTTCGACATCTTGATCTGTTCCTTCATTCGTTGCTGCTCCTTGTATGTTGTTGGCACTGTGTGATTCTTCTATATCACCCTCGATTTCTTCTACAATTTCTTCTATAATTTGTATTTCTTCGGGATTGTACGACGACGTAGCTGGCAGCATTTCAAGAAAACTATGCCCACAGGAATCTACTTACATCTTGTTGTTGCCTGCTTCGCTGTTGCATGCTGCTGCATTCAATCGTCGTCGCCTGAACATATAGTTTGTTTAAGGAGGGACACACGCATAGATAGAAACAGGAAAAATATGTAGTAGAGAAAGAAGACAGGCATGATGTAACGGTATACGTCTCGTACGGGATGCGAATCGAGACGGGTAAGCCCTCCCCGGATTGGCTCAGCGGCCAGGGTTCTTTGGGGTGGGGGGGGGGGGGGGGGGGGACAGGTAATTAAATGAAACACCCGGTTGAGGTAAAATAAACTAAACAAGATTTATTGTATCCGCGGCAACTTTGCCGGTTTCTGGATTACCGGTAGACCCGGCCCGGGGCGGTCCGGTGATCTGGCCCGTCCCTCGACCGTTCTGGTACAAAGAAAAGAAAACAAATGTACGGTGGACGCTCGATGCGTAACGACGGCTTAAATCTATGTCCCAGTCAACCCTTAAACTAATTAATAACCTAATTAACGACCCCTAACCGAACGATCGGTTTCCTACAACTAATTAATGCTACGCGGGAGCGGCAGGGCTCCGTATCGGCGGATGCGGTTTGAACCTCGCGGCGGTTTCTCAGGTTTCGCGGCGGGCGCCGTCCGCCGGTGGACGGCGGCAGAAAACGGAGGAATATTCGGTACGGCACGCGGTACGGTGGCGCGGAGAGCGCGGAGCGAGCCGGGCTCGCTTAATGTCGGCACGGCGATCGGGTGTTCTCGGCGCGGGCCCGAATCCTCACGATTCCCGCTGGCGCGGTCGCCTCGGCTAGGTGATCGGAAATGGCCGCGGCCCAGCTCGTGGTGGTGGGTCGGCGACGTTTCCTACGTCGGCTGGGCGCGCGGAGCGCGGAGAGGATTCGCGGAACGCTCCGTTCGTCGTCCCCGTGCGGCCGCGGCTCGAGTTCGTAGGCGCAGACGTAAACCTCGTGCTTACGACTTGAAACCGGCGAGGTCGCTCGTCCCCGGTGGTACACCGCGAGGCGAGCTCCACACGCTGCTGCGGTCGGTTGGAGACTAGACTCCTGGAGCGCGGCGCGGAATCTCCGGTCAGGAACGCGGGATGCGGGAGCGGGTCCGAGAAGTGGGGATGACGGTCCGGAGTGTCGAAACGACGGTGCTCTGAAAAGGGCAGGCCGTCGATCGACCGCCTCCCAGAACCTACTCGCGGTCTCGGTTTTGGCGTATGGGACGTAGACCCACGTACGCCTCGGCCGATCCCGGCGCTTCGGCGTGTTCGTCCGGTAGTATACCGAGGTTCGCACGATTCTGCGCGGCTGCGAGAGGACCTGGGCTCGGGTGTTCGCCAGACCAACTCCGCTCTCGTGTGGTTTCGTCGCGATCTTTATAGCCCGAGCGCGGACCACGTGTGCTCGTTCGCGAATCTTCGGCACACGTCGATTGGTCCGCGCCCGGGCCGGATTCGCGGATTGGCGCGCGGTTGGTTCTCGCCGCTGATTGGCGCGGGCCTGGTCGGAAACTCGACGGCAACGAGACGTACGTGTCTCGTTGCAATGATAAAAGAAACCGAATCCGTTCGCACGGAATCATTTGCATGTTTTATTTTTCACATGACCTACATACAGAGTTGTGCTGAATTACAATTGAAGTCTTCCAGGAATTATAATTACAAAGTAATTGAATTACATTGTAATTAAATTATATTGTAATTTATAATTCAGATCTTCGAATTGCAATGGAGTACAATTACAAAATACTTTGTAATTAAATTACATCAATTACGAATTACGATGTAATCAAATTATAATTAAAAATTAAAAAATAATAATGTAATAAGTAATAAGACGTTGAACAATCCATGCGAAGGTTTCAAACAGAAGGAATTTATTATTTATAAATTTATAATATCTGAACAGAAATAACTTCTGCGTTACAAATTTTTCAAATTCCAAACATGAATATAAGGAATACAGGAAAAAATAACGACAATTATCTAATGAGACTCATTAAACAAACGTTAATACTATATGTAAGTAAAATGATATACATTATCTAATAACAAAAAACTGAAAAAAGGAACGTTTTTAGCTTGCCACTAACCAATAATAGGATCAATTTGACGCATTACGTATATATAAAGCTTATATTGTAGTTCAATTACACATCTGATTACAATAATTAGTAAGTAATTGAAAGGTTTGAATTATGTAATTCAGTTAGAACGTAGAGTTGAATTACTATATAATTGAAATACAATGTAATTCAAATGTGCAATTGAATTACAACATAACTGAATTAGCACAACTATGCCTACATAATTCATACGGGCGATTCTACGTCAAATCGATTACTTTTTTGACCTCGATGTCAGGAATTTTGATGAAATTGAAATATGCTGTAGTTCATATGTAATTGAAGGGGGGGGGGGTCATTATTTTTCTTATTTAAAAATTATTTAAAAGATAAAATTTAAAATACATATTTAGAAAGTAAAAAATGGTTTAGAAGATTATAATTCAACGGAATTATAATTCAAATTTAAGGAAAAATTACCAATTTTCATCCTAATATCCATTTTTTGCAAAAGGAATGTATTTCGTATCGTGATATACACGAACATTGAATTTCACAAAGTAAATTCTGAACAGTAAATTCCGCACTGTGACTGAGGCGAACAAATGGAAAAATTTTGGACAAAAATCCAAATTTGTTTACAAATATATACATATCGTTAATTAGTCACAAAAATTGAAATTTAACAATAAAATTAAAACATTTTAAAAAATTCAGAATATTTATGCATAAAAATAATTGTTATATGCAGTTTTAATATGCTCCTAATATGCAGTTTTGCCAATAGAATTTTTCGTACATCCTGATACAAACGTCTAGTGTGCGGCGCACAGTGCAGACAAGTGGGGCGCATCTCACTACATTTTTATTTGACGATGCACGAAAATTTCCTTTGGCAGAACTTTATTAGCAGGAAATGCATTTTTTTTTTATTTTGTCTCCCCTAAGGGTTACAATTCCTTTTCCCTTACACCACCTCCTTCTATCGCCGTCTTTCCATCTTCGCTTACCCTAACTTAGACCTTCTTTAGCTACTAATAAAACAATAAACGACACATAACCCAGTGGTATTGTTTAAAATACTATACACGTTTATATTAAATGCTTATATTTCGATGAAACAAGCCAGAATTCCTTCCTACGCACGCCAGGTGCAAGACTATCTTCTATTATGCATAATTATTGTTAAATGGCAAAAAAAAAGAAAATCCTGAAACATGTATCCCCTATTTTGGGTCAAAGATCACACACCCAAGTTTACATTAAAATGAACTAACAATAAATAAAAGAAACTGCAAAAAAATCAAAATTTTAATATATTGTTTAAACAAAAAACTTTTGTTAAAATTTTCTTCGCGACTACATTTCCCATTGAAAAACACACAATTTAAAAAAAATTCAAATTTTGTCGACCTCTGGTTTCCGAGATATCTCAAAAAATACGGTTTTGACCCCCAACTTTGAGGGCTGTTTTCACCCCTTCAAAGTGGATGTCTGCCGATCAAAAAAAAACACGTGTCAAATATTTTTCAAAGAACTATAAGCTCCCATAAGTTTCATCAAAATCGGATTTTCGCATCTGAATATATTCCCTTGTTAGCTTAAACTAGACTTATATACTATATAGCGAGAAAAGAGAGAGTTTATTTACAATAGACCTTATATTTATGACTTAACCTAGCTTATACATAACTTAACTATGCTTATGAACTATGTAGAGCTATGTAGAGAGACAGAGAGAGAATTGTATATACAAATGACCTTATATTGCTAGTCTTACATTTACCCCCCTACCCTTTGGACCTCCCCTTCCATTCGCTCATCTCCCACTCCTCTCTTTTCCTTTCTCCCCTCTCTCCACTCTTCCACCCTTCTCATCCATTCCTCACCTCCTCCCTCATCTTCCAACACCTCCCACATTCTCTACTGCCACCCTTTTTCCTCATCCATTCTCATGCATACTTCCCACACATGCTCCCACGTCTCATTCTCCCATCCGCACACTCTGCACGCTTTCTGCTCCTCATTCATCCAATACCACTCTCCCCTCATCTCGCATCCTAACCTAAATCTCGCCACTCTTTTCCATCTACTTTTCCCCCATCCTTTCTTAAGGTACCCCGGCAGTCCCTCCCCTTTCACCAGCCCATACCACTTGTTTGACTTTAACTCCTCTATCTTACTCCTTCTTTCCTTTGTTTGTCTTTCCTTTTCCTTTTTAATTATTTCCTCGCTCATTCTCTACCTTCTTTCCTCAATCATTTCATTTATTATCTCACCCGACCATCCCCTCTCCTTAAAGAACTCCCACCTCTCCTTTTCCCACCCATCTCTTAGCCCTCCCACCCTATCCCTTCTTCTTATTTCTTCCCAACATAATCGTGCCAGCTTTCCCCCTTTCCCTTTCGCTAATTTTTTCTCGTATCCCCACGCCCTCAGTCCTGCCTTTCCCCTCAATAATTCCCTTTGCATTTCCTCCCTCACCATGTATCCCGGCGTTGTCCTTTCCACTCCCAGGACCCACCTTAAATATCTCTCCTGCAGCTTTTCCATGCCTTCCCTCTCTTTCCATCCCCAGATTTCCACCCCATAACTTATTACCGACCATACCAATTTGTCAAAAAACCATACTCTCCTACCCCAATCTTTGCCAAACCTCCTTTTTCCTATCCCCCACACCTTCCCCATTATTGCTGCTCCTTTCCTCACTCTTTTCTCCACTTGCGCTTCCTGCCCACCATTCCTCGCTATCACGTATCCCAGGTACTTGTACTCCCTTACTTCCTCAATCTACCTGTCCTTCCACCTCCACTTCATCTTTTTCCATCTCCCCCCGCCCTTCCTACATCTCATTATTTTAGATTTCTCCGCGTTTAACTGCAGCTTTTTCCCATCCAGGTACCTCTGCATCTTCCCCATCATCCCTGTCATCCCCTCCTCATCCTCCGCCAGCATCGCTATGTCACAGGAAATGCATATTATTATTCATTTAAAAATCATTTAACAACTTTTTTTATGCATAAAAATAATTTTTTTTCAACTTATTAATTTTATTGTTAAATTTAATTTTTTGTGACTAATTACCATTGCATATGCATTAGTAACCAAATTTAGATTTTTGCAAAAAAAATTTAGCCATGGAGGCTGTTCCGTCGCAACAGAACTGTCATTTTAAGCATGAATCGTTTCTTCATGCTATCGATAAACGAAAGGGTCTTACAGAGGGTCTTTGTTCGTATCTCCTTTTATTTCAAAACATTCGTGATTTAGAGACGTAACCAAATAGCAACTTTGGCCCCTCATAATCTCGAAGCTGTTTACAATCGGACCGACCGAACGATGTTTGTATACACAAGACGGGTCTGCAGAACCTTCGCGTTCTTTAGATACGGCCCAAGGATATATGTATCCTTCGCTCGCGGCCACTAAGTACGGTCAGGCCATAAATTCATGACACGGTTCAAGGGTCTATGACAATCGACCTTTCGACAGCGTCGAATTACCGAAACACTCGGTTTTTCCCAAGTTATGCATCGCCCCACTCTTCCTTCCAACCAGGCCTCCGCCTGAGCCTGTGGAAGGGAGTTTGAACAATTAAGGGCATGCTGATTGGAAAATACAAGTTTTCCCTAACCAATCCGGAGAGCTTCCTTTCTCGTCGCAACGAGCGACACATACCTCTCCTACACCTAAGGCCAACCTCTCAGCCACGAGGAGCCTATAACCACCTAAGGCCAACCTCTCAGCCATGGGGAGCCTATGACCTCGAGTTAATTCTGAAAAGTCGTCGAGCTTCAAATACAGTTCATATAGATCTTTGGACGAGCAACACCACAGGTCTCATCCGAACCTTACAACTTCGCGTTGAGTCTGGAAGTCTAGCTTGCAAAAAGTCCATACAAGATCTTGAACCCGTGACACTTACAGTCAATTATACCGAGAGTCAAATCGCCTTGCACACGGCAAGGCGAATACAATACGGATCACTCGGATCCGCGCGCGTCTAAGGCAGGACCTGTCGGAATAGCCTTACTGACGAGTCCTCCGACAGGTTCGGGACGAAACGCGATTCCTTTCCTGTTCCAATCCAGTCTTCCGTATCCGTTGAAATAGTTGCCCAAGATTAAGTTGGCGGGCAACAAACGCGAAAGTACGTCGCGAACAGAGGCACTCTCTAAAGTGCCAAAAATCGAAAAATGTTATATTAACTGTAAATGAGTGTGCAATAATAATTCTGTGTAATGGAAAGTTCTTACCAAGGAATATGCATTCTTTATACATTCAATAAAGTAGATTTATTTTTTGTACAAATTTTCAACGGTGGTTTTATTTGTTAATTGCATATAAAACTTCAAATTAACATAAAACAAAAACGGCAAAATATATCCTGAGATTCATGCATATTCGGATACATTACTTATTATAGTTTAAGAATTTCATAGTTTTGTCTGCGACTTTTTCCGACTCTCAATTTTATAAACTTTTTAAGAAGTGTCCATACCTTTCCTTTAGGATCTATCGTGGAAAATTTGTTATTTTCTTTTTAAATGTATTAGTTATATTGTTAAATTTCATTTTCTGTGAATAATTAACAATAAGTATACATTTGTAAACAAAGGGCCTAGCCGAATAAGATGGTCAAAACTGCCCTTAGACGTTTTTCAATAATTAATGAATCATTCGAAAGCTGACCAAGAAAAACCCCTCTGAGCCAAATTTCAACCCCCTATCTTGCTCGTGAGGGTAGTTACAGGGTAAATTAGATTTTGAGCTTTTCCGTGCATTTTCCGCACTCTGATGCTTCCCAAAATTCTGAAAAAAATGTGACATATTTTGGACCCTAAGGCGGATTTTTGAGAATTTTTTCCGATTTTTTGGATGCAAACTGTGGTCGTAAAAAATGAAAAACCTCAAAAAATCGGAAAAATGCAGGTTTCTCAAAAATATGAAATCATGCTATTGAGCTGTTTAGTGCCCCAATAAAGTACCATAACAGGCAGTGTCCTCAATTTTTTTTAGATTTTTTCTTGTGGGCACTTTTTGTCCAGACAAGAAAAACCGAATTTTTTCGACGTTTCTGCTATTACGAGGAAAGTTACACTTGTTGATTTTATCGCAAGTATATATTAAGTCATTTTTAACGTTATTACATTGAAACAAGTAAGTGTTTGACCTCAGAAATATGTTTTAAGAGAAAAATAAATTCTATTTCGTGCGATATATACCAGAATGTTCGCAACGTTTACAACATCGCCGGTTCGCCGAGCAGTCAAGGTGTCGGACTACGGAGCGGAAACGCTGGGTTCGAATCCCGTCGAGGGTAAAGTTTTTTTTTCCATACATCATCTTTATTTTTTCAATTTCTTATATAGTTTATTCATGTGATTTTAACAATATTTTTAAAAAATATTGAGGTAACATTTTTAACTAACTTTTATTTATATTACTCCGATTTGACTTCGAATTTAATGATATTATTTTCTTGGATTAGGCAATAAATTAATATTTATATTATTGTGTTCGTCCACGATTTCCGCCAGATTATAAATTGCTTGCGAAAATTGGTAAGATTCCGTGAAAAGAATTTTTAAATCTACTTCTGTCATTTCCGGAAAATCCAGAGTATCTACCGAGGATACTGTTTGAAATGGAGTCGTTTTGCAGTTCCAATTATGTCCAATTTTTGGAAAGGTTTCGTTGTCTACTTGTTTGTGTAGAAGCTGGTACTTTTGACCTTGTATACTATACATTGCCTCTACAACCCAATGAATTTTCGTGACTTTTCAGGAATAATTCGACTCTTTCGTCGAAAGTTGAGAACGATTACCTTTTAAAGCAGGCATGAGAACTCTGAAACCAAGACCTGTTAAATGAGATGTAATATCTCGAAAACCTCTGTCGACAATACAAAAGTCTCCCCTCTTCATGATGGTTTTCAATCAAGTAACTATAAACGGAAATACATCCTCATGTACGTTACAATAAAGAGGAATGGCTAAGGCTTATTTGTACCTGATACCTCACTTTAAAAATAGTGGTAGTATGTAGCCCTATTCTTTCAATTTGACAAAAACCAATACTTTGCTGCGTGTTATTTATTCAGAATTCTTCTCATTTCCTCCCTAATTTATGAAGACGCAAGGCTTAGAAGCCAGATTAATGAATTTTAATATTAAGAATGTTAGAGAGGACCGTAATGAAGATCATATACAATTAGAGAATCGAGGAAGTGATAGATACTCTAAAACTATATTTACATATATTTTACTCAAAAATGTTTCTTAAATATTTTTAAAACATTAAAAAAATATTTTAAAAATCACATGAATAAACCATGTAATAAAAAATTGAAAAAATAAAGATGATGTATGGAAAAAAAAACTTTACCCTCGACGGGATTCGAACCCAGCGTATCCGCTCCGTAGTCCGACACCTTGACTGCTCGGCTAACCGGCGACGTTGTAAACGTTGCGAATATTCTGGTATATATCGCACGAAATAGAATTTATTTTTCTCTTAAAACATTTCTGAGGTTAAACACTTACTTGTTTCAATGTAATAACGTTAAAAATGACTTAATATATACTTGCGATAAAATCAACAAGTGTAACTTTCCTCCTAATAGCAGAAACGTCGAAAAAATTCGGTTTTTCTTGTCTGGACAAAAAGTGCCCACAAGAAAAAATCTAAAAAAAATTGAGGACACTGCCTGTTATGGTACTTTATTGGGGCACTAAACAGCTCAATAGCATGATTTCATATTTTTGAGAAACCTGCATTTTTCCGATTTTTTGAGGTTTTTCATTTTTTACGACCACAGTTTGCATCCAAAAAATCGGAAAAAATTCTCAAAAATCCGCCTTAGGGTCCAAAATATGTCACATTTTTTTCAGAATTTTGGGAAGCATCAGAGTGCGGAAAATGCACGGAAAAGCTCAAAATCTAATTTACCCTGTAACTACCCTCACGAGCAAGATAGGGGGTTGAAATTTGGCTCAGAGGGGTTTTTCTTGGTCAGCTTTCGAATGATTCATTAATTATTGAAAAACGTCTAAGGGCAGTTTTGACCATCTTATTCGGCTAGGCCCTTTGGTTGTAAAAAATTTTGCCATTTGTTCGCCACAGTTACAGTGGGGAATTTACTGGGAAAGTTCAATATTCGTGTATATCACGATATGAAATACGTTTCTTTTGCAAAACATGCGTATTAGGATGGAAATTGTTAATCGAAAAACGTAGATGACTAAAGGCCGAAAGTACTCCAAAAATATTTTTCCGAAAAATTATTAAAAAGTTCAAACATAGTTAAAAAGTGTTTTTACAACAGCGTAACAACAATCATACGGTTAGAAATCGAAAAGACATCTGATTAACGAAAAAAAAAAAATTGGCCCGGGGCGGGATTCGCACCTGGTCCAAAAAGTCTTCAGCGGTTCCGCAGTCGGAGACTATAATACTTTCGAAATATTCAGATATATCCTGCATAGTATAATTTTTGTTTTTGTACTACGCAATTTTTAAAGTCTAGATGATGTTTCCCTGAACTTAGGAATGTTTAATATTACATAATGTAGCCATGAGTAAGGATTTAATCAGGATATGCTGGATAAAAGAATTTATTTTTGGGTTAGGAACAGGGGTACAGGAAAGTGAGGTATATGTATAAATTCATTCAATTGCTCGCATTATAAATCACAATCATGCAAACTTTCTCTCATCACACGTATACTCTAGCTAGGTTCCGTGGTATTTTCGCAACCGATCCGAAGATGCTCTGTCCTCTCTCGCTCGACAAGGCGTCCAGGTATTATCGCCGTACTCTCCTTGTCGATACGAGCGGCCAGGAACACTCTTCCGTTCCCTCTCGGCAGGCGTCCAGGTATTGTCGCCGTACTCTCCTGCCGAGCCCTGGGCGGCCAGGAGTTGACCCGTTCTCTCTCGTTCGACAGGCGTCCAGGTATTATCGCCGTACTCTCCATGTCGAACGAGCGACCAGGAACAGACTCCCGTCCTCTCCCGTTCTCCCGACAGGCGTCCAGGTATTATCGCCGTACTCTCCTGCCGGGGTGCTAATGCTAACCAAGAGCGGCCGTGGTCCTTACCTCGTCCTCTCTCTCGGAATAGCAAATAGGCCGAGTCCCTCCGTGATCCCTCTATTTATATAAATTCGTTGCTATCCGCGAACGTGAAATCAACACCCGGTCGTTAAGCGTGATTCGACTTTTCGAGCGCTCCCCTCGCGTCGCTTCCCCGCGTGATTGCCTACAAACTCCCTTCGCGAAACTTCTAGAAGCTTGTCGTTCCGCGTTTTGTTTTACTCCTTCGTCTCGAATTTTCTATACATGCTACAATAATATATTTTTACGATAATTATAACTTAGTTCTTCACGGAAAAAACGCCGGAAAAAGTGGTTTTTATTTTTTCCTACTATGACGCACCGAACGCAGGAATTTGAAACAAATTGAATATAATACTAAGCCAATATCTCATTGCTAAATTAATTCTGTTCTAGTGTCTCTTCGATTTCTACAACCAGAGTTTGCAACGGAAAAATCTGAAAACGATTCAAAGTATGTGGTTTGGTATCCGAAATGTGTCAAATTTTTTTCGATTTTCCTCTATAATTAGATGAGCATATGAGCTATCGGGCTAAAACTTGGCTGAAAGGTATCTTTTTTGGTAGGCTATCGAATGGTGCAAATTAGAATAAAATACCTTCCAGGGCAGATGAGACCTCCAAACCCGGCTATAGCCTTTTAGAAAGAAATATATGCATGGTGTCCCAGCTAACTTGATCATTCGCTTAGTGTTAGTAATACAAAAAAACGTTATAGCACAATATTATACTGACCGAAGGGGCAATATAATGATTCGGAAAAAACTTTTTTCAAGGTAATTTTTTTCTATATATCAAGGTCATACATTTTTTTTTAATGGAACTATATATTTTCCTTATCGTGACGTAATAGTAGGGGTAAAGACCTCTTCAATGACATATTATACAATGACCTTCGTATGACCTTGGTATGAAACATCCAAAAACATTATAGGTATTATCAGTGATTACTACACTAATTGGTTTGATTGAACTACTCTACATCAAAGCTCCTTCGAGAAGGATGACGTCTTTCCCGGTATCTCTCCGCGTATAAACGGATATATACAGGGTGGCCCACATAACTCTGAACAGCTCAATATCTCGAAAACTATGCCATCGATTTTAAAGTTCTTAGTCTTAAATTGCATGGAATTGAAGGGCCTTTCTGACTACATAAACGTGAAGTGGCCTCCCTTCCCCTTTAACGGGGGAGGGGAGGTACCTTTGTAATTTTAAATGGAACCCCCTATAAAATGTTACATATTTAGATTCTACCGGAAAAAACAAGTCAATTTTGTCTGAAACATTTTTTTGTCAGATACTTCCATGATGAGATATAACAGTTTGAAGTTTCGAGTTGTAGGTACTTGAAGCGCTCGGAAATAGCGTTATGGAATTATACGCGCTTGAGTCCTTTGCTTATTCATGAAGAAACACAAACAATAATATTTACAATTCTTGAGTTTGACTCACTTATCTATGAAAACGTTTTCAGTTTAGAGCTGTTATTCAAGCAGTAACATTGTGATTATGGGTACTTTTGACATAGAAGTGAATATGTTATTAACGTTAGGTGAATGCCAAAAAAATTATCGGCGTGCAGCAGTGATGTTTTTTGAACGTTATGGGATCAAAAAATGTCATGCAACATTTCATAATTTAGAAAAGCGGCTTAGTAAAGCTGTCACTAATGAAAATAATAGTGCCAGTATTCTTGCTGCAATTACATTAAATCCTCATATTAGTCAAGAATTTTGAAACGGCAAAAGTATCATCCATATCACATGGTTTTATCACAAGAGCTTTCGATAGCAGATTACGATCACCGCGTAAGATTTTGTGAGTGGCTGCAGGGTGTTGTGGAAAACGACTTTTTGTGCAAAATACTTTTTTCCGATGAGGCCACTTTTATGAATTCAGGGCATGTAAATAGACATAATCTGCATTATTGGGCCGTGGAAAACCCAAATCGGATGCGATGTGTTCCCTTTCAACATCGATGGCCTTTAAATGTTTGGTGTGGCCTAATAGGAGATTTTGTGATTGCACCTTATTTTTTTTTCAAGAAACTGTAACATCTGCAAGTTATTGTGATTTCTTAAAAAATCATTTGCCTGCGCTTTTGGAAGATGTGCCACTGCACGTTAGAAGAGAAATGTGGTTCCAACAAGACGGCGCTCCTCCACATTTTGCAATCATCACCAGGCAATTTTTGAACGAAAAATTTGGGAACAAATGGATAGGTCGTGGGGGACCTCGTTAATGGCCTCCTCGATCCCCCGATCTAACACCATTAGATTTTTTCTTATGGGGATATGTAAAGGGCAAAGTTATGTTTGAACCACCGACGACAAAAGAGGATATGAAACAAAGAATACGTGACGCTTGCGCTTCAGTGACACCCGAAATGTTAAAAAATGTTAGAACAACTTTGATGTTTCGAGTAAATAAATGTTTACAAGCCCGTGGTGGACATTTTGAACATTTAATTTAAATTACATTTGATTTCTTCACGAATAAGCAAAAGACTCAAGCGCCTATAATTCCATAACGCTATTTCCGAGCGCTTCAAGTACCTACAACTCGAAACTTCAAACTGTTATGTCTCATCATGGATGTATCTGACAAAAAAATGTTTCAGACAAAATTGACTTGTTTTTTCCGGTAGAATCTAAATATGTAACATTTTATAGGGGGTTCCATTTAAAATTACAAAGGTACCTCCCCTCCCCCGTTAAAGGGGAAGGGAGGCCATTTCACGTTTATGTAGTCAGAAAGGCCCTTCAGTTCCATGCAATTTAAGACTAAGAACTTTAAAATCGATGGCATAGTTTTCGAGATATTGAGCTGTTCAGAGTTATGTGGGCCACCCTGTATATATATATAAATGCGTATTCATTATTATGTATCATTTGACCCGTTGCCTTTTTTCCCCAGCTTCTTGCACTTTCCTAAATTCAATTTTCATACTAAGTCACATACTTCGATTATAATAAAAAATCGTGAACACTAAAGTTCTATAAGATTCTGTTCATCTTCTTCCAAACTTTTGAAGTGTAGTATATCTATTTTGCGCAACTTATATTATCAGACAAAATTGAAATGGTGGTGGCACAACCATTTCATTCTATGTTTGGAAGGAATTGAAACACACCGTTAAATTCAGATTATTACCGATGTTCAACGTCATAGACGGGCGCACGCAATATACTATGCTAGATTATTTTATTGTTTTTACTATTTATTATTTTATGCTATATTATTTTTATACTATATTACAACAATATATTTTTTCGCAATAAATATATAATATCATGTTATTGTTTGTAATGTTTTTGTTTATTTAGCAAATATATTGTATGTGTTCCTATGTTTACGTACGATTCAAATACTTAAGAAAAAATATATATATATATATATCTCTTTGTCGTTAATATACTAATAATCATTTAAAAAAAGTAGTTTTATTGTTACCTAAATATTTTTTAACAAGAGTCTATCTCTTCGAATAATTACATGATTTGATGTGATTTGAGCCTTTATAAGAATAAAAAGTAATGAATGAAACAATGTAGGTTCACATGGCTCAGCGAGGAAGCACATCATCAAGTCGTGCCCGAGACGCCGACAGAGGCACATCGAACAACCCTTAGCGAACAGAATAACAGTGAACAGTGCATATTCCAACAAAGTGCATATAGTTATCGTGAGGCTCTTGCAGCCCTCAAGTGCGTGATAATTAATAGTGAAGCAGCAATCCACATAAGGGACCCCAACAACAAAAAGAAGCCAGGCCCCGATACCCGACGAGGAACGCTCGTCCCGTATCGGGCCCAATGGCGCCCACTCCGCTTCCGCGTCCCTAAAGACGCCACACCAACGAGGGAGAAAACAAAGAAAACAGCACGGAGGACCTAACCAACAAACCTGGCACATCAAAAATACCTAAACTAACATCTCTACAAATGGACAAGCTGTTCAAGAGCATTCTAAAAGAAAACAACAGAACAACAGCCCCCAAACACGCAATCCAGCCGAACCTAAAGGCAGCCAGATCAAAAAACACCGCAGCGCCATCCTCCGGGTCAGGAAAGAACTCGACCGCCACAGACACGGAAAACGCCCCAACGGACCAATGGGAAACCCCCGAAAAAACACAGAAAGCCGCACCCGGCACCACCGACACCACATCCCTAGTGGAATTCAGCAACCAATTCCAAACGCTCTCGGACAATAGCGACAAGGAACTAGATGAGAACACCCCAAAAACGTAGCCAACTAGCGCGCAACCTAGAACCAAAACCTACGCTCCACCACCAATATACACCCTCAACTCCAACATAGGGGATATAATCCGCATCGCACACTCTCTAAACATTAAAAAACAGGATTTCATCGTGAAGGAAAACGATAAGGAAAATCACACAATTTACCAACTGCGGGCAAACCGGGCACCCCGCCTCGTATAAAGGCTGCCCATACATCAAGTTTGCAATCAAATTAAAAAGAGACACGCAAACCCACAACCATCAAACTACAAACAGAAGAATACAGAAAATCGCCACAGCGGTAACGCCCAGCCTAACATACGCACAAATGGCCAGAGGAACAATGCAACACGTCCAACCACCACAAGAACGCCCGACACCGCCACAACCAACCCACACCACCAACATCCAGAAGAACACCGGAACACCCAGCCAGCACAACACCGAGAAGCCACCCACCCTACAACCCCCGGCCAACTGGATAGAAAATTTAAAAACCGAAATAGCCGCGCTCATCGTCACACAACTAAACCAAATAGCCACACAGGTATCTATCAACTCCGAGAAAATAGAATTCGTCCTCAATACATTATTCGAAAAGCACAATGAATAGTAACGCCCCCCCCCCACCATAAATATAGCTTCAATCAACGTAAACTCTATAATCACCCGCCCACGCAGACTCGACTTGAAACAATTCCTCCAAGACCATAACCACGATATAATACTTCTATCCGAGACAAAGCTCAACCCAAACACACCCTCAGCTTCAAAAATTACAAACTATATGGGACAGACAGGCCCAACGCAACCCAAGTCGGCGGAACCGCAATTCTAATAAAAAATAACATCCCCTGCGAACAGATACACACTCCCTCATCAACCATCAACAAAATTTTAGAATACACGATCATAAAGACAAAAACCGAAAACAACAACACACTGTAACCGTACAGGTTGCATATTGATACACCCCATAGATCGAACGTCGATGTCGACCCCACCATAACGCTCCGTGACGTAGCCCGCGAGTTCGGACGGAGAAAAGGACCGCGAGATATCACGACACTTGTCGTAATGCGCACGCATCGATCCCCACTCGATACCGATCGAAGGAGGTCGATGCGTGCCGCAGATAGATTACTCTACATCTGGAAGCGGTTCTAGCCGCACGCGTCTCGCGAAGTGTCCCGTCGGCGAAACACGGTACGCGATCGAGGGGTCAAACCGACCCGATAGAACAGGCAAACCGACTGTTCTATCCTCGACACGTACGCGCCTCAAACCGAGGAGTCACAGGTGCAAACTGCGCTGTGGCATTGCCGACCGTTAAGACGCAGTTTGTGTTCTGTGTAATTATCACGGGTTATTTAAAATTCATAAATCTTTCGTCGTAATCGTGGTACCGAGTGGACACTTCGTCATCGTAACTTTCGGGGTTCTTGTTCGAAATGCCCATCACTGCTTCGGTAGGATTTGCATGGTCGTGATCATTCTGCCGCTATCAATCAGGAACACGTTCGGAGGCCACGTATCGTGCTGAAGAGCGTAGTCCTTGGTAGCGTGGCGTGACCTACGGCTTGGTGTGCGTCTCCATCCAGACCACTCGTACGAGCATTCGGACGAGTGTATGGACGGTCTGACAAGTCCACAATCGTGCAGTGCGTCGTACGCATACGGATTGTTCGAACGAACTCACAATTTCCCTTCGGGTCGATTCGATACGACCGAACCTTGCACAATCCTTGTCATTCTGCCGCTGCTTACACGGAGATTGCTCGGAGGCCACGCATCGTGCTGAAGAGTAAACTTCTTAGTTGCGTGGAGTGCCAGGGGTTTTTAGTGTGTGTCTCCACTTGGGCTATTTGTACGAGAATTCGGCCAAATACTTGGGTGGTCTGACGGGTTCGCCTTCGATCGGTTACGAGGTCGAAACGAGTCGTCCAACCGTCACTGCGTCAGGCACACGGGTCGGATTAGAGCGAGCGGACTGTGCACAATTCTTGTCATTCTGCCGCTACCGATACGGAGATTGCTCGGAGGCCACGTATCGTGCTGAAGAGTAAACTCCTCGGTCGCGTGGAGTGCCAGGGGTTTTTAGTGTGTGTCTCCAACCGGACTACTCGTACGCATTCGCGGCTGAGTGCACGGTTGGTTAGACAGGTCACGAATTCGCATATCGTGAGGCGCGATACACATTCAAATCGTTAGAATCGTTTATAAAAAAGAACCAGGTGTAGAGGCAAAGCGAGCGAACTGCGTGCGTCGTAACACGGCGTACATTGCGTGTTTACGTGTTGCGAGAACTCGGTACGGATTACCGTTACGCGGTATTCAGCGCGTCGTCATAGAGGAATTTATTGCCCCGTGCGTCGGGACAGATCACGAGTCGTCCTGTAAACAAATAGCTCATCTCCGAGCATACCGGAGAGATTGCTCGTCAAAACAAAAATAGTTCTTCCAAGAATATACTGCCAATTTTACCAGTAATTTGTCTACAAGCTTTATTTGTCTCGTCCAAACCTCGCCGCTTTCCAGTGCCTGGAGGCACGAATCCATCTCCTTCGCGAATTTACACGCGTAGGGAATTGGGGGTAGTAACCGGCCCCCGTGTCTTAATATAAATAACCCTTGAGTCGTCGGGACAGGGAAAAATCCAATCAACACAGTCGAAAGAGGAATGTACGGTTACAACACTATTCATAATAAGTGCATACGCGACGAACGACAATAGAACATTATATAACACAGAACTTGAACACCTATTCCAAACCCTAAATTTACACGACGCCAACAATTACTACATAATCGCCGGAGACTTAAACACAAAAAGAAAAGACTGGGGAGACATAACAAACAATCAGAGAGGACGCTACTTTAAAAAGTGGGAAAACAAACACGACCTGACATACAGACTACACACCATCACAACCTCCACCCCCACATTCAAACCGGGCCTGTCTTTCCTGGACATATGCCTCGCAGATTCCAGGCTACACCTAACAAACAGCACCACCGGGAAAGCCAGTACGCTGCCCTACGATAGCGACCACTTGGCCGTATCAATGAGCTTCGAACTCCCCTCCAACATCCCGACAGCAAACTACCCAGAGACCATAAATCTAAATTACGAGGCCACTAAATGGAAGGCCTTTACAAAAGAAATAGACCGAAACTATACAAACACGATACCTACCGACCGTAACCTAACAATCACGGACATCGACAACAACCTGCTAACCATCACAGACGTAATCATGAACGCAATAAACACACACACACCCCAATTCAAGGCGCGCAACAACACCACAATATACATCAACCGAAAAATCACCAAACTCCAAAAACACAAAAAAAAACTAACAAAATTACTTCACAAACTACACCTAACAGATCCTAACTCGCATCTAACCATAACAAAAACAGCTATAAACACCCACAAACTCCTAAAAAAAAAACTACAGACCGAATTCACCAAAGCCATAAACAAATACTGGACAAACGTAATCAAACAAATCGACCACAAAAATAACGACACCTTCTTCCCTAAAATCAACTCAATCTTCAGCCGAAAACCTCCTTCCACAATACACGACATCCATATAAAACAAAGCGACAGCCACATACTAGACAAAGGCAAATGCAACACAACAACCCCCCAAAAAACGAACGACAGCTACATCCTAACTACCCCGACAGACAAACTTAACGCCATAGGAGCCTATTACGAAACAGTCAACTCCCCCCGACACCTAAACGACGGAACAAGACTGAAAGAAACAATAGACAACACGGCTCGCACTCTAACACACGAATTTGCAACGAACAGACACAACATGACCACCATCACGCAATTCTCAAATCTTAACAACGCCAAAGACCCCGAAGACACTGACGACGTAACCTTCACAGTGAACAGCATACTCAAAAGACTCCCAAACAAAACCTCCGTTGGGACAGACCGTGTTACGGATTGGGACGGAAAATAAACTCTGCTGTGCGGGACGAGCACTTTATTTCCGTCTAGCGGTTCGTCACTTACAAACTTTACACCGAATATGTACAGGGTGAAGCCAACTGCCCGGTTGGACTTCAAAATAACAATAAATGTATGAAACTGAATTAAACGTATGATTATTCTCAGTTTAGCGGCTGAGAACCCGATACCGAATCGCTGTAGACAGACCGGTCCCACGACGCGCGACGTCTTAACTACTGATAACGATTTTAAGAGAGGAACTATTTCGCGATGTTAACGGTTAGAGATGAACTAACGATCTGATCGTTGACGAGTCGCGAGCGGTTTTCTATCACCGCCGGAATGATGATTTGCAGAATTTTGAACCCGAGCCAATAGAATTCTATTAGCGGCGTCGATAATCGATCCGGCGGCGACAGCCTATGGCACGACTCGTCGTCGATCGACCGTCGATCTCGCGGCGACAAGAGCACCGGCCAATAGTGGGGCGGCGCGGTGGATCTCGCGTTCGAGATCTGACGCCACGCGCAGCCAATCCCAAACAGACCGAATACCCCCGATAGTACTAAAACACTTACCTGACAAAATAATAACGCACCTCGCAATCCTATTTAACAACGCCATAAATAACAGCTATTTCCCAAAAATCTGGAAAACGGCCAAAGTTCTCCCCATACTGAAAAGAAACAAGAACCCGAATGACCCCTCCAGCTACAGGCCAATCAGCCTAACCCCAAGCCTAAGTAAAGTATACGAAGCCGTCATCAATAACAAAATTACACAACACTGCACATCACACAATATCATACCAGACTGTCAATTCGGATTCAGACACAAACACTCAAGGACCCACGCAATCCACAAATTCATATCCGACGTAAACAACAAAATCAGCAACAACCAACTAGTAGGCGCTGCCCTACTAGACTTAGAAAAAGCCTTCGATTCGGTCTGGCTCAACGGACCCCTATACAAACTACATCGGAAAGAATTCCCCAAATGGCTAATCCACACAATACTGGACATGACAACCGACAAAAAATTTGTAACATGGGACGGAAAGACAACATCGACACAGACATTCCACATCATAGAAGGACTGCAACAAGGCACAGTAAACTCCCCAATACTATTTAACATTTACACTAGCGATCTCCTGAAGGCGTTCGAATTCAATAAACCAAATAAGGCAGCTGTACTGGCATTCGCGGACGATCTTGTTACTTGCTCCTCAAGCAACCGCGTAAACACAGTACAAACGGAACTCGAAACAACCGTCAACAAGATCAACAATTACTACAGTGCCTGGAACCTCCGACTTAACCACCAAAAATGTGAAACGATCCTATTCCGCAAACCCCTCCATTATCTATCCACCAAAATCAAAGCTGGCGGCAACAAATTCCATATTAACACCACAGTACCGGGAACAACATCCAATTGCAAAATACCGCACAAAAAATCGGTTAAGTACCTCGGAGTTCACATAGAAACAACTTACAAAAGCAACCACAGCCTTTAAAGCTAACAGCCGACTGTTTTACAACAAACACCTCCCCGGAAAAACCAAATCAATACTATATATGTTACTAATTAGACCTATACTAATGTTACGAGCCAGGGCTATGAGCAACGCGAGAGGCCGGCGAGGGGATTTTTACCACAGGAATATGGTTTCAATTTGTTTTCAATTTGGAAATCTTTGTTGATCTGATTTTAAGATTAGTAAGCCTCGTAACTTATATAATTTAATTGATACAATCCGAGCGGTAAGATTGTATCGTATGGGAACGTTCAATTATTAGATTAGGATTTTAGGCAATAATTAAAGGTTGTAAATTACGCGAGTTAACAAACAAGACAATTTATTCTGAATTGGAATAATTACAATTGTAGTTGTTGTGTCGCGAGTGAATTTAATAAGTGTACAATTATAGAAATTATTACCTATGGTGCACGGTGTTGACGCACTGGCAATGCGGGGTCGGAGAGCGATTGTTGAATGCCAAATAGAATACGCGAACTAACGGAATCTATAAGGTTACGTTGATTCGAAAGGGGCCTTAACCCGATCTCACTAGAAATGACTCTTACGCGTAACGCGACGTTACCGAATAACTTCTGAAACTCGACTGAACCAAAGAGAATGAAAATGAATGGGTTTATATACCCTAAAAATGAGAGGGGAAATGAGTCTGTTTTATTCTACGGTCACATACTCGTATTTGTCATTTCGAGTGAGTTTAAGGTTTGCATCTGGATCTTTTGTTTAAAGGGGTAAAACGAAGGGTTAGCCAGGATGTTTCCTATCAAAGACTATCTTGATAAAACATTCCAGAAGGGGATGTTTTGAAGATTTCCATATTAAGAAATCGTACGGTGCTGCTACTGAATCATGCTTCGTGCCAGCTGCGTCCAGCCGGAGTACAATCATTAAACAAAGGGGCCTGTTGGAACGCTTTTCGTTCTCAGAAAGGAGATTAAGGGTCTCTGCATACTTGCCGGGACCGGAGGGTTTTACGTACGGACTATAGGTCCAAATGCCATGTTACCGATATTCTGTCGAAGCTCGAGCGCCTTCGTTCCGGCCATTGGACTATTCCCAGAGACCGCCGTTGTCCGGCGGCAGAACAAGCGGCTGATCATTACCACATGGCCTTTCGAGACCGCGTTGACAGTTACCTGCTGTGCGTGACACAAAAAAAAAGGTTTCTCGGGGCTCTACAGGTCCTTAGGTAAACTATCGGTATCTCTCCTCTAGAACATTATGGAAATAGGAATCGTTCCTACCTCTTCGTGAAACAGCATCACACATCCTTATATATTAACGTAAATTATACATATATTGTAAAAACGAGAATAGTTGTTTTTTTTTATAGGAAGTATTCACGTTAGGAAGGAGATCATGCCTTGTGAATTCGATCATTTTTGGGGGACTATGTCTCGACTTTTGATGACATTGAAATGTGTTGTGGTCCAAGTGAAACTGGAAGAAATCCGAAACAATACACCCAAAAGTGTCCGATATCGTGTGTAATGACTCAATCACATGGTAACTTGTAGAATAAGAAGAATTAATTCCACATAAAAATTGCATCGTTTTGTCTTACGACACGAAAAAATGTACATGGAAACTTCTGAATTCTTGTCCATAATGACCTAAAAATGATTAGATGGAAGGTTCCCTGGCAGGAATGCGATGGCGTATCTATATCTTGTCCAATGAGACGAGACAGTAGACGTAAACATAGGCGCTCGAGTGCGACAGAGTTGAAGTTACCCTTGCAAGACGATTAGCAAAGGACGCACGCTGGGTGCTTCACTGCCTCGGTCTCGTTGGTCAGAGCATAGGTACGAATGCGCGGCCGATTGGATCAGAGTGCAAGGGACAGGCCTCGTTTCACACGTACTTTCGGCTATAGTCGAGATATTGGCTACAGCGGTCACATATACTATGTAGCGTGTGACGTCGAAGCCAAAACACTAGGACTACGGGCGCGGCTGATATGGGCATTGGCGGACCTAACGATAGACCCCCAAAAATGGTGGCACTTAAAAAATGGCGAAATTAAAATGGTTTTTGTTTGGTTTTTATTGCGTCGTAAGACCTTACGAACGACGCGACAAGCGTGCGACCAAGGCCAGGTATAACAATTCCCATTGACGACGTACCGACCATTGACGTCATAAATCAAAAATCCTTCCGAATGTACCTACCACTTTCGTAATTTTTAAGCCAGCTAAAAGCAGCATATGCTGAACCTTGTTCACCGTTAGCGTACTCAGATTTCTAACCGTAGATGCTTGCGAACCAAATGTTGTACGTATACTTCCACTTTTCCAATTTTCCACTATTCCCACCACCTTTCGTACACACCTTGCAACCAATGAATTCTAATCATTTTAAATTTGTTCTCCGGAGTTTTGGCTTATAATCACTTATAAGATATAAGATATTTTATAAGATTTGTGAAGCTGATTTTCATCGTTCCATCGTTAAATTAGATTATAGTTTGAACCACTACTTCTTAACATTACAACTTAGATGAACAATATTCTTTTCTCTACTTCGAACATGGATTGTGTGCGGATGCTGTCGTGGCATCGGCGGCCGATGCCACGCGGTCTGTGCCAGGTGGCGGCCGCCGGTGCCAGGCGAGTCTGTGTCAGGCGGCAGAAAACGGATGCCCAACGGCTTGCCCAGCTCTCAGCGGATGCATAGGCATCCCCGGGGTGTAGAGGGGAGTAAACTGTTCGGGAGTTAGGTAGCGAACCCCCGCTGTGTGCGGGTCTTAGCTTTTGTTGCGAGCATCTCGAGCGCCTTCTCAGGTTGCTTTTTATGGTTCCGGTGCGTCTGGATTAGAAAATCGTGGTAGTATCCATACTAACGTTCGCCTCCGGCAAGTATGAAGAGACCCTAAAACTTCTAATCGAAAATGAACGTTGAAACGTCTCCATACGTAACACTAACGTACGCAGCCCCCATCTGGTGAAATACTAACCACACCATGATGGAAAGAATAAGGATCTTCGAGCGGAAGTGCCTTCGAGCCTGCAACCAAATTTACAGATCCGCAAACACCAACTGTCAACATTACACAAACAACACAACACTGTACAACACAGCCGACATACCCCGAATAGACACATTCCTATTAAAACTAACAAGAGACTACTTCAGCAAATTACCACACATCGAAAACAATATAACAATGATCTAGCAAAACCAGACTCAACAACCACACACCGACAACTTAGCACAGGTTACCTACCCCCACAAGCATTTACCATATGTGACGCAAACGGACTAATACAAGACCACAACAACACACCCATAATATACCATTGGCGCCGTAACAAGGCAGACAAAAGAATCGCGTACACCAACCAAGAATACTCCGAACACCCAGAACGTTTCAAATTTTCAACCGCACTTCCGCTCCGAGATAGACACAACTTTGACCGCCTACAACTCAAAAAATATTGGTGGCTCTCAAGCAATAGCCCCCACTTGCAGGCCCTCCGTACCCGCAAAACAAACGAACCCCGCAGGCATCCAACACAATAGACGGACCCCTTACCTTGAACAAAAAGGGGACACCTACACAACAACGAGAACGTTGGCCCATGCCGCACAAACAACCATAAACCTAGCCTAAGATGTAAATAGCCGCGCCTTGTACATAGACCCTAGTCGTAAGTTTAGTTAAGTTAGCTAGTAAGTAATTAGATTAAGACCTAAGACCTATTTCAGGGTTTTACACTCTGCTGCCGAGCAGAGGATTTTTCTCCCCCAATCTAAAAATACAACAACGCCTTAGCACCAAAGAACTAACGAAGTGCAATACTCCTAGCATAAAATAGTATAATAAGTTGAAAACATAAACAAATAGATTATATAAGAGCATCGCAAACTGCAATCAATTATGTAACAAGACCAAAGAATTACTGGGTAAGTTTTTATATGTTTACAGCGGAACCACAAAACAAAACAATGTACATATTAAATCCAATAAACATATTTCCCCCCCAAAAAAAAGGAAGCACATCATGAAGTAAACGGTAAGTCCCGAGTTCGAATCCCGTCAACTGCATAAAAATTTCTGAATTGTAATGAGGTCCTTTCGAAGATAAAATGGAATATTCCCTCAAGCAGTGCATAGAAAGATATATATATCCCTTTGCGGTCGGCGGCTTTTTCGGCCGAGCGAGGTGGCAGGTCGGAGCGATTTTCGCGAAGGTGTCGGGCGCCTTACAGGTACAAATAAAATGATCTTATACATAAATTATCTTACAAAAACGTTATATTTTAAGAGTTTATATATATTTACACCTTTAACAATGTAATTTCGCAAACTTAATTTCTGTATTTTTCTTTGGTATGGTAATTTAGAAAACATTGACCAAGATGCATTCTTGGTTTTTCTGGACATGTATCACAGTAGTAAGTGGTCTCGTGTCTTCCACCTGGTTTGTTTCGGATGGAACAAACTTTACAATCACTTTTTGTACCACAAAGCATTACGTGAAGTTTTCCATTGAGCCGAATCTCATCCGAGTTGGAGGTCGATGTTGAAGGTCGTCGCTGCTGTCGAAAATCTCCTTTCAACTGCTTCACTAAGATTTTCCGGAATTGTAAGTGGTTAAGTGGCCGCTCGTTTCTCTGCTTTTTGACTAATTTGTAGAGAATATAGGAATTGATTAAGGAAATTTCTAATCCCCAAAAAAATAATTTGCGCCACCACTTCAATGATTTTCGCATAAAGCAGTAGGTCGAGGCATACTGATCCGCTAGGTCAACGCCGCCCATGAATTTTATATAATTTACGACAACATCGGGCTTTCTAACAACAGTTTGAACACCATGGCGGAGTGTTCGTTCTACGTTACCCATCGCCGCATTATGAAAATTTGTGAATAGCGTAACAATTCGCTTATCTTTCCACGCTACAACAAAATTATCAATTTTGCGGTAAGCTACCATCGATTTTTCTTTTGGAAGTTGTGTTTTTCTAATTGCATCTGGCAACTGTTTTCTATTAGGCATGATTGTCCCAGTCAAATGGCACTTCAGTTTACGTAATTTGATCGCCAAGATATAGCTGGTGTAATACCGGTCGGTAAACATGTGATGTCCCTGCGCACCTGGAACTCTATTCAACAGCATTGTGTATAAATGCAACGGAATTCTTGTTGAAACTGGAAGGTCCGGTCTTATCAATTTTTGTGTTGTAAGGCTGCCATAATACGGTAGAATTCCGCAAACATATCCCGTATCAGAATCTGCCAGTGTATATATTCGAATGCCCCATTTAGTCGGTTTTTTTGGGTTATATGTAATAAATGAAACCCGTCCTTTGAATTTGACGACAGATTCATCAACACAAATTTCTTTGTCCGGTGTGAAATGATTCAAAAGTCTAGAGTTTATGTAATCAAGGTAGCCAGTTATCAGTTGCAAACGTGTTCTGGTGTTGCTACCTTGCGCTGAAACTATCTCTGCATGTAGCATCCAAAAAATTTGTGTAAACCGCTCTCTCGAAAATGTATTCGGGTAAAATGGAATATGACTTGTAGGATCTTTTGACCAATATTCCTTCAAATTGGCCGCTGTTATTGTCCCCATATTTACTATAACTGCGATAAACGCCAAAAATTCTGCATTCGTGACATTATACCACGTGTGCCAAATTGATCGCGAGGATAACGCTGTTTCCTCTAACTTTCTTGCAGCATAGCGGTTTGTGTCTGCTACTACCTGATCCACTAGCTCGTCGGTAAAAAATAACTTGAAAAAATCAAGAGGCTCTACAACACTCGAGGGTACCTGTGGCCCTGCAGGTCTTTCGCCGGGAATGAAATTTATCCTGGGTGGTATATCTGTAGACTCGTCACAAAGTGTCCATTCCGATTCATCAAAGGTGTGTGAGGCATCACTGTCATCTTCAGATTCGCTGTCTATTATCCTTATTTTTCGTTTCCTTACACCCAAGACCACATCATCATCTTCATCACTGCTTTCATAGTCTTCATTATTAATCTCTTGATCAATGCGATCGATTTCATCCCGGAGTATTTCAAAACGAAATTAATCTTCGCTAGAACTGATTTCGCTCCTAATATCCATTTTTGTCGGGGTTCGAACAAAATCACTTTATACAACTTTTCCCGATGCTTCCGCCACGATCGTAGAGTCTCAACTGACTTCGGAGACATTTTCAGAGCCACAGTCTTAGAAGAACCTTTTACCACTTTTATCTTATCTCCGTTAAGATGTGTCATTTAATACTAAATACGAAAGAATATAAACAGCTAAGAAACCTTTCCAAGTACCAATGCTGCGTTCCTATAGCTTGGAGCTAACGTAATCTAACATAAACACCGATTGGCGCCTCTCACTCGCCATCCGACCTGTCGCGCGAAACGCCGTGGCGACTGAGAGTCGCCTTCCGACCGCAAAGGGATATACAGGGTGGCCCACATAACTCTGAACAGCTCAATATCTCGAAAACTATGCCATCGATTTTAAAATTCTTAGTCTTAAATTGCATGGAACTGAAGGGCCTTTCTGACTACATAAACGTGAAGTGGCCTCCCTTCCCTTTTAACGGCGGAGGGGAGGTACCTTTATAATTTTAAATGGAACCCCCTATAAAATGTTACATATTCAGATTCTACAGGAAAAAACAAGTCAATTTTGTCTGAAACATTTTTTTGTCACTTTCATGATGAGATATAACAGTTTGAGAAATAACGTTATGGAATTATACGCGCTTGAGTCCTTTGCTTATTCGTGAAGAAATAACATGCACTTTAAATTAAATGTTCAAAATGTCCACCACAGGCTTGTAAACATTTATTTACTCGAAACATCAAAGTTGTTCTAACATTTTTTAACATTTCGGGAGTCACTGAAGCGCAAGCGTCAGGTATTCTTTGTTTCATATCCTCTTTTGTCGTCGGTGGTTCAAACATAACTTTGTCCTTTACAATTTCCCATAAGAAAAAATCTAATGGTGTTAGATCGGGGGATCGAGGAGGCCATTGACGAGGTCCCCCACGACCTATCCATTTGTTCCCAAATTTTTCGTTCAAAAATTGCCTGGTGATGATTGCAAAATGTGGAGGAGCCACATGTAGGAGCCGTCTTGTTGGAACCACATTTCTCTTCTAACGTACAGTGGCACATCTTCCAAAAGCGCAGGCAAATGATTTTTTAAGAAATCACAATAACTTGCAGATGTTACAGTTTCTTGAAAAAAATGAGGTCCAATCACAAAATCTCCTATTAGGCCACACCAAACATTTAAAGACTATCGATGTTGAAAGGGAACACATCGCATTCAATTTGGGTTTTCCACGGCCCAATAATGCAGATTATGTCTATTTACATGCCCTGAATTCATAAAAGTGGCCTCATCGGAAAAAAGTATTTTGCACAAAAAGTCATTTTCCACAACACCCTGCAGCCACTCACAAAATCTTACGCGTTGATCGTAATCTGCTATCGAAAGCTCTTGTGATAAAACCATGTGATATGGATGATACTTTTGCCGTTTCAAAATTCGTTGAATTGATGAACGACTAATATGTGATGTTTGTGCAAGTGTACGTTAACTAATATGAGGATTTAATGTAATTGCAGCAAGAATACTGGCACTATTATTGTCATTAGTGACAGCTTTAGGTTTATTGCGAGTTTTTTTTACACAATTCACCGTGCTCGCGAAGCCGCTTTTCTAAATTATGAAATGTTGCATGACATTTTTTGATCCCATAACGTTCAAAAAACACCTAACGTTAATAACATATTCACTTCTGTGTCAAAAGTAGCCTTAATCACAATGTTACTGCTTGAATAACAGCTCTAAACTGAAAACGTTTTCATAGATAAGTGAGTCAAACTCAAGAATTGTAAATATTATTGTTTGTGTTTCTTCATGAATAAGCAAAGGACTCAAGCGCGTATAATTCCATAACGCTATTTCCGAGCGCTTCAAGTACCTACAACTCGAAACTTCAAACTGTTATATCTCATCATGGAAGTATCTGACAAAAAAATGTTTCAGACAAAATTGACTTGTTTTTTCCTGTAGAATCTAAATATGTAACATTTTATAGGGGGTTCCATTTAAAATTACAAAGGTACCTCCCCTCCCCCGTTAAAAGGGAAGGGAGGCCACTTCACGTTTATGTAGTCAGAAAGGCCCTTCAATTCCATGCAATTTAAGACTAAGAACTTTAAAATCGATGGCATAGTTTTCGAAATATTGAGCTGTTCAGAGTTATGTGGGCCACCCTGTATATGTATGGATAGTATTTAATTTTTGTTATAACTTTTTCTTCAATTTGAAGATTTTATTAAATATTATTTGAATATTGAATTTATATTTTTCAAATGTTATATTCACTTTTTTTAAATATTTACTTTATATTTTTTAAATATCTAGTTTATATTCTCTGAATATTTAGCTAATATTTTTTAAATATCTATTTTATATTCTCTGAATATTTAGCTAATATTTTCTAAACGTTCAATTTGCATTTCTTGATCATGTATACAATATTAGATCTAATATTTATCTAATATTAAAAAGTGTGGCTCAAAAAATATTTTTCCAATATTCGAAAAAAATATATATCCAATATTTTTGCGCTACAAGGGAAATATATTCCAAACCCCGTAGAGATATTGGTTAAGTTTTTTTATATGTTTATTAGAGGTACCATACACATAAGACACTGTACATAAAATAAACCAATAAACGTATTTTCAAAAAAAAAGCACATCATCAAGTAAACGGTAAGTCCCGAGTTCGAATCCCGCCAACTGCATAAAAAATTTCTTAAATGTAATAAGGTCCTTTCGAAGACAAAGTGCCATCAATATTCCCTCAAGCAGCGCACAAGAAGTAATACATATTCATATTTTCTAATTTTTGTTATAACTTTTTATTAAGTTTGAAAATTTTATTGAATGTTATTTAAATATTAAATTTATATTTTTCAAATATTAAATTCACATTTTTTAAACATTCAATTTATATTTCTTGTACATGTATACAATATTTAGATACATTATTTTTCTCATATGAAAAAATGTGGCTCAAAAAATATTTTTCCAATATTTGAAAAAAATATCTATCTAATATTTTTGTGCTACTAGGGAACTTTGTCGCATTAATGTTATTATAATATAAATACATGTCAATTAAGTGACAAACACGAATTCAAAGTAAATTAAAAGTAAACATTTTACTTCGCATCATATTCGGGAACAAATATTTTTCCATGATAAACATAAAATATTTCCTGCATAGTTAAAAAAATAATCTATTTCTAATATTACATAAAGATTCATTTTATAATGAGAAAAAAATATTTTTTTCCTGATATTAAATTAATATTATTTTTATATTAGGAAAAAATATTCTACTTCTAATATGAAATAAAGATTTATTTAATATTTAGAAAAAAATATTTTTCTCGTAACATGAAATACATATTTCCTGAATATTAAAAAAGAAATATTTTTTACTTAATATGAAATAAATATTGTATGTATTGTAACCGTTCATTCCTCTTTCGACTGGGGGACCCCCCCAATTTCATTGTTCGCCGTACCCGGAGGCGGTGTTCTCACGACGCGCGGGGTCACCGACATGACGTGTAACGCGGACCTCCACTCGCCGCGTAGGAAGGCGGGGGCGGGGTCCACTCCGGGAATTTATGGGCTCAGAGGCCGGGCCGCGTACGGCCGTGAATACGCGGTCCTCCCGGTACTAACCGATTCTCGAAGGTTCTCGGAAATCGGGAAGAGCCTACTGCTCGGGCGCCAGGCACCGGAAGGGTGCCACGCGAAACGAGAACGAAGTCCGCCCTTAGCCGAAGCTGAGGGCGGGAGGCGAACCTTCGGGAACCGCGAGAAGGTCGAGAGGCGCGAGAAGGGTCGGGGGTTCGGGCACGGAAGGGAACGAGGACAGCCCTCACGGCAGGGCGGATCGCGCAGGTAAAGATATCGATATTCAGACTGGGCTCTACAATTTTATTGGCGTCGGTTGTTTTACAAAGTCGCGGCCACGTGGTCGCACCCGAGAGCCCGCGCTCTTCGTACAGAGTTTGCGGTAAGTTGAAGGGTTCGCAACGCGCTGTGGTCGATCGGTAAAATACGCCGCGGGGGTGCGGTAGATCGGCACAAGAATAGCCCCTCGCCGAAGCGAGGGTTTCGCGGCACGCAGGTGGTCGGCGCAATCACGGTATGACTGTCGCGGCGCGGTTTCGGTTCCGACGGACGGCGAACGCTCGGCGAAAACTGCGCGATAGACTACGCGACGGCTCGATAGGAATAACGCGAAATGTAACGTAACAAACAGATGGTTGCAAACGATAACGGCGGCAGCTCCTCCGAGGCAGACTTCCGCGCGATATTTTTCCGGGAACTCGCAGCCGAGACTCAAGGTACCGGTGAATTCGGTACTAGCGGAATGTCCGAGGCGAGAAGCGCCTCGGCGCGCGAAAACTCGGGGAACGAGGCGCGATATTACGCGTCCGACGGGCGATCCGCGAGCTCGCGTTGCCGCGAGGGCACGGAATCGTCGTCGGCCGGCCTCGTCTGTTCCCCGACTTAGCCTGGCGAACCAACTCGCGAAAAATACACGAAAAGGGTCACTTAAGGGACTCACCGTTCCTGCCGGTAATTTTTCTCCGCCGCCTGTCGCGGTATTGCCCGTCTCGCTCGGGATGGTCCGGCGGGAATTCGGCTCCTGCCTTGCAACGTTAACCGTGTGGCGGTCCCGCTGTAGTTCGGGATGATCACAGCACGCACGTCGCGTGTACGGTAGGCGGACGGAGTTCGGTAACTTTATCTAACACCGCGGTCCGGGCAATTCGAGAGGTTTTGTGTTCGGTACGATACAACTCGGAAGTCACCGCGACAGTAATTCGGCCTAGTCCGTTCGCGTTACGGCAGAGTCCTCGCATCCCCACTCCTGACCGTAGTCCGGCTTTTCTTCTAATAGGGCGCGCGTCTGGCGCGAAATTCGGAACTCGCAGGATCGTGCCTACGCCGGGTCCTTGGGCCCCAGACCTTACGCGAAATTCATTCCGAAATCGACACGCGGGGCAGATCGGTGACCTACCCCGGCATGGAGAGGGGGGGGGGGGCGCCTACACCACCCTCGCCGAGGCCCCTTGCAATTGGCTGAGGCGAGGCGACGGCAGGACCGCGAAATAGGTTGTCGGGTGGTGGACAGGGGCCTTCGTCCCGCTTCGTCACCTCCGGGTTGTCTGGCCCGTGTGTGGCGTCGCCCATTCCTCGTTAGCACCGGTGCACCGGACTTGCGTAATGGCCATGGTTTGGCGTAGGTGGTCCCGCGAAGCTCTGCTCTCTTTCTTCCGGTCGGCCGGAGGCCGGGGTGCCGTTCACGTACCTGAAACTTGCCGGGCTCGGCGTGCGCGAAAGGGTGAAAGTACGCGTTTCCTTTCGATTCGGGAGTTCCTCGGGGAGCGCTTCTTAACCTATCGAGCCGTGGTTCTGTTCGCGACAACATGTTTTACGGCAGTCCGGTTCCTCCGGTCGGTTGTTAGGGACCCTTAAGGGCGGCGGGGTTTGTGCAACGTCACAACTCCCCCCCCCTTAAACCGGACCGGACTGCTACGGTATCCCCCCCTCGTGACCCCTCGCTCGATTGGTTCTGGCGCGGTTCCCTTCGGAAGTCTCCCTTTACATTCGCGGGGCCTTCACCGGCGGACGAACACTCGGACTCGACAAACGAATAACCAGATCCTGGAATGGGGAACAACGGGACTAGGTGGTATAATTAATTTTGACGCAGCCAATCACACGGTAATTCTATTTATTTCCTTTTTTTTTTTCGATAAGGTTGGCCCTTCTGGGTAGGGGCTCGAAACACCTGTGATGGTGCTACCGCGATAATATGTTGGGCGGTACCACGATACGATATAAACGATAATGAAAAAAAAACAACAAATGTCACACGAATACAAAAAAAGAATATTACTGGATCCCTTATCCGGGATTCCCCCTCGGCGCGGTACGGTAGTGCCGTGCCCTTAGTCACGGCGGCGTCGTGATCGTTTGGGGGGGGGGTCTTCAGTCCTCCCTTAGTGGGTGACGGGACGGATCTCTTTTTCCCATGACGGGCCGCATCTTGGGCAGGTGCGCACGGAGCACCCCTGCCGGCCGCAACGGTAGCAGTGCGGCGCCGGGGGGTTAGGGCACCGGTCCCTCCGGTGCCCGGCTTGGCCGCAGTTCCAACACTCGTTTGGCCGCACCGGAGGGTTTTGTTTCCCGTCCTGGGCCTGTCGCCAATATTGTTCCCACTTGTCATGGCGGGCGTTCTTCGGCCGGCGCCGCGCGGGCGGGATCGCGGCGCAGGGCACCGTGGCTGCGGTACGGGAGGTTGCGGGCTTCTCCGGGGCTCGGGGTTCCTGGTCCACCCGCTGGACCGGCTGCGGTAGCGGCTGCGGCGTGGGCCGTAGCGGCAGCGGTAGAGGGGGGGTCATCCCCTCGATAGGCCCCAGGAGGTCCCCTACGGGTACCTCGGGCCGGGCGGGAGTGGTCGGTACTTCGGGGGTTGCCTCCGGTTGGGCGAGAATGGTCTCGTCCAGCTCCCGGATTTCCTGGGTGAGCTGCTTCTGATGTTTTGCCACCTGGAAAAGGTGGCTTGTCATCGCCTCGACCTGTAGCTCCAAGCGCCTCCGTTTATTCAGCGCCTCTGCGATACTCTGTGCCATCTGTGGGTTGGGGTTACATTTAGGATCCCTGATCATGCGAGTCCGTTACTCGGTGATGTGTACGTCTTGAGGTCGGCTACGTGGGCTTTTCCGACCTCTTTCCCGTCTAATGTTGTCAGTCGATAGACCACCGACGAGAGTTTTTCGCGGACGCGGAAGGGTCCGCCATACTTGGGGCACAGTTTCGCGGCGATATTCTGGGCGGCGGATGATAACACGCGTTGGCGTCGCAAAACCAAGTCGCCGACCGCGAATTGTACTTCTCTCCGGCGAAGGTTATAATATTTCGCCTGGGATTCGTATGCCCTGTCGAGATTTTCCCCCACCCAGTGACGTAGGGTGGATAGTCGCGAGACGCGATTTTTCCAATCGCCGGTATTGGCGAGTTCGGCATCGGCCGTCGGTTCTCCGTCCCCTCGTCGGCATATTTTCGGTCTTGGTTCCCGGCCAAAATTCAAAAACGCGGGTGAGGATTGGAGTGCTGTGTGGTACGCGGTATTGTACGCGAAGCGGAAGCTCGGGAGATTCACGTCCCAATCGCGATGATCGCGGCCGATATACGATACTATCATCGTTTTTAATACCCGATTGACTCGTTCTACGGGATTCGCCTGCGGGTGGTATGGGGGCGTGGTCGAAATGGTAATCCCGTAGGTTTTCGCCAATTCGTGTATCGCTTTATTTACGAACTCGGTCCCGTTATCGGTGTGGATCACCTCGGGGGTACCCCACCGCGAAAATACGTGGTTCTCGAGGGCCTCGGAAATTTTTACCCCGGTTGCGCGCCGGAGGGGACAACATTCGATCCATTTGGTAAATAAATCCTGCACTACCAGGAGGTATTGGTGTCCGGCTTTACTTGGGGGAAGCGGGCCCATAATATCGGCGGCAATTACCACCCACGGGGCCCCGACACGACGTCGTCCCATCAGCCCGGAGGGGAGTTTTTGTTCCACCTTCGTCAACTGGCATGTGGGACAACGTCGCACGTACTCCACCACGGTACGGAACATGCCCTGCCAAAAATAACGGGTCGCGATTCGATGGTAAGTTTTCTCAACTCCCAAGTGGCCCGCTTGCTCCTCGTCATGGGCCTCTCGCAAAATTTCGGTAACGCGCTCCTCGGGTATTACGAGCTTCCACTCGTCGAGATCGCTCCCGAGCATTTCGGTAATCAAGGGATCGTTTCTTCGGTAATACAGTTGTCCCCCTCGAATCGCCCACCCGGGGTGCCCCTTCGGGTCGCCCTCTACCGCGCGAAATTTCTCTTCGTACCACCCCCTTTTAGTCGCGGCGACAATCGGTAATTCCCCCTCCCCCTCAGCCGCGACCTCGTACATTCGCGAGAGTGCATCCGGCACGTGGTTTAGTGCGCCCTGTCGATACGCGATCGCGAAATCGTACTCCAACAATTGTAATGCCCAGCGCGCCAGTCTCCCGGAAGGGTTCTTCAGGGTCCGCAACCAACGTAGACTATGGTGGTCCGTAATTACCGTGAAGCGGTAACCTTCTAAGTAGGGGCGGAACTTCTGTACGGCCCAGACGATCGCGAGGCATTCCAATTCGGTAGCGGAGTATTTTCGTTCGGCCTCGGTTAAGGCTCTGCTCGCGAACGCGATAACCCTTTCCACCCCCTCGAATTCCTGGGCCAGGACGGCCCCCAGCCCTACGGTGCTCGCATCGGTCTGGAGGACGAACGGAATATCGAAATGTGGACAAGCCAGGGTCGGGGCAGTCGCGATTAATTCTCGAACTTTTTCGAAGGCGGATTGTTGGCCGTCTTCCCATCTCCACGCCTGTCCTTTCCGAAGCAGGATGTTTAGCGGCTCCGCGACTGTAGCGAAGTCCGGGATGAATCTTCGATACCACGAAGCCATGCCGAGAAATCGCCGCAGTTGTCTTATATTCCGCGGGGCGGGAAAGGACAGGACCGGCGCGACTTTTTCGACATCGACTTTCAACCCTTCCCTACTCACCACGAATCCGAGATAACGCACCTCCTCCCGACAAAATTCGCATTTTTCCGGGTTAACGAGCAGTCCCGCGGATTTAATTCGTTCGAAAATCTTCGCGAGCCACGCGAGATGATCTTCGAAGGTCGTGGTCGCGATAATAATATCGTCCAAATACGCGAATGCGTTCGGCTCCATTTCCGGGCCGATAAGTCGATCTAATAATCGCTGAAACGTCGCGGGAGCTCCCGTGAGCCCGTACGGCATCCTTTTAAATTGGAATAACCCTTTACCCGGAACGGTAAAGGCGGTAATTGGTTTACTCGCGTCTTCGAGCGGGATCTGGAAGTATGCCTGACTCAAGTCGAGAGTGGAAATGTATCGCGCGGCTCGTAATTTATCGAGAATGCTTGACATAATTGGGAGCGGGTACGCGTCCTTCTTGGAAACCTCGTTAACTTTCCGAAAATCTAAACAGAATCGGTATTTGCCGTTCGGTTTCTTGACCATTACGATAGGGCTTGACCATTCGCTGATGGAAGGCTCGATAATATCATCCGCGAGTAAGGCGTCGACTTCGCGATATATCGCCTCTTGTACTTTCGGCGAGACCGGATAATATCGCTGCTTTATTGGTCGGTTTTCCCCGACATCAATCCGATGCTTGGTCAAGTTGGTAATGCCCGGCGAAGCGGCAAAGTCAGTGAGTGCAGTTTCCAAGAATTTACGGAGCCGCTCCTGTTCGTTGTCCGTTAAGATACGGAGGCCACAGCAGAGTGGGGAACGCGATAAGGAATCGAATGGAAATTCGACCTGGGATCGCGACGCAAAATACCACACCGCTCTGTGGTACTCAACAACGATACCAAATTCCGCGATTACGTCGATCCCTAGTAGTAACGGATTCACGAGATTGTCGAGAACGTACGCGAGAATGTGACGGGTTTCGTCGCGAATCTTTAAGGTAACGCTTGCTTGTTCGGTTGCTCGGTCGACCGCTCCCGTGGCCAGCAGGAATAAGCAGGGGCGTGGGGCCGCGAAAATTTGCACGGAATCGCCGAGAACATCGATTACTTCGCGACTGATAAACGATATCGAGGATCCGGAATCTATCAAGGCGCGAAATACGTGAGTTCCGATATGCGCGTCGAGGACCAATAACGCGGGACGCGACGCAAAATTGCTCTCATTAGGTTGTTCGGTAATTCGGGTGTTAGTTAACGAGTCGGGAGCCGCTTCGGTTCCTCCGAGCGGCTCCGCTGCTGGTTTCCCGCCCCCGGGTTGCATCGAGTGCACTGGGGCGTCCGTACGTTCGGTTCGCCACAGCGATAGCAGTGCACCCGAGGGGTCGCGGTACAATTTCGCGATCTGTGCCCGATTTTCCGACAATTCCAGCACGTGTCGTCGGCCGTCGGGTGTTTTCCCGTCGGCGCGTCGGCTCGGCGGTCTCCGGACGCGGTCGTGTCCGTTCGGTCGGTCCCGACGCGCGGCTGGTTTGTCCGCGGTCGGGCTCGGCCGTCGGGATTCGTTTCTCCGCGAGAACAGCTGGCTGTCGGTACGGTTCTTCGCCCTAGCGGAGCGTTCGGTACGGTGGATCGGTGATCGCGGGGACGGGAGGGACCAGCGTCGTAGCGCGGCTCCGCGTATTCCCCCTCTTCCTCTCTTCGCAACATATTCACGCGCTCGTATCGGGCCGCGGCTAAGTCGGGTTCTCTTCCATACCCCCCTGCCCTCTTACTGTAGCGCCGCGGATCGTACGCGAATTCTTTATTTGATAGCCCATGATAACGGTAGGCTTCCGCGTTCGCGGGGGATATTTTATTTTCGGCTTTTCGCAACCCGTTTTCGAGTTCCTTAAGACACGATACTAATCCCAAGGGGACCACGGCCCGTAATTCCGCCCTAGCGCCCCAGAAAATATATTCCATGCATTTTTCCTCCGGCCACGGGGTCGCGAGACGATTCAACATCGTTTTCATGTACGTGAGGTAGTCGCGTACGGGTTCGTCGGGGCCCTGTCTCCATAATCTAAGATCCCTTTCGAGGCGTTCCTCATAATCGGGATCCCCGAAGTTCTCTCGCCACGCGCACACGAATTCGCGCCAAGTCGCGAAATCGTCGCAAGTGTCGTACCAGAGGGCGGCCACGCCGGAGAGGCAGATCGGCAGACAGCGTAGGAGGTCGGTATCGTCTAAGTTCGCGCATTTCCGCATGCCCTCTAACCGGGAGAGAAACGTTTCTGGGTCCTCCCCTGGGGCACCGGAAAAGCGGATGCGCCACTCGCGCAGGACCTCGTACGCGGCCGGTCGCCGGATCCCCCGCAGCGAGGCCTGACTCGACTCGTCCTTGGTCGTTTGCATCGGACGCGTTTTGTTCGGGTCGAGGACGCGACGCGGTTGGGGTACGGGTAGGGTCAGTTCTGTCTTAAACCGCCCGTCTCCTAATAAATTTCTCCCCGGCTTACGGTTGTCCTCGGGAGTGTCGGGTTTTCCGAAGGAGTCCCCCCCCGGATCGCCCTCACGGTACGGCCGAGGGGTTCGTTCCCCGGTGTCCCCCGCACACTCCTCGTAAATAGACCGGTCGTCCCCCTCTCCCCGCCAAACCCAGTGTAGCTTCGAGGGTTTCTCGGAATCCATTCCGACGTACGGTACGGATCGTTTCGTCCTCTATCGAAGGACGGTAAACACGCGCCGGCAAGGCCTCTCGACGAACCGGGATGTTTACGCGAGCGGGCTGGCTGTTTTTATAGTCTGCTCAGCGTACGGCCTCGAGAATCTTCGGTTACAGGCCCGAACGATACCTAACGTTAACGGTTGGCCTTGAGCGTTTCTCGCGTTACCCGACAAACAACTATTGTTCTCGATATTAGGATTTCTCCCCTCGCCCCGCACTCCAATCGTCTCCCTCTCTTACCGAAGTTTATTGTTTACTTAAGCGAAGGTCGCGGGGTTTATCGCGCGACGAAGCGGAACAGGCGCGAAATCAATGATCGCGCGACAAACAAACACAAAAAAAAATAACAAACTAGACTAAGGATTACACGGACAAGGGACCGGGTGACGACGTTAGGTACGGAACACGTTCGCCCCACCTCCAAGACGTACACTCCCCGGATCGGTAATTCCAATAATACGAAATATAATATCAAACTATAGTACAATTGAAAAACATGCGCAAAATAGCGAGTTGGTTCGGTTCCGGGGTTTCTCCTCGAGAAATCCGCCCGGGAAATTCGCAAGACGCACGAAACGCGGTCAAGCGTGTCCTTCCAAATTCGCCGGTGATTTGCAACCATCTGTTTCCGCGTAATACGCGTCGCACCGACTTTCCCGAAAGCGCGGAACGTGATTTTATCTGCGCGAGTCCTTCGCTACCTCCGTGTCTCTCTTCGTTATTAATTACAAGGAAAAGAAGTCCTTTTCGAGAGAGACGTCCCTGTTCGGGCGCCAATTTGTAACGCGGACCTCCACTCGCCGCGTAGGAAGGCGGGGGCGGGGTCCACTCCGGGAATTTATGGGCTCAGAGGCCGGGCCGCGTACGGCCGTGAATACGCGGTCCTCCCGGTACTAACCGATTCTCGAAGGTTCTCGGAAATCGGGAAGAGCCTACTGCTCGGGCGCCAGGCACCGGAAGGGTGCCACGCGAAACGAGAACGAAGTCCGCCCTTAGCCGAAGCTGAGGGCGGGAGGCGAACCTTCGGGAACCGCGAGAAGGTCGAGAGGCGCGAGAAGGGTCGGGGGTTCGGGCACGGAAGGGAACGAGGACAGCCCTCACGGCAGGGCGGATCGCGCAGGTAAAGATATCGATATTCAGACTGGGCTCTACAATTTTATTGGCGTCGGTTGTTTTACAAAGTCGCGGCCACGTGGTCGCACCCGAGAGCCCGCGCTCTTCGTACAGAGTTTGCGGTAAGTTGAAGGGTTCGCAACGCGCTGTGGTCGATCGGTAAAATACGCCGCGGGGGTGCGGTAGATCGGCACAAGAATAGCCCCTCGCCGAAGCGAGGGTTTCGCGGCACGCAGGTGGTCGGCGCAATCACGGTATGACTGTCGCGGCGCGGTTTCGGTTCCGACGGACGGCGAACGCTCGGCGAAAACTGCGCGATAGACTACGCGACGGCTCGATAGGAATAACGCGAAATGTAACGTAACAAACAGATGGTTGCAAACGATAACGGCGGCAGCTCCTCCGAGGCAGACTTCCGCGCGATATTTTTCCGGGAACTCGCAGCCGAGACTCAAGGTACCGGTGAATTCGGTACTAGCGGAATGTCCGAGGCGAGAAGCGCCTCGGCGCGCGAAAACTCGGGGAACGAGGCGCGATATTACGCGTCCGACGGGCGATCCGCGAGCTCGCGTTGCCGCGAGGGCACGGAATCGTCGTCGGCCGGCCTCGTCTGTTCCCCGACTTAGCCTGGCGAACCAACTCGCGAAAAATACACGAAAAGGGTCACTTAAGGGACTCACCGTTCCTGCCGGTAATTTTTCTCCGCCGCCTGTCGCGGTATTGCCCGTCTCGCTCGGGATGGTCCGGCGGGAATTCGGCTCCTGCCTTGCAACGTTAACCGTGTGGCGGTCCCGCTGTAGTTCGGGATGATCACAGCACGCACGTCGCGTGTACGGTAGGCGGACGGAGTTCGGTAACTTTATCTAACACCGCGGTCCGGGCAATTCGAGAGGTTTTGTGTTCGGTACGATACAACTCGGAAGTCACCGCGACAGTAATTCGGCCTAGTCCGTTCGCGTTACGGCAGAGTCCTCGCATCCCCACTCCTGACCGTAGTCCGGCTTTTCTTCTAATAGGGCGCGCGTCTGGCGCGAAATTCGGAACTCGCAGGATCGTGCCTACGCCGGGTCCTTGGGCCCCAGACCTTACGCGAAATTCATTCCGAAATCGACACGCGGGGCAGATCGGTGACCTACCCCGGCATGGAGAGGGGGGGGGGCGCCTACACCACCCTCGCCGAGGCCCCTTGCAATTGGCTGAGGCGAGGCGACGGCAGGACCGCGAAATAGGTTGTCGGGTGGTGGACAGGGGCCTTCGTCCCGCTTCGTCACCTCCGGGTTGTCTGGCCCGTGTGTGGCGTCGCCCATTCCTCGTTAGCACCGGTGCACCGGACTTGCGTAATGGCCATGGTTTGGCGTAGGTGGTCCCGCGAAGCTCTGCTCTCTTTCTTCCGGTCGGCCGGAGGCCGGGGTGCCGTTCACGTACCTGAAACTTGCCGGGCTCGGCGTGCGCGAAAGGGTGAAAGTACGCGTTTCCTTTCGATTCGGGAGTTCCTCGGGGAGCGCTTCTTAACCTATCGAGCCGTGGTTCTGTTCGCGACAACATGTTTTACGGCAGTCCGGTTCCTCCGGTCGGTTGTTAGGGACCCTTAAGGGCGGCGGGGTTTGTGCAACGTCACAGACGTCTTCCTGAGTGTCGCTCGCGTTTGGAATATTATCGTTTTTTAATATTGCTCTATTTCCGCGTGTTCGGGACTTACTCATGATTTGTCTCTCTACTTTGTTTCTCGTCCAGACCAGACCGCCCCACGTTGGGCGCCAATTATGTAACCGTACATTCCTCTTTCGACTGTGTTGATTGGATTTTTCCCTGTCCCGACGACTCAAGGGTTATTTATATTAAGACACGGGGGCCGGTTACTACCCCCAATTCCCTACGCGTGTAAATTCGCGAAGGAGATGGATCGTGCCTCCAGGCACTGGAAAGCGGCGAGGTTTGGACGAGACAAATAAAGCTTGTAGACAAATTACTGGTAAAATTGGCAGTATATTCTTGGAAGAACTATTTTTGTTTTGACGAGCAATCTCTCCGGTATGCTCGGAGATGAGCTATTTGTTTACAGGACGACTCGTGATCTGTCCCGACGCACGGGGCAATAAATTCCTCTATGACGACGCGCTGAATACCGCGTAACGGTAATCCGTACCGAGTTCTCGCAACACGTAAACACGCAATGTACGCCGTGTTACGACGCACGCAGTTCGCTCGCTTTGCCTCTACACCTGGTTCTTTTTTATAAACGATTCTAACGATGTGAATGTGTATCGCGCCTCACTATATGCGAATTCGTGACCTGTCTAACCAACCGTGCACTCGGCCGCGAATGCGTACGAGTAGTCCGGTTGGAGACACACACTAAAAACCCCTGGCACTCCACGCGACCGAGGAGTTTACTCTTCAGCACGATACGTGGCCTCCGAGCAATTTCCGTATCGGTAGCGGCAGAATGACAAGAATTGTGCACAGTCCGCTCGCTCTAATCCGACCCGTGTGCCTGACGCAGTGACGGTTGGACGACTCGTTTCGACCTCGTAACCGATCGAAGGCGAACCCGTCAGACCACCCAAGTATTTGGCCGAATTCTCGTACAAATAGCCCAAGTGGAGACACACACTAAAAACCCCTGGCACTCCACGCAACTAAGAAGTTTACTCTTCAGCACGATGCGTGGCCTCCGAGCAATCTCCGTGTAAGTAGCGGCAGAATGACAAGGATTGTGCAAGGTTCGGTCGTATCGAATCGACCCGAAGGGAAATTGTGAGTTCGTTCGAACAATCCGTATGCGTACGACGCACTGCACGATTGTGGACTTGTCAGACCGTCCATACACTCGTCCGAATGCTCGTACGAGTGGTCTGGATGGAGACGCACACCAAGCCGTAGGTCACGCCACGCTACCAAGGACTACGCTCTTCAGCACGATACGTGGCCTCCGAACGTCTTCCTTGTTGATAGCGGCAGAATGATCACGACCATGCAAATCCCACCGAAGCAGTGCTGGGCATTTCGAACGAGAACCACGAAAATTACGATGACGAAGTGTCCACTCGGTACCACGATTACGACGAAAGATTTATGAATTTTAAATTACCCGTGATAATTCCACAGAACACAAACTGCGTCTTAATCGTCGGCAGTGCCACAGCGCAGTTTGCGCCTGTGACTCCTCGGTTTGAGGCGCTTACGCGTCGAGGATAGAACAGTCGGTTTGCCTGTTCTATCGGGTCGGTTTGACCCCTCGATCACGTACCGTGTTTCGCCGACGGGACACTTCGCGAACGCGTGCGGCTAGAACCGCTTCCAGATGTAGAGTGATCTATCTGCGGCACGCATCGACCTCCTTCGATCGGTATCGAGTGGGGATCGATGCGTGCGCATTGCGACAAGTGTCGCGATATCTCGCGGTCCTTTTCTCCGTCAGAACTCGCGGGTTACGTCACGGAGCGTTATGGTGGGGTCGACATCGACGTTCGATATATGGGGTGTATCAATATGTAACCTGTACGGTTACAGTATATTCGAATATTAAAAAAAGATTGAATCTCTTTTTAATATTATATGAATGTGTATACAATATTTTGTGCTACTAGGTGTGACGACTACGCGAACTCCCGTAAGGGCATAAGCCTAAACCGAGAGAGCGGGATCTTGTGGTAGAGGAATGGGTGATAACCACGATTTCAGAATGTAATATGTGTGGAATAATATATATTTAAATTTATGGGTAACATGGCTTTTTATATTGCACTCGCAATCACATGGCATACATACCGGCACACCGCGCACACGCACACTACGAACCTAACCTCCTTCCCGCGTCTCTCTCGCGCACGCGCGCTCACACACACAATACAAACAATCATCACTCACACACACAATACAAACAATCACCACTCACACATACGCCCCTTGTTTTTATTGTTTTTCGATCTGTAAAACGTTTCTTACATTTCTCAACAGATTCGGCCCAGTCAATGGTTTTGTCATACAATCTGCTGTCATTACTACGCTCGGTACATGTATTATTTCCAAATTTTCTTTCATCACGGCTTCCCTCACATACCAACATTTACGGTTTAACAATTTTGACTTGGTTTTAAAATTCCCCCCATTGGCTAATTTGACGACATTTAAATTATCGCATTTGATCACTTTCTTTACAATGTTTTTGCAATCTATCTCATTTAATATTCTATCACACCATATCAGTTCTTTTACACATTCTAATACAGATTCAAGTTCACTGCCAGTTGAAGATAACGCAACCGTTCTCTGTTTCCTGCTCCTCCAATGAATCAAATCGCCATTTCGGTACAACAACATACCACTGTACGATTTCGCATCTTCCGTGCTATCCCATGAAGCATCTGATTCACATTCTATCCCTCTTGTACGATTTTTATTTCCAAACACTAGACAGTAGTTGATTGTCCCCTTTAAGTATCTTAAAATTCTCTTTAATGCCATCATGTGCATTGCTTTAGGACTTTTACTAAATTGTGACAGACAACTTAACGCAAACGATATATCAGGTCTTGCATACACACTCAAGTACATTAGTCTACCTAATAATTCCTGATACTTCTCTATGTTACATGTTGGACTCGTCTCAGTATTTTGCATCTTAACATTGACATCAATTGGTGATGTAACGGCATTGCATTCACTCATACCATACATTTCTAGTAATTTTTTTATGTATTCTTTCAAATGTACAGTAATCTTTCCTCCCTCTTGTTCAACCTGCAAACCTAAAACACTCTTTGCTTCGCCTAAGCTTTTTAATTCTATTCCTCTGCCTATCTTTTCCATATATTGTTTCTCAAACTTATCACTACTAGATACTACTACTATATCATCAACATGTATTGCACAGTACAGAAAATTCTCACCTTCTTTCCGGTAAAACAAACATGGATCTTCTCTGCTCTGTTTCAATCCATTTTTGATTACAACTTCTACCAAAAATTGATTCCAACATCTACCAGCCTGCTTGAGCCCATATATACTCTTGTTCAGTTGACACACTTTGTTATCTTCTTCATAACCCTTAGGCATTTCCATGAATATCTCTTCTTTTAATTTTCCATGCAAAAATGCTGTCTTCACGTCATACAATTTTATTTTTTTCCTCATTTCCGCACCTATGCTGAACAACAATCTAATTGTTTCAATACGTACCACAGGTGCACATGTTTCACCATAATCTTGTCCTGGTCGCTGCCCACATCCAAGCGCAACCAAACGAGCCTTGTACCTCCTTTCCTTAGTCGTAGGATCCTCCTTGATATTGTACACCCACTTGCTGCTGATTACTTTTCTTCCTTTCGGGTGTGAAACCACATTCCAAACTTTATGTTTTTGCATCGACTTTATTTCTTCGTTCATGGCTTGTCTCCATTTCTCCCAATTCTCAGACTCTTTTGCTTGTTTCAGATGTTTTGGAATTTCTTCATCTATTAACGCCATTGCGTAGTTCCTTTCTTTTATTCTTTCCGACCTTCGCAATCCCACTTCTTCAGCTCTCTGTTTTTCTTCCTCCTGCTGTAAATGTTTCCTTACCTCCATCACCTCTCTTGTGGTACCACTTGGTCTTCCCATACTTCTATTTCTTGGTTCCTCTTCTTCTACTTCTATTACATCCTCTTCTCTTCCATCTTCACTTTGTTCTTCGTTTTGTTCATCGTTTTCTTCTTCGTATGTATCTTGTCACGGGGCCCGTGTTTTCCGACCCGTCCGACGGACGAAAACCGGGGCCACGACGGGTTAGGCACGTTCGGCCGCGCGGAACGTGTTTCGCCCGGTGACAAACGGTATCCCGTAGGTTCGACTCTTTCCCCGACGGAAGACTTTACCAGGTTCGGGACTCGAAACGGGCGCCAGACACTCGCAAGTGTCACGAACAATTTCGGAGATTACGCGAGACGCTAACTATTGTCACGTCCGGTGGTTCGATCGCTCATGAATAAGACAAATAAAACTTCAAATAAAAATTATGCCACGCGAGGAGAGAAGAATAAATAAGATTAAGATAAGCCTTAAGATTCTAGGAAGTAAGACGGTGTCATGTCCGGTGATTCGACCGCTTAAGAATCAAACGAATAAAACTTGAGACAAAGAATTATTATGAACTATTGTTGAAACCCAATAATGTCACGCAAGGAGAAGGAAATAAATAGGATTAGGATAGGCGTTAAAATTTCTAGAAAATTAGATAGCGAACAAAACAATTCCAATTATCCTCCTGCGAGAGACGCAGCAAAGATCGATGTCACCCCGAAAAATAAACAGAAAGTGTGTCTAGTTGCACCAAGTTCCAAGAAGGCACACTAATCCCATGGTAAGAATGACGCGCATTAGATAAAAGATCAAATCAATATCCTATTGAAACAAAGGACTGTCCATCCTATAAAAGGGAACCAACATAACAAAGATGATTCATTATCAATCAAAAGGTGTAACCATCATCATAGAGTGCTTTCTCAATAAAGTTCACAAAAGGATTCTGGGACCGTTAGTGAAGGTTTTAACAAAGTTCAGTGAGTGCGATAATTGGAATTGGCGCAACCCGCAACCTGCAACCTGCGACCTGCGACCTGCAGCAACCGCGATTAGCGGTATTTCCGATCTGCGGCAACTCCAATTAGCGGAACCTGCGACTTGTGGACTTGCGGTGTCCACTTAGCGAAGCGAACCCAACAACTCGGTAAATTAACATTACTATTATTGAACGAAATATTTGTAAGCTATCTAGTTTATGCGTTAACTACACATAATCTCTATTTGTCAAATCATGTTTAAAACTTCTGATTCAGCACCTAATTTTGAATAAATCAATAATTTTGTTTGTTTTGGAAAATAAGAATACAAGTTATTTAAACAATCCTCAATTTCCCGAACCGTAGCCGGTGAATGCAGGTAGGTTCAAAACTGCGTCCTATCTCATAAAAATCATAATCCGTCCTACCTGGGACGTAACACTATTCTGCCGAACCTACGAGGACCGCGCGAGGGCCTGAATAGCGACAGTCCGGGCCAGGGTACTACGCGGAAGGAATGCGGGACGTTTCCCGCGGCGGAAAGGTTTCTCACGAAAGAAAGATAGACGAGAATGGGCTTCGACTTTACATTTATTAATCTTGCTGATTACAGAAGGCTGCCGGGGCGACCCGGCAGCGATGGAAACGAAGCCTGCGCGGTATAGTACAATAGTTCGACAGTTGGACGGTCGCTCGCGCTTATTTCTCCCGATGCTACTCTCCTACGCGTCGAATCCGATCGTGGGCGCGATGTACGGCAGCTACGAGTGGCATTTAGCCGGTCGAGAAGCGACCGGATTCCGATAGAATACGCGGCAGCAAAGTTCTAAAGACTGTGACCGTCGGAAACAGCCGGAAACGGCGGTACGGCCTACGTCGCGTCGTCCCACCGTGGGACACCCCCAGATTCGCAAATATCGCCAAAGGTCGGTATCGGAACGAATCTCTCGCCCGATGACCGACGGACGGTCTCACCCCCTTCGCGAATTCCCTCGAACCGCGATTCCCGGCGGGCGAGATTCCGTCTTTATTTCGACGGGAAGTCCGGCCGATTCGCAAAACGCTTACCGAGCCAACGCGAAAATAATAAGGGCACGAAAAGCCTAGTCGGCACTTACCACCCGGCAGCGTGGTTAATAAGCTGTGTCGCTCGCTCGGTGGTCTGCAGCGTTACCACGTCCTTCCGGCAGCAATAGGTCGTACAAAAACTGACTCTCTTAGGCAATAGTAAAAAGTCTAAACCCGACTAGATCTGGCGGCACAGTGACCCATTTCGCGAAGCCTCGCAAACGCGGAAGCGAGGCGTCCCCCACTTTCCTCATTTTTCCCGCTCCCGCGCGACGCTCGGACCTATTACTCGCTCGCACGCGGCAGGGCCGCACCTAGCGGTCCGGGGCCTCCGGCAACAAACTTATTGGTTAACGCTCTTCCGATGACACGCGTCGATTGGCTAACTCCCGCTGAGGAAGACCTCGGGCCTATCCCTTCACGGATCCTCTTCAATTTTTCCGGGCGAGGCGACGACGAGGTCGAGACGAAGGCCTTCTCTGATCCGTAGTTCCTCGGCGGCGCCTCCGGGTTGGCAAACCCGGGCTCGGTGTCGTCCTCGATGTATCCTTGCGGGCGTCCTTTGTAGCCGGCCCCTCAGCGTTCCTTTCCGGATTTTCCGCGCTCCTGGGAGAAGTGAAAAGTATCCGGGCCCCCCAGGGACCCGGCCACGGTCCTGCAACTTCTCGTCGCGCCAAGTGGCGCGGCGTTTAAACCGCGTCAATTTCTCGATCTGGGGTCTCGGGTGCTCCCAGGGAGATCGATCACGGCAGCCGTTGTTGCCGCGGTGCTGCCAAAGGGTGGCCCGGTCTTTCGACCTTGATCGGCGGGACGTGGACAAATATGCAAGTCACAACTCCTCCCCCCCGGGGGGGGGGGGGGACCGGGCCCCACCGGTGGCAGACACCGACTAGGCTTCCGCGGGCTCGGCAGCGAACTCTCACCCTGGGGATGCCCTTAGGTTTACGCAAAAATGAATCATAGTATTAGACGAATACCCATCACCAATATAATCTACGACAAATACTTACTGGACGAGTCACAAAGGTTCGGGCGAGACACTTTCTTCCGGCCGGCACCAACTTATCGCTATTCACTAAAGCGGGGTCCGCACGCGTAGGGAGTTCGAGGGGTTGTTATAGCGCGGAATAAATAACCGGACTCCGGGTTTGGTACTGAATATAACATTTACTAGTTCGGGGGACGTTACTGTCCCCGGCAGCCTTGTATTCTCAACAAAAAAAAAACAACAAAAAAAAACTTGGTCCTTTTCCTTATTAACTACGGCAGCGTCTTACCCTACTTGTCCACATTCGCTTCACAATCGTCCGCTCGCTTTCACCCACACTCATTCACACTCGGCAGCTTACAAAAAAAAAGAATCTTAACAAAATAGTGTGCGCTCAGTCACCCACGCATTCTATCGAAACGGCAATAAGAGATCATAGACCCTCTGTCGGCAGCGAAATTAAATATTATTTTGGCGCGGGTCGGCAGCAAACAGAAAAAAAAACATAAGGCGAGAAAAGAAACAGTCTGTTCTATTTGGGTCGCAAATTCCCGCGGCCAGGGGAGCGAGGGCGTTCGAGCCTCACGGCAGCGCGGTATGGAAGCTTCCTAGGGCCGAAGCTGTTTTAGGTCCCAAGGATGAGGAGGCCCTCCCGCCTTCCAAGTTGGTCCACACTTCGGGCAGGACTTGAGTGTGTAGCCCATGCGGCCACACCGGAAGCAATAGGTGGTTTCGGGGCCCGGGCAGAATCGGTGCTTGTGGTCGGGAGCCCCGCATCTCGAGCACCAATTTTGTCTATCCCGGAGGGTTACCACCTCTAGGCGGGTTACCGGTTGTACGGCAGCAGGTGGAGGGGCCACCTTGGGCAACACCCATAACGTGGGCTCCCGTCTCTCTTCTGGGTAGAAGGTGGGGTTGGCGGGGGTCCATCGGGTCCGCGACAGAGCTTCCCGACGCAGCTTCTCCGCTTCCTCTTCCGCTTCCTCCTCCGCTCGCCGACGTCTAAATAAGTCCAATGCGACTCGGTGTGCCTCCTCGAACGCGGTCGCTCGTGATTGGCCTGGAGAGGGAGGTTCCCAGGACCCGGCAGCGGTCTTGTAGGGTCCCACCGTGGAGGTTCCAGGGCGGTTGCGGGGTTCGCCTGTCATCGGGTTTACTAGTAACCCTGGAGCGGAGCTTCCGGTACTCCGGGGCACGTCCGGGGTCTGCGGCTCGGATGCAGGCCGCAAGGTCTCGTCCTCTGAGGTGTCGTCCCCCTCCGGTGCGTCCGGCTCTTCCCCCTCGACCGGCAGCTCACAGGTATGGTCGTCCACGGGTATGCCGGTTTCCTCCGAGGCCTCCGGCTGTCCCTCTTCGACTGGCGGTTGGTCAGAGTCGTCGGGTACCTCATTCTCGGTTCGGCCGGTCCCCTCCGGCCTCCCCGTCTCCGTCTCTTCCACCGGCAGCTGGTCAACCGTTTCGGCTTCCTCTTGGGCCATGGGCTCTGGGTCCACCGGCAGCTCTTCTATTTGGCCGTCCAGGGTCTCGTCCAGTCCATTCGCCGAGCCGCCCTGCGACCGGCAGGACCTTGGCTCGTCGTCGTCGGCGGACTCATATTGCGTGTCTGAGTCGGTCGAGGACTCGCCCACGGCTACCTCCACATTCGGCGCGCAATCCGGCAAGCTGCAGGAGATGGTGACGGTTTTCCTCCACGTTTGGGTGCTCACCGTTCGCCGCCCCGAATACTCTTCCTCGTTGAGGTATTCCCGGAGGAGCTGGATCGCGGCGCGGCGGTCTGCCTGGGTTTTCACGGCCCTCAACGCCTCGTCCAATCTGGCGATCGTAGTGTTCGGCTCCATCCTTCTTCTTCCGGCAGCTAATTGTTTTGTTTCAGAGAGTCGTCACGATACTGAAATGAAACTCTTCCCTTTAGTTCTGGCTCTCTCGTTCTCGTGATGGAAGGAACGTTTTCAGATCGCTGACGTGGACTTTGCCTAAGCCCTTGCCGGTCTCGGTCGCTACGCAATATACGACCGGCGAAATCTTTTTCGTGATAACTACGGGCCCTGTATACTTCGGTACTAATTTCGCCGCTACGTGTTGCGCTGCCGACGATAATACGCGTTGCCGTTTTAAAACCCTGTCCCCTACCTCGAACTCCCGATCGCGGTGTCGCAAATTGTAGTGTCGCGCCTGTCGATTATACGCATCCTCCAGGTTTTCTATCACCCAGCTCCTCAATAACGGCAGTTGGGCAACCCGCTCTTTCCACTTCGCGGTGGATCCTAATTCGAGATCTATAGGCGGCTCTGCCTCCGCTCGCACGCATTTGGCCGGTCGCGGTTCTCGCCCGAAATTTAAAAAGGCTGGGGAAGCCTGTATTACTGAGTGTCTTGCTGTGTTGTACGCGAAACGGAACTGGGGTAGATTCACGTCCCAGTCCCTATGATCCCTTCCAATATACGCTACTATCATCGTTTTCAGAACCCTGTTGACGCGTTCTACCGGGTTCGCTTGCGGGTGGTACGGGGGAGTCGTAGTGAGCCGAATCCCGTAGTCTTCGGCAAGGTCGCGCAAACATTTGTTCACAAATTCGGTGCCGTTGTCCGTCACGAGCACGTCAGGGGTTCCCCACCAGGAGAAAACTAACCCCTCTAGAACCTCGGCAATTTTTGGACCGGTCGCACGTCGTAGCGGGGCGCATTCAATCCACTTCGTGAACAGATCTTGGATTACTAGGAGGTACGCGTTACCGGACCTGCTAGGGGGGAACGGGCCCATTATGTCGGCAGCTATCACTGACCACGGCGTGTCAATACGGCGCCGACCCATCAATCCGGAAGGGAGTGTCTGCTCCACTTTCGTAAGTTGGCAGGTGGTACAGCGTCTTACGTATTCTACCGCGGTACGATACATGCCGGGCCAGTAGTAGCGAGCCGCGATTCGATAGTAGGTCTTTTCTATGCCTAAGTGTCCCGCCTGCGGACTATCGTGCGCCTCCTGCAGGATCTCGGTTCTGCGCTCCTCGGGGACAACTAATTTCCATTCGTCCCCGTCTTGCCCTAGCGTTTCTGCGATCAAAGGATCGGTTCTTCGGCAATATAACTCCCCGCTACGGATGGACCAGTCTTTAAATTTTTCCGGGTTTTTCTCGACCTCCGCGAATTTTCCCTCGTACCAACTCGCGCGTACTACGGCAGCTATCGGAGTTTCCTCCCCCCCCCCAACGACACCCCCCCCTCAAAAACGCGCGAGAGTGCATCCGGCACCTTATTTAATGCGCCTTGGCGGTAGACTACTTGGAAATCATATTCCAGCAGTTGTAGCGCCCAGCGCGCCAGTCTCCCCGACGGGTTTTGTAATTTTCGTAACCATCGCAAGCTGTTGTGATCGGTTATTACGGTAAATGTGTACCCTTCCAGATATGCCCTAAATTTCTGTACCGCCCAGACTATAGCTAGACATTCTAATTCCGTTGCGGAATATTTTCTCTCCGGCAGCGTGAGAGACCTGCTGGCGAACGCGATTACTTTTTCTATTCCCTCGACCTCTTGCGTTAAAACGGCGCCTAATCCTACCGTGCTCGCATCCGTCTGCAAGGTGAAAGGGATTTCGAAGTTCGGGCACCAAAGAGTCGGTGCAGTTGCGATCGTATCTCTAAGGGTTTCGAAGGCGGTTTGTTGTCCGTCCTTCCATTCCCATTCCCGATTTTTCCGCAATAAGTTGTTCAGCGGTTCTGCAAGTGTTGCGAATCCCGGAATGAACCTCCTATACCAGGATGCCATTCCTAGGAATCGTCGCACCTGTTTCACGTTTTTCGGGGGAGGATACGTTAAGATTGGTCTTATCTTTTCGGCATCGACTTTTAACCCTTCGTGACTGACCACGAATCCCAAGTAACGGACTTGTTGGCGACAAAATTCGCATTTTTCGGGGTTGATTGTTAGTCCGGCAGCTTTCATACGTTCTAGTACGCGGTTCAGCCATTCGAGATGTTCGTCGAACGTTTTCGTCACGATAATGATATCGTCTTGTTTGGGATTGGCGGAGCGTGACGTGCGAACGCCGCGCGGTCATTGGTTCTTAGCTCGTCTTCGCGAGATCGCGGGTCGATTCTCAGCGCCCCGCGTGATAGGCCGTCACCGTCGGATCGATTATCGACGCGATAATAGATATTCTATTGGCCCGTGTTCAAATTCGGCAAGTAATCGTTCCGGCGGTGCTAGGAAACCGCTCGCCGATCTCCGAAGTATTCATTACTCTATCGTTCTTCAACGCTCTCACAAGCAGTTCGGTTCGGTTCGGTTTCTCTGGTTTCTAAGGGCTTCGTGCGTCGTGTGACCCGTCCTTAGAAGGGGTTAATCTTAGAGTTATTCTATTCTCGATACAGGGAATAATCAGATTAGCTGTATAATTCATACTGTTTATTTTGTGTACGTATACATTCTGTGTAGAGAACGTTCGTGTTGACGAACCGCGAGCCGGTAAAATAAAGTGTTCTCGTGCAGTTCCGAGTTTTCCTCTAACCGTGCCCGCCTACACAGTGGTCCTTCAACCCTTCTATATTAAAGGCTCGATCCCAAACAGTCTAAATATGCGAACGCGTGGGGTTCCATTTCTGGCCCTATTAAACGATCTAGTAAACGTTGGAAGGTGGCCGGTGCTCCCGTGAGCCCGTACGGCATGCGGCGGAAATGAAAGAATCCTTTGCCCGGTACCGTGAACGCCGTGATTTCGCGACTTCCCGGTTCTAAGGGGATTTGGAAGTACGCCTAGCTGAGGTCAAGTGTCGAAATGTATTTCGCGGCGCGCAGCTTGTCTAGTATCTGCGTCATGAGTGGTAAGGGGTACGCGTCTTTTCTAGAGACCTCGTTTACTTTTCTAAAATCGAGACAAAATCGATATTTCCCGTTTGGTTTCTTGACCATAACTATTGGACTTGACCAGCCACTTTGCGACGGTTCGATTATGCCATCCGCTAATAAGGTATCTACTTCCTTGTATATCGCTTCCTGCACTTTAGGAGAGACGGCATAATATCTCTGTTTTATAGGCGGGTGGTCGCCAACGTCAATTTTGTGGCTAATCAAGTCGGTCAATCCGGTCATCTTTTCGAACTCCGGCAGCGAAGTCTCTAGAAATTTTTCCAATTTAACCTTCTCTACGTCGGTTAATTTTTGTAACCCGCAGCAAATTGTCGCGTGGGGGGTATCGCTGAAACTGAACGTTTCCTCCGGCCGTTCTGCAAAATACCAAATAGTCCGGTGGTATTCCGCGACAATTCCGAATTTTGCTATTGCATCTATCCCTAATAATACCGGTGTTACTAGGTTGTCTAACACGCGCGCTAATATTTGGCATTCTTTACTCCCGATTCGTAATTTGAATTTCGCTTCTTCCGTTGCTCGATCTACGGCAGCTGTTGCTAAAAGGAAATAGCATGGACGTTCCGTTCTTTTTAACTTTATTCCTCCGGCATCTATTTTAGTAATTACGGCCCGGCTTATAAATGTTATCGTAGACCCCGAGTCTACTAATACGCGAACCGGCAGCTTTCCGATATATGCTTTTATTGTTAGTACCGGCGATGTTTTTAATTTTTCTTTTAACTCGACGCGGGCCGATATTAGTTCGGGTGAAGTCTCTCCGGCCCCTCCGAGCGACTTCTCTTCTCGTTTCCCGTGAATCTATTACATTTACGGCATCTTTTTATAGTGACTCCCTCAGCTCCGCAGCTGTAGCAATGCAGCCGAGGCTCTTCGCGACAATCTCGCGACATATGCCCGGTCTTACGGCAGTTCCAGCATATTAGCGATGTTTTCCCGCTCGTGCGTTGTTTGTCGCGCAGCGGTACTTGACGCTTGTTGTCTTTTTCGGAGGTTTCTGTTCGTTGCGTCGAGGTGTTACGTGGCCGTATCATTTTCCTTTCTGATTTTACGTTTCGATTCTCAAGGGTGGGGCTGGAGGATTTTTCGCTGGATCCCTCGCTATCAACGTTTGTAACGGCAGTCATTGCATACGCGTATTCGTTATTATTCCATTTCCCTTTGCCCTGTTGTTTTTGGCGGGGGTATCGGTATGGGTCGTATGCGAAACTTGGGTGGGCCATTTCGGACGCTCTTGGGTTATGTCTTGTCGCCATGTTCGTCTGTCGGTCTGCTTCTAATAATTCGTCTTCTAATTGTTCCAGTGTTAATATTGTCGTCAGTGTTATTGCCTGTCTTATAATTGGTTTCGCGCCCCAATATACCTTCCGAACCTTTTTGTCTTCCGGCCACGATGGATTTAATTTGTTAAACATTGCCCGCATTATTACCATGTAATCGCGTATTGGCTCATTTTCCCCCTGATAACGATCATTAATATTCCTTTCCAGCGTTTCGCGATACTCGGGATCCCCGAAGAATTTCCTAAATTCGGTAACAAATTTATTCCACGACGTCCATTTATTTTCTCGTGTTTCGTACCAATGGGCCGCTATCCCGTCTAAACATACCGGCAGACAGCGTAATAAATTTTCGTCCGCGATACTACAATATTTACGTTGTTTCATTAGGCCATCCAGGAAGGATTCCGAATCCTCTCCTGGTGCTCCTGAAAATTTTATTCGCCATTTACGCATTATTTCTGCGGTTGGCGTGCCTCGGTAAAATAACTCGCGTGATACGCTCGACGGCATCGCTCTAGAATGGCTTGGATTTATTCCGGATACGAGGTGTAAGGGGTTCGATCTCGGTTCATCATCGCGAAATTCCGGCATCGGTTCTTTACTGTTAAAGTTCGGTACCGGCAACGTAAAATTTTTCGGCGGTGATCTTTCCGCCCAATTATTGTTTTCGGTGTTTGTTTCTGCGTCGGACAAAGGCCATTCATCCGATGCTTCCCCGTAGACCGACTTCGCTTCCCCCTCGTCCCCCTCGTCGAGTTCCGGCTTGAGCATGTCGCTCATCTGTTTATTATTTCCCGAGTCCCTTTGTATCGCGTTACTTCGCATTTCAGGCAAGGCTATAAATTCCCGGTCTGTTTATGTTTTGGTTACCTCGCTCGGGCGAGGCGACCTCGGCCGATGGCCTTGCCGCGGTACGCGTACGAACAATAGGTACCTTGTCCCAATCGGCAACAGAAAAACTATCTCTAAATTCCTCACCAACTCTATCGGGTGTCTTCGCGTGTTTCAAAATTCTATTCCGGCAGCATGAATTGATTTTCCTATACGCACGGCTTTCCCCAGCAATTTTTACACGATCCTTACACTTTTTCGCAAATTCCTCGTCCTGTCGCTAATTTGTTTCGTTATTTTCGCGAGACTATTTCGCTAATTTTCGGTTTTGCGTTCGCGTATCGCAAATACAACGACTTACAAAGACGGCACGTTTTTCTCGAAGGCACAAAGTCTACGAGGCGTTCTTCCGAACGTCCCTTCCATCACCGTAAATTACGTACATATATTATGCCCTGACATATTAAATATACAATACATCATACAATCATATTAAACATTGCAATTCAATAATACTCATAATGGCATAAACAAGAAAATCATTTAAAACATCATTATACAGAACATATTCAATTGATCATCATAAAAAAAAATAATTCCATTTCATTTATCATCATCATATTCTCCACTTCATCAAGTATTTTTATTCTATTTTCATTTAGTGGCCGAATTATTGAGTGTATTTTCAATTTAGCATTTTCCGAAATATTTACTTTAATAAATAGTGGGTTGACATGTATTTGTGGACGTTACAGAATAAATTACGGGACATAGAAATAAATACGGAGGTAATAAATTTCCTACTGAAAACAACAAAATGAAATTAGGAGATAGGCAAATAAATATTGAAGTCACAAACTTAATAGGGGTTTAACAAAATAAATAAGGAAGTAACAAACTAAATAGGGGGTTAATAAAATTAATGAAGTATGTACAAAATAAGTAAGGGATTAACAAAATAAATAAGGGATAATGGAATAAATACGTAATCAACAAATTAAAATCAAAACATAACGTAATAAATTATTGGCTAACAAAATATAACGAAAACGTAACGGAATAAATTAGGAAATCACAAAATAAATTAAGAAATAACGGAATAAATTACGACGTAATGAAATAACGAATAAATATATGAATTTTTGTATAATTAACTCGGCAGCTACTTGAATCAACTTGTACTATTCTTTCCTTTTTTTTTCCAAATCTATACTTGATTTCGTGGAGTTTTACATCCTTCATGAAATATTACTTGAAATCTTTCGTGCATCAATAAATCATCCTCGTAAATAGACTTTCATGATTAATATATCATCATTAATAGAGTTGCAAAAATAGTATGTCATCAAAATAACATTTCATCAATAATATCATACGGAAATAACATTTCATCAATAATATCACAGCATGTCACCATAAATTGCATTTCATAAATAATATAACATCATAAAATTATCAATCAATTTACAATCTCGGTAACGTTGGCTCGTTTTGTAGCGTTTCTCTATTTATTCGCGACGCAGGTATTCGTCTTCACGACGCGACGGCACCGATCGCGTTCCGACTTTATTTCCGGCCACACGATAGAATTTACGTGAGAGTCCCGCACTCTTCGCGTATCTCTTTTCTATGGAAAAGCCCTTTCTCAGTTTACTTTCCCGGCGAGATATCCGGATGTTCGGGCGCGAATTTGTCACGGGGCCCGTGTTTTCCGACCCGTCCGACGGACGAAAACCGGGGCCACGACGGGTTAGGCACGTTCGGCCGCGCGGAACGTGTTTCGCCCGGTGACAAACGGTATCCCGTAGGTTCGACTCTTTCCCCGACGGAAGACTTTACCAGGTTCGGGACTCGAAACGGGCGCCAGACACTCGCAAGTGTCACACGAACAATTTCGGAGATTACGCGAGACGCTAACTATTCTGCCGAACCTACGAGGACCGCGCGAGGGCCTGAATAGCGACAGTCCGGGCCAGGGTACTACGCGGAAGGAATGCGGGACGTTTCCCGCGGCGGAAAGGTTTCTCACGAAAGAAAGATAGACGAGAATGGGCTTCGACTTTACATTTATTAATCTTGCTGATTACAGAAGGCTGCCGGGGCGACCCGGCAGCGATGGAAACGAAGCCTGCGCGGTATAGTACAATAGTTCGACAGTTGGACGGTCGCTCGCGCTTATTTCTCCCGATGCTACTCTCCTACGCGTCGAATCCGATCGTGGGCGCGATGTACGGCAGCTACGAGTGGCATTTAGCCGGTCGAGAAGCGACCGGATTCCGATAGAATACGCGGCAGCAAAGTTCTAAAGACTGTGACCGTCGGAAACAGCCGGAAACGGCGGTACGGCCTACGTCGCGTCGTCCCACCGTGGGACACCCCCAGATTCGCAAATATCGCCAAAGGTCGGTATCGGAACGAATCTCTCGCCCGATGACCGACGGACGGTCTCACCCCCTTCGCGAATTCCCTCGAACCGCGATTCCCGGCGGGCGAGATTCCGTCTTTATTTCGACGGGAAGTCCGGCCGATTCGCAAAACGCTTACCGAGCCAACGCGAAAATAATAAGGGCACGAAAAGCCTAGTCGGCACTTACCACCCGGCAGCGTGGTTAATAAGCTGTGTCGCTCGCTCGGTGGTCTGCAGCGTTACCACGTCCTTCCGGCAGCAATAGGTCGTACAAAAACTGACTCTCTTAGGCAATAGTAAAAAGTCTAAACCCGACTAGATCTGGCGGCACAGTGACCCATTTCGCGAAGCCTCGCAAACGCGGAAGCGAGGCGTCCCCCACTTTCCTCATTTTTCCCGCTCCCGCGCGACGCTCGGACCTATTACTCGCTCGCACGCGGCAGGGCCGCACCTAGCGGTCCGGGGCCTCCGGCAACAAACTTATTGGTTAACGCTCTTCCGATGACACGCGTCGATTGGCTAACTCCCGCTGAGGAAGACCTCGGGCCTATCCCTTCACGGATCCTCTTCAATTTTTCCGGGCGAGGCGACGACGAGGTCGAGACGAAGGCCTTCTCTGATCCGTAATTCCTCGGCGCCGCCTCCGGGTTGGCAAACCCGGGCTCGGTGTCGTCCTCGATGTATCCTTGCGGGCGTCCTTTGTAGCCGTCCCCTCAGCGTTCCTTTCCGGATTTTCCGCGCTCCTGGGAGAAGTGAAAAGTATCCGGGCCCCCCAGGGACCCGGCCACGGTCCTGCAACTTCTCGTCGCGCCAAGTGGCGCGGCGTTTAAACCGCGTCAATTTCTCGATCTGGGGTCTCGGGTGCTCCCAGGGAGATCGATCACGGCAGCCGTTGTTGCCGCGGTGCTGCCAAAGGGTGGCCCGGTCTTTCGACCTTGATCGGCGGGACGTGGACAAATATTTCACGTCACAATCTAAATAAATGCTATTTTCATCCTGTTCAGTCTCTTCAACATCTTCCACACATGGTTCGCTTTCTTCATAAATGTTTTGTATATCCATACCCATGATTGATAATTCTCCATTCTTCTTATTTTCAATTTTTTTTATTTTTAAAAGTTCTATTCCCTTTCTGCTTTCATCGAATTTTACGTCATTGTCATTTCTGACCTTTCCTGTTTCAGGTACATACACTCTGTATGTGTTATTTTCTGCATATCCTATAAAAATTCCCTTTTCCGTTTTTGGGTCAAAGTTACTATTTTTATGCTTTTTATTTAAAACAAATGCGAGACAGCCAAACCTCTTCATGTAGCCTATGTTTGGCTTTCTTTCATTCCACATTTCGTATGGGGTCGCCTCGTGAACCGTTGACTTTACACGGTTTCTCGTGTGCGCAGAACCACACACTGCTTCATCCCCAAAAATCCATTGGTAGACTTGAGTCTTACATTAATGTCCTCGTCATTTCTATTATGGATCTATTTGCCCTCTCAGCTACACCATTACACTGAGGTGTTCTAGCTGGGCTTAACTCATGTTTGATCCCTTTCATTGTTAACCATCTATTCAAGTCCTTTCCAATGAATTCTCCTCCATTATCAGACCGTATTGCTTTGAGTGTTTTCTTACTCTGATTTTCTTTTAATGTTATCAATTTTTTTAGTTCATCTGCTGCTTCGTTTTTTTCTTTTAGCAATATGATAAAAATCATTCTTGAATAATCATCGACAATTGTAAATATGTATCTCTTTCCACCTTTTGATACTGGGTTTATTGGTCCAATCAGATCAATGTGCCATAATTGCAAAATTTCTTTTGCTCTCCTATTTATCAATCTGGGATGCACTTTTCTACATGTTTTTCCTTCGACACAGCTCTCACATTGTATATTTATTTTATTCTGCTCCTTCATACCTATTACCAGGTTTTTATTTTTCATCTCTTCTATTATATTTTTATTTATGTGTCCCAGTCTTTGGTGCCAAATATCGTTTTCTTTTGTCATTGTCACTCCTTTTATATTTATTTTTATTGAATCCACGTAGTATCCATTTCCTTTTCTGACTGCTCTCATCTGTACTTTGTCTTTTTCTGTATACATTTCAGCACCATGTTTGTTAAATTTCACAGTATATCCAAGATCTGTGAACTTTGCAACTGATAATAAATTAGCGTTTAGATCTGGTACAAATAGGACATTAGTAAGTCTTACTCTATTTTTAATTTCCTGTTGTTTGATTACAACGTCACCAATACCACTGGAGGTCAGCTTCCTTCCTTCTTTATCTGCTAGTGATATTTCCCTCACGTCATGTTCCAAACGATCAAACATTTTTGTGTCGTTAATCATATGACTCGTTGATCCAGAATCCAACAGCCATTCCACATTTTTAACACACACTTCTCCTATATCCTTTTTATTTCTCACTGTTATATTTGTTTGTATTCGGTCACTCACATTCATTACATTCTCTTCGCTTGTTCTCATCATCGCTTCTCCTCTTCCACGTCCATATCCATACCTTTCTTGATGACCTCTTCTTTGGAATCTGCCTCTTTGTCCTCTTCCCTGAGTAGGTTTACTGTTCCTTGTTTCCTTACACTCGTTTGATTTATGTCCATACCCTTGGCAATTGAAACATTTTACCTTCCCATAGCACTCGCTTGACATGTGGCCCTTTTTCCCACAATTGAAACAGTTTATCTCGTTTGTTTTTTTCCTTTGCTCTTCTTATTCCTTCTTGATCTCTCTGGGTTCGCTCACCTCTTCTTCTTTCATTTCTCTCTTCTTCTTGTTTCAACGCATACCTAATTTCATTCAAAGTTACTTCTCTTTGATTTTCTAATATTCTAACATTTTGGTCGAATTCAATTCTCAAACCTCTCATCACATACATCTTTAATTCATATTCCTCTATGACTTTTCCCAATTGTGCGCATTTATTTGTTAACGCTTCAGCCCTCTTGATATATGTGTCCACATTTTCATCCTTCGTCATTTTTAAATTTGTTAGCTCACTTAGAGCTTTTACCTTTATAGATTCAGATTCTTCCGCCATGTTGTGTTTGATCAGATTCCATAATTTACCAGCATTCTTTTCTCTGGAATATTTTAGCACGTGCGCAGGTGACAGAGTGTTTATCATTATTGCTCTCGCTGCATGGTTTCCATCATCCCACTCATCCCACGTTCTAAATTTTTGTTCGTAATCTTGTTCTCCCTCTTGAGGTTTCACTGGTTCTTTCTTTTCTATCACTCTTTTCCATAATTTCCTTGCTCTCAATATTCCTTCAATTTTTTCCTTCCATAGAAAATAGTTTGCGTCATTAAGTGGTTCGACACTCGTAAAATTCCATCCTTCTGCCATTTTTTACCACTTTATTAATTATACTCGTAATTCTATTTTTCTCACAAAAAATTCGCACGTGGTTTTCCTAACCTCGAACCACGAACCACGAACCTCAAAAATCACGAACTATCAATTTTGAGTTTTTCAACGCTCTGCTACCATCTGTGGTAGAGGAATGGGTGATAACCACGATTTCAGAATGTAATATGTGTGGAATAATATATATTTAAACTTATGGGTAACATGGCTTTTTATATTGCACTCGCAATCACATGGCATACATACCGGCACACCGCGCACACGCACGCTACGAACCTAACCTCCTTCCCGCGTCTCTCTCGCGCACGCGCGCTCACACACACAATACAAACAATCATCACTCACGCATACAATACAAACAATCACCACTCACAGATCTCTCTAATCGTCCAGATTTACTACCCAGTGTACCGCTGCTCTCCCGACGGTTAAAGCATGAAGGAACAGGAGGATTTGAATGACCAACTATGGGTTCGAGTAGATGAACGAACTACGTATGAATATATTTACGCAAATGCGGAGAGAAAACAATCGAGTGAAATCGGTTAACATAATCCGCACGGCTGTACAGGGACCGGCAAGGCAACAGTTTAGCAATATATCACACATGAATATAAACAATATAAAAACATAACGAAAACCACTCACCAATACAATATCTCTCTCCACACAATACAGCGGTGGAAATAACTCGCAAAGAGAGAATACAATATGCCGTTGAGTAATGTATCTAAAAGCTAAAATTAAAACGGTTAACTCGTTAAACACTCCGCCACGCGAATAACGATACCGCGGGGCTAACGAGCTACTGTAAAACTGATACGGAACTAAAACTACGAGCACAACGGGCTCGGCAAGACGAGTTAATGTTTAAAACAAATTACAACTATTTAACGAGAGATCTAGGACTTCCCGCCCGGGCGCTATTGAAACCCTAAGACGAAACTCTGCCTAATACGGATCTCACGGATTCGACGACACGCACCTCGCGCTTGTACATCGAAGAAGGATCGCTCCGTGCCGCGTTTCGGCTAGCTCGGCCCGCTGGCCAGCTCCCCTCTCTACGCGCCTAGCCAATAAAATTTGGGTCTCAGTTTGACAGCCCAATCACGCGCGTCACGCATTCCTCTCTCACTCTTGCGACTTCCTTCTCTCTCACACACCCATGCCTACACCAACGGTCGCCGAACGGCGTAGCTCGTGTAAACAAAGGAAAACCTTCAACGGTCAACATACCTGAGACGACGCTCGGTGCGTTCGGTTAGGGTGGCCCCACAATTGCAAAGAATTACCGAACACCCTCACGCTCCCATACTCAACACCACATAAGCCAGCCTCTCCCCCGACCGTTGGTGCAACACGCCTTATGTTACGGCCCGACTGACGAGGTCGCTTAATACTAAACAAGGTGACGAGCAGGGCGTCGCTACCTCTCCCTTTGTCTATCTACTATTCACAGAAACGCTTTGCTAAATAAAACTAAATATTTTCGAACGGCGTTGACTCCAAGAAGGGTATTCGTTACATTAATACATTCACCGCGGAATAATCTAAAATATTAAACCTCGTCAAAGGCCACACTGTGATCAATTAGGGAAGCCCCACAATTACAAGAATTATCAATCACAGTGCTACCGACGGACAAAGCCAAAATGGTTTTAGAAACTAATAATAATTGTTCGGAACGTAACAGTCCTCCCTCCTTAAAGTCATCGTCGTCCCCGATGATGTTAACACGGCTAATATACATTTTGCGCTTAATCGGAACCCAGACTAACAAAACAATGGCTCGAAACGGCGGTCGAAAAAGACTTGTATGCGCGAATTCTTTTTATATTTAGCATACCTACTTACTGCAGTACCCGCCATATATATGTGCAATGTTTGTATCCTATTCGCCGATCTAACGGTATTATACGCACACGTCAGTACCGCCTTGTCTATTCCTACGCACCCTTCTACATCTACTACCTCTATCTATGGACAATTTCTAATCACACTACAAATATGCTCGCTATGTAACGACGGATTTGACCTACAGTGCAACTCCTTCAATCCATGTAGTAACCCCAACGCATACCCTGGGAGCTCCGGGTACATGTTGTTTAACTCCAGGACTTTCAATTCCTCCAGATTAGATAACGCATCGAGGGATGACTCTCCTCTGATGTTAGTGCAGCCACTTAGATCTAGATGCTTGACCTGAGTAAGGTTTGCGCTAATCTCCTGCACCGTATCCCTTGTCACCCATCCACAAAACGTCAATGCCAGATGTGTGATTTGCCGGTAGTCCTGGAATATCGGTAGGGCCTGGTCTACTGGTCCCAAGTCCATTTCCACAAAATCTGCTTCCTCCATTTGAAGCTGATTATCCTCCTCGTCCCGGTTCTCCTGGGCCACGCCAAAGGTCAGTGCATGGATTTTAAGAGTTCTTAGCATTTGTTGCAGGTTCCTATTGTTCGATAATGCGTACAATATAGTATCGTCCGTCAATGTCTGTTGCAGTGTTAAATCTAAAGAATCCAAGTTCCGTAACATTTTTAATATGTTAACCAAGTGTACTACTGAAATTCCCACACATCGGTCTATTTTAAGATGTTGCATATTCGGGTTTAGGCAGAGCAATGCCCACCCACTTAATGCAGTGGTTGTTAACTCCAATGTTTTCAAATTCCTAGCTCCTTCGAGCACCTGAGACAATTCAGGTTCTATAGGTGGCTGCACCTTACCTAATGCTATATACTCTAACTTGCTAGCTTCATCTACTAGATTTCTGAACGATGATGGCCGAATGGTTGCTGCTGTAAAATCTACATGTACTAAGTTTGGACAAGTTCTCGCTGCTATTGCAATTATCTGTGGTTGCAGGAACTTTGAAATGCTTTTGTCATTCACCACTATTGTCGTTATGTGTTGTTTTGTTCTTTGTAGCAACCAATGCAACGCATCCATGGTGACTATTTTCCCATGCCAGCCATGCGGCCAACCCCAATCAGTTATATCTAAACGCTTAATCGTACTATACGACGCCAACGTCCCCTCTCGCCACCTTGTCGAGACTAATTCTAGTGCTACTCTATCCTGAAATTGTAAATACGTCGCAATCTTCGCAATACACTCCACCGGTAGGAGTACCTTATCCGCAAGGTCTAGGCCCGGAAACGCATTAACCGACGGTCGCGTTTGCAGGACGGATCCTTAGCTTCCGCTTGTGGACAACGAAATTTTGTCCTACCAGTTTCTTTGCTTGTTCCGTTTTTTCAAACGTGATGAACGCCTGATTGCCCGTGGGTTTTCTCAATACTACTGCGTGTTCCGCTCCGTGGGGTCGGAAAACTTTCAGTAAGTCCTCCTTCTTGGTATGATTGGCTAATCGCAGTATTAATAGCCTCCTTCCTTCTCCTGCTGTCCCTGAACTGCATCCTGGTTGCGGCTCCATGGTTAATTTATAATCCTATGGTTACAATGCTTGTATAAGTTCGTGTAAATATAATCGGAGACAGCACAACACATAAATAATAATGTTTCTCCTTTCGCGCCAATCATGGCAGCGGTTCGCATTCGTATCACATCGTTTGTGTCCCAATGACTGGCTGTTTATGTCGCATGTCAGTCATGTCCACGGTCTGGTTTGGTTAACCTTACAATTGCTTGTAACATCCGAAGATGTGGCTTAGCTTAGGTTGTTCTGCAACTTATTTACAATATTTTATTAATATCTGCTTAAGGCATCCCCTCCCTAACTCCGTACGCGTACACGAGATTTGCAAGGGTACGGGAGGCCCGCTCTCATTTCTTAATAATGCAAAGATAATACTGTTTTGTGGTCAAAAGCGTTAGATAAAGGTTCAATCTAGGCGGCAAAGGTCCTCAGAAGTCCTACTTTTGCGTTTTTTGTCGTAATTTGCAATATCAGCAGCATGCTGATTTCGTGTGTTGTCGAGTGACATTATCGTAAATATCGAGAGATTTAGAGCTCGTATGGAGTTCGTAGTACCTTTCCCGCCTAGCGGGAACATATAGGATCTCAATGCAACGCCAATCACGTTGAATGCTTACGTATTAATCAAATAATTGCGGGAACCCACAAACATTGCATCATTGAGGAAAATTGGATATTTCAGCAGAATATAGTTCGGGCATTTTTCGCTACGAGCGCTGTACTCTGTTCCCGGTCTCTCTCATCGTCAGCAGTTACTGTATCGGTAAAACAGAGGCCTATAGGAGCATGCGCGGCGCGACAGCGTGGATGGCGCTGTCGTAGCTTTATTCGAATAGCCGTGCCGCGGCACACTCACACACCGCCTGGTCGGCGTGTACGTGTGCCTACGCGGATCGCAAGGGTCCGGTATGCCTCGAAAAATTTCCCCATAATGCAGAGACGAAGGAGAGGGTAGTTTTAGGAGAGAGAGAGAGAGAGAGAGAGAGAGAGAGAGAGAGAGAGAGAGAGAGAGAGAGAGAGAGAGAGAGACCACAACCAGAGTTGGGCATTATTTAGATAAAAAATTATTTAAATAACGATTCGAATAAAAGATACTTTACCTTTATTCGTTATTCGAAGGTTCGAATAAAAAAAGTATCTTTATCCGACGAATAAAGCTACTTTTTTTTATTCGAAGCGGATTTATTCGAACTTCGAATAATTTTTTCATCTTTGATCTGTATTTTTTATTCGAAGGCTTCGAATAAATCTTCGAATAACTTTTGCGAGCGCCGAGCTTCAAAGACCCGGCGACTGCCCACGGCATACAATGTAAGCGGATGGAGAATCGCGCACTAATGAAAGTTTAAATTTTTAGATTTTTCAATATATCCTCATAAAATTTTGACGAGCGATTGGAGGGGATTTTCCTGATGAAAATGAGGTCAAATTCGAGTGTAATCGAACATGTTTTACTGATACGTAATGTTACGATAAAAATTACAAAGACAGTCCAAATGATGTCGTGTTTGGACTCATTTCGATCGGAACAAGCTCTACAACTCATTCGTCTTAACAATATTGTTCTGATTAAAAACATACAAGCATAAATTGCCAATAATGCACGATTCTCCATCTGCTTACATTGTAGGCTGTTGGTCGGTCGCTGGTCTTTGAAGTTCCGAGCTCGCTGAGCGCGAGATATCGGTGTGAAACAACTACCAATCCAATTGCAAAACTTCATTGTTTTTCATTATTTTTTTATGGCACTTGCGCCAACTAATTCGTGGCATTCTTCTGATTAAAATGACACTAAACACGGTACAAATTGGACTGTATTTAGCATTTTTATCCGTAGATTTATTCGAAGGCTTCGAATAAATCTTCGGATAACTTTTGCCAGCTCGACGAATGAACGGCGACGACGGCCGACGAGGACCGACGAGCGCCGAACGTCCAAGACCCAGCGACTGCCAAACGGCACACAATGTAAGCGGATGGAGAATCGCGCACGAATGAAAGTTTAAATTTTTAGATTTTTCAATATATCCTCATAAAATTTTGACGAGCGATTGGAGGGGATTTTCCTGATGAAAATGAGGTCAAATTCGAGTGTAATCGAACATGTTTTACTGATACGTAATGTTACGATAAAAATTACAAAGACAATCCAAATGATGTCGTGTTTGGACTCATTTTGATCGGGATAAGCTCTACAACTCATTCGTATTAACAATATTGTCCTGATGAAAAACATAAAAGCGTAAATTGCCAATAATGCACGATTCTCCATCCGCTTACATTGTATGCCGTTTGGGAGTCGCTGGGTCTTCGACGTTTGGCGCTCGTCGGTCTTCGTCGGGCGTCGTCGCCGTTTATTTGTCGAGCTGGCAAAATACTAAATGCAGTCCAATTTGTACCGCGTTTAGTGTCATTTTAATCACATAGATTGGTAGTTGTTTCACACCGATATCTCGTGACTCTACGAGCTCGGAACTTCAAATACCAGCGACCGACCAACAGCCTACAATGTAAGCAGATGGAGAATCGTGCATTATTGGTGTGGCACGACTGACGAAGAGTGTTTGGTTATAAGCGTGTGGCACGACTGACGATGAGTGAAAGTTGGTATGAGTGTGTTACGAGCCAGGGCTGCGAGCAACGCGAGAGGCCGGCGAGGGGGTTATTACTCCTTGAATATGGTTTCTATTATTAGTTAATATTGAAATCTTTGTTGAATTGAATCTAAGATTAGTAAGCCTCGTAACTTATATATAATTTAATTGATACAATCCGAGCGGTAAGATTGTATCATGTGGGAACGTTCAATTATTAGATTAGGATATTAGGCAATAATTAAGGGTTGTAGATTACGCGAGTTAACAAACAAGACAATTTATTCTGAATTGGAATAGTTACAAGTGTAATTGTCTGTGTCGCGAGTGAATGTGGTAAGTGTACAATTAGAGAAATTGTTACCTAGTGATGCACGGTGTTGACGCACTGGCAATGCGGGGTCGGAGAGCGATTGTTGAAAGCCAAATAGAATATACACGAACTAACGGATTCTATAAGGTTACGTTTGATTCGAAAGGGACTTTTACCCGATCTCACTAGAACTGACTCTTACGCGTGTAACGCGACGTGACTGCACGATTACTATACCGCGACCGAATCACTTCTGAATCTCTACTGAACCGCTTCTCGACTGAACCAAAGAGGATGAAAATGCATGGGTTTATATACCCTAAAAATGAGAGGGGAATGTATCTGTTTTATTTTACGGTCGCATACTCGTATTTGTCGTTTCTAGTGAGTTTAAGGTTTGCAGCTGGATCTTTTGTTTATAGGGGTAAAACGAAGGGTTAGCCAGGATGTTTCCTATCAAAGACTATCTTGACAAAACATTCCAGAAGGGGATGTTTTGAAGATTTCCATATTAGGAAATCGTACGGTGCTGTTACTGAATCATGCTTCGTGCCAGCTGCGTCCAGCCGGAGTACAATCATTAGACAAGGGGCCTGTTGGGACGCTTTTCGTTCTCAGAAAAGAGATTAGAACTTCTAATCGAAATGAACGTGGAGACACGTCTCCATACGTAACAAGTGTGTGCGTGAAGTGCGCGCAGAGAGAGAGAGCGGTTTCGAAAAACTGTAGACTGAGCGTGACCACGTGCGAGGTAATAACTGAGAGGATAAAATACAAAACGCAACTAAGGGACTAGAAGATAATAGGCGTTATTATTGATTAAACCCGAGCCTTGTTATCCGCCACATTGGCAATTTATGCTTGTATGTTTTTAATCATTTGGACTGTCTTTAATGAGACTGTAATTTTTATCGTAACATTACGTATCAATGAAACTTGTTCGATTACACTCGAATTTGACCTCATTTTCATCAGGAAAATCCCCTCCAAACGCTCGTCAAAATTTTATGAGGATATGTTGAAAAATCTAAAAGTTTAAACTTTCATTCGTGCGCGATTCTCCATCCGCTTACATTGTATGTCGTCTGTCGTCGCTGGGTCTTTGATGCTCGGCGCTCGGCAAAAGTTATTCGAAGATTTATTCGAAGCCTTCGAATAAAAGATACAGATAAAAGATGAAAAAATTATTCGAAGTTCGAATAAATCCGCTTCGAATAAAAAAAATTATCTTTATTCGTCGGATAAATTCTCGTCGGATAAAAGTATTTATCCGATACTCGTCGGATAAAGATACTTTTTTTATTCGAACCTTCGAATAACGAATAAAAATATTTTTATCTTTTATGCGTTATTCGAAATTTTTATTTAGATAAATATTTTGCCCAACTCTGAACCGGACCCTTGCGATCCGCGTAGGCACACGTGCACGCCGACCAGGCGGTGTGTGAGTGTGCCGCGGCACGGCTATTCGAACAAAGCTACGACAGCGCTGTCCACGCTGTCGTACGTTCGTACATTATCTCTTCCTCTGTTTTACCAATACAGTTTGTTGCTCGATACTGAACTGTGGAAAACGTTCCTAGCTCCCCTACTGGACAGAAATGTTACTATTTAGCTTCTTCTAGCGGCCGTTCTTTCATAGCGTGACAATCATTATTTTTCGGAGTCAGGTTCGGTCGGTCCGCCCCCCTTAAATAGTTTGCGCAATTCGCCAGTCGGGCCCATCGTTGCACAAGCGCCGACCGTATCGATGCGTCTCATCCGTTAAGATTTGCAAAGTGAATAGCGGTAAATCTTTAAGCATTAATATGTCTCTCTCTTCCAGCGTTAACAAGGTTTATAATTTCAATTTATTTACATGTTTGGTGAATTGTTTTCCGTTATCACCTTCTAAAATAACATTGTTCTTTGCCAAAATTCCAACAATTTTGTATGGTCCCTGATAACGGCTACTAAACTTTCCAGCTCGCGGCTCGACTACGACGCGTACCATGTCCCCTATTTTTCCGCGGAACGGTCGCGCCCTTTTATCATAATAAACCTTGGATCTTTCCTTAGCCTTATTCTGATTTCTCGCGGCTATTGTATGAATTTCGTTTAGTCGTACAATCAGATCAGAAAGATAAGTGTTGTATGTGGGTAAATTTTCGTTCCCCGGGAACGAACTTGGACAACGAGCAACTTTTCCGAACACCAATTCATAAGGTGTGAAGTTGGTTGTTTCGTGTACCGAAGTGTTATATGAAAACATTGCGAACGGTACTAGCCTATCCCAATCGTCATATCTATCTACATAATGGCTGATATATTCCGTTAACACTATATGACTTCTTTCCAATACTCCATTCGTTTGTGGTCTATAACCAGATGTCATAAAATGTCGGATTTTGAAAACCTTTGTCAATTTTTGAATAACTTTATTTAGAAAACTTGTACCTCTGTCTGTTAATATTGCCTGAGGAGTACCATATTGTAATATCAAATGGGTCGTTAAAGCATGCGCGATTGTCTCGGCTCTTATGTCAGGAACGGGAACTGCTATGCAGTATTTTGTTAAATTATCTTGCATCGTTAATATATGCCTATTTCCGTTGGGAGTTGTCGGTAATGGTCCTACTGTATCTAACGCTACCCTCTCAAAAGGTTCTGCGGAAGTATCCGTTATTAACATGGGTTCGCGTGTTTTGGAACGTACCAATTTTTTATTCTGACAACTGTCGCACGAACGAATAAATCGTTTTATTTCTTCGCGCATATTTGACCAATAAAATCTCTCCCTAATTCTATTGTATGTTTTAGTGACACCCTTGTGTCCCCCTATTAGGCTCGAATGCATTTCTGTTATTATTTGCTTCCTATATTCCCTAGGTGGTATTTGGATGTTTCCTTGACAAAAGGTTGCTGTTATTTCGCTTCCGTCTAAAAGATCTGCTAGTATTCGCTTTAACTTATTTTGCAGTACTTTCCCTAACATCTCATCCGCTTGCGATATCCGGAATGACTTAAGATTTAATTGTAACAATTTATGTTTCAAATTTTCCAACGATACCTCCAAGTTCTCTATTGTCGGCTCATCAAAATAGTTCTTTTTAATTACTACGCTGAATATCATGTGTTTACCCTTTTTGCTAACCAGAATTTGACCTATTTTTAGTCTATTGTTTTTGAGGGACTCTGTATTTAGTATTCCTAAATCTAACAGTAGTCTGTTTAATGGTGTAGCTAGTTTACAATCTGTTGAAATAAAATGCACATAATTTCCTGGTCTATACGTTAAGTTTTCTCTAGTGTTGCTAAGGTTTTTCTATTGAATTGCTGTAAGGTTGGTTTTGGTACTATTGTTTCTTTTATTTGGATGTTAGATGGACGTATGCCCTGTGTTTGATGTATGTGTTGGCCCCTACGCGTACCTCCCTCCTTAGAGTTCGGTCCTCGTATTAGGTTTCCTAGTCTATGGTATAAACTCTGGCTGTCTATGTCATCACTGTCTGACTGTGTGTGATTATATGTTTGTTCAAGAATAGTTGTGTCTTCTGATGAATAGTCTGTAAGTGTCTGTTGTGTCTGATTTGGTGTTAAGAAAGTATCATCCGTGTCGTCACTGTCTAGTATCTCTGGCAATTCTATTGAAATATTATTGTCTGTTTCTGATTCCGACTCGTCGCTCAACGAGGTGTCGTCCGTGCTTGAAGCCTTAGGGTTACCCCACAATTGCTTTGAATTAGGCTCCAGACACGGCAAGACACTTCTACGTCGTCGAAGTATCGGTGTGTCTGTCTGTTCGTCATCTGTAGTGTCACTGTGTATGTCCGTATCAGTGCTGTCAGAGTCAATTTGTTGTTGCGCATTTTCTGATTTTTTAGATCTAGTCCTGGTTGCTATGGATTCTGGATCGGGAGTTCTAAATCTAACTCTAGTTGTTTTAGATCCTTTCGGTCTACCACGGCCTCGCTTTCCTACTTCCGATGTTGATTCTGCTAAAGGAAATACCCGTTTCGGTGACGGCTCTTCATCGTCGATATCTGACGATGACGACAGTGAAAAATCGTCAGATGAGATCAATTCATTGACTATTACTGGATTTCGGGATAATGCATCAGCATTGGTGTTTAATTTCCCAGCTTTATGTACAAAATCGTATTCATAATCCCTCAATTTCAGTCTCCAACAAACTAATCTCTGTCCTGGGTCCTTTATAGAATCTATCCATCGTAATGGCTCGTGATCGCTAAATAATGTGAACTTCCGTCCATATAAATAGGGTCTAAAATGGATAATTGCGTATAATACAGCTAGACACTCTTTCTCAGTAGTGAAATAGTTTTGTTCCGGTTTTGTTAATGTTCGCGATAAATATGCTATTGGCAAGTCGTTCCATATACGACTTTTTGGGACGCGGAAAATGCTTAACAGCTACTATCTTTTTCGGATCTGGCTTCAGCCCTTTTCTACTAATGATGTGTCCGAGATAACCTACTTCTGTTTTCAAAAATTCGCATTTATCTGGCTGTAATGTTAAATTTGCATCTGCCAATCGCGAAAATAAACGCCTTACTTTCTTCTCATGTTCTTTTAGATTCTTTGCATACACGACTATATCATCTAGATACACAAATACTTCGATTCCTTGTAAACCTCTCAGCAATTGATCCATCAACCTTTGAAAGGTTGCTGGTGCATTTTTCAAGCCTTCGGGCATTCGCACAAATTCGTAATGCCCATTAGGTGTAGTAAAGGCTGTTTTAGGCCTATCTTTTTCGTTCATTTTTATCTGCTGGAAACCACTGGCTAAATCAAAGGTCGAAAAATATTGAGCTTGACCCAAATGGTCTAGAATCTCAGAAATATTGGGTAACGGATAAGCATCCCCTATCGTCTTCTCATTTAATTTCCTAAAATCTACCACCATCCTCCATCTAGGATTGCCTTTTGAATCGGGTTTCTTCGGAACTATCCATAATGGAGAGTTATATGGAGACTTAGATGGCTTAATGATACCGTCTTCTAGTCTTTTTGCAATTTGTCTGTCTATTTCCTGTTTATGAACTATTGGAAATCTGTATTGTCTGGTATTAATAGGAATGTCATCTGTTGTGTGAATGTGATGTTTAATGTAAGAAGTAACAGGCAATATGTCAGTAGGTAGGTGGAAAATATTTGGAAACTCCTCAACGATATCTATAACGTGATCCTTTTCTTCTACGCTCAGGTGGTCTAGATGTAACCTATTCACTATTTCTGCGACTCTATCAGTGGTTTCTGGTATTTCTACGTCTGAATCTGTTTCGAAGTATTCCTGTTCTTCAGGAAAATTATGCAGTTCGAAAGGAATCAATTCCTGAGGTGGAATCTCTATTTGTACGTCTTTATCTAGAGTATTTATGGCTAAGACATGGCACACGCCGCAATCGTTAACCGATACGGGTGCTTCCCCAATATATAAACCGTCTGTACATTGAAATCTCGGTAAATATCCCTCTCTTAAATCTTCATTTATTACATCTATGGCGATCGCTTGTCGACTTCTAGCTTTTATTGTTAAAATTCGCGGTTTTAAATTTCTGCGTTCCGGATTTCTTAAGGTGTTTCCGTCTACAAATGAAATTGGTCGGATCGGGTCGCTCATTGTTACTATTGTATTATTTGTAAATGAAATTTCCGCTTGCTCGTTACGCAGGTATTCTCTACCTAATATACCGTCGCATTGTAGTGGAAAAGTTTTTCCTACTACATGAAATTTCACTGGTCTATTTTGCAGTTTAATCACGACTGTTCCTATTGTTTTTACCTTTTCGGTAGTTATTCCCGACATTATAACAGATTCGTCTATGGACACCCGTAATTCCTCATTCAACAAATTTAATTTTATGATATTAATTTTTGCACCGGTGTCGACTAGAAAGTGTGCTGCACCCGTGCGCAGATCTGGTGAAGTCATTTTTATTATCGGTGCATCACGTTTAATTTCTATTGTATGCACTGGCTGTTCTTCTCTAATGTTTTTACTAACGGTTGACGCTGTGTTCCTAGAGCTGGACTCTCCGTCGCGTCGACACGGCGAGTCGCTTGTGAGTTTAAATTTTGATTATTGTGTGTTTGAAAACGAACACCATACGGTGAAGGTGAACGAGACCTAGCTATTGTCGGTTGGTAGTGTGTTTGATCTGACTGTTTTGAAGTTGAAGGTTGCGGTGACCGCGACCTATATCGAAAATCTTGTTGAGTTTGAAATTTACTATTATTATCTGTGTACCGATAGTCATTTCGAGGTTGTTCTGAATAACTATTTTGTTTATATTCCATATGATAAGAAGAACAACACGGCGGAATTCTACATGTGCAACGACAATGTGAATTTAATGGTTTATTATATTTAGAATGTCCAGAATCATTATAACGGTAATTTTGCGATCTAGGTGGAGAAAAACTTCGCGGACTCGGCGATCTTGACCGATGATCTCGATAGAGCGGGTAACTTTGAAATTCCCTGTAGCTATCTCTACGTGATTCGCGCGGAGAATAACTTTCCGAGTGATCTACCCGCCTTCGATTATCGTAGGACGGTATCAATCCCGTACTCATTTGATCTTCTGTTTTTAACGCAAATTCTAACGCGCTATCCAACGTAGATGGATCTCGAGCAGCCACCGCTCTGGCGAGCTCATTTGGCAAACCGCGGATAAATGAATTTAACGCGGTCGCTTTCGCATAAACGACTATGCTATCTGCCTCGTCTACGTATTTGTCTTTGATCGAACTATGAAATTTTCCGATTAAAATTTTTAGTCTGTCGTAAAAACTATATATCGATTCATGTTTGTTCATACGAATTTTTGATATCTCCTGCTGGTAATATTCGTGTGATTTTTCTTGTGAAAATCGTCTTTTTAAATGTTTGATTAAATTATCAATCGAAACAAACGATAAATCGTAAATGCAATCTCGAGCTTCCCCTCGCAATTTTGAAATTACCGCGCGAATAAACATTTTCTCGCAGGATTGCGGAAGACAAAACGCGGCATTTTGGATATCGACCAAAAAATCCGAAATCGAAATATTATTTCCGTCAAAATATGGTATTAACGCAGTTGCTTGTTGCATCGCGAGAGTCTCAGCCATCGCCTCAGATGTAGCATCATTAAAATACTTTGATTTCAGTACCGGATTCTATAACTTAATGTCAATAATAATAAAAGTTTCAGGTAAAACAATAATAGTACAATAAATAGCACAATAATAGCAATAATAATAGCACAATAATAGCAATAACCATAAAATATTGGTGATCGAAAAATAGTAACAAATCAATTTTCCGAACCTAGAATCGTTGGAATTTTGCAAAACAATTTTTAACAAACAACATATAATATAAATTCGAACATATGTATGCTCAGTAAAAGGATAAAAATGTACAAGAATAAATAAATAGATAAGTAAATAAATAAATAAATAAATAAATAAATAAGAAATAAATAGATAGTTAAGTCATATAGCTATATACATATATACATTCACTCGATTAGAATCTCAAAGAAATTATTGAAAATATTTCCGATTAAAATAAAAAAAAAAAAAATTCCTATTCTATATATTTTCTCTTCCATTCAACAACAACCAATACGCAGTTAAGAGGAAAATTTTTAAGAAACGGGGTTATACAGTAAAATTTTAATAACTAATTTCTAATACCAAATTATGTTACACGTAATTTCGGAATAACTTTATAAGTGAAATTTGAAAAGAGATCCTCTTCCGAGAACATCTCATAAAAGAAAATCAGGATTTTTAACGAGATATTCATCAAAATTTTCGCCACCGAAAGCAACGAAATATTTTTGAAGGATATCCCACTTCTGACACCAAATTCTTTGTGACGACTACGCGGCCTCTCGGAAGGACACAATCCTAAACCGAGAACGCGGGATCTCTCTAGTCGTCTTAGAATTACACATATTCTACTAAGTTTCAGCTTTCATTTAAAAAAAATTTCATCGCTCTACCTCAGTCCTATCGAAAGTTCCTTGATTTTTAATACGATTTCGTCCAAATTGCCCACTGTGCGTCGTACCTCTCCCTTTGTCCCAACTAACTATTTATAGAAAAACGCTTCGCTTAGGTTAAGATTAAATATTTTCGAACGGCGTTGATTCCAAGAAGGGTATTCGTTACATAAATACATTTAACGCGGAATAATCTAGAATGCTATACAACGTCAAAGGCCACACTGTGATCAATTAGGGAAATCCCACAATTACAAGAATTATCAACCACAGTCCTACCGACGGACAAAACCAAAATGGTTTTAGAAACTAATAATAATGGTCGGAACGTAACAAAATCGACATGTTCATTTTTAGAAAATATTGCAGTGTAGGAACAGGGTTATCGGAGGCGGGTGCCTTCAAATAATGTTCAAACCAGGTTTTTGTGACCGAGTCGTTTATTCGTAAAAGTGATGTCGCGATAGTGTCCGAGGTTGATCGATAGCGCGACTGCAAATCTACGAGTGGACTAGAACTCAACGCGACTGAACTTTTATGCGTAAGCGGTAGAGTATAACTGTAGCAATAACTCGGCGGAGCTTCGGCTATGTCTAGACTGCCTTGACTCTCTTCGCGTCGGTAGTCTGCTGCCTTAAATCTCAATAACGCTCGTCGACTGATTGGTTGAAGTCCTTGCGAGGAACTTCCACCAATCCGTGCATTTCGCATAACACGCCCACGTTCCACGCCTCTCGTGCGTGAGAAGGGTGAGCGCGTCGTTTTGTTAGAAACTAATTTTGGTGATGCAGCGGGGTGTCTTCCGGGCCCAGTGCTAAGTGCGGTACGTGACTGCTGGCTTACGTCAACGGGCCCAGCTTTCCCGGGTGATAGAAACCAGGCACGCGTCGCTGGGACACTCTAGGCTGGAGACCCTTCGACTACCCAAAATTTATGGCGTCCACTTGCGCTATTGAGTTCGTCGCTAGGAACTACAAGGACACATCTGTCCGCTAAGTAGCCAAAAACGTTAAAGACGTTTTCTCACAAATAGCGTCTTATACTGTGCAAACCATAAATCTTTTTTGGTGCCGGTGCGCTGAAGATTTCTCTTCCGGCGCCCAGCTAGCCGCTACAGCAGAAAGCCAGGACAACCCCTTCAACAATTTTCTAATAGAATGAGAGAGATAGAACATCATGGCAGTAATAAGGGAGGTGGTGATTCTACAACCACCATTCAGGCATCTATGATGTTTCATAATAGTAGTGGTGCTATTTCTTACCGCAAACTTCAAATTCAAAGCTTATTGCTTGGCACATACGAGCGCGATAATTGCTGCATTTTACACGATGGCACAGTTTGTATAATTTCATCTATTAGTCCCCATGAAAATTCTTTTCGCTTAGGTGTACAAAGATTTCTACAAGTTGATGCATTCTATGATATCGCCTTGTTATCTCCAGCACTAGAAATTTTTAAATGCAATACTTTGAGCACTGAAATAACATATGTTAGCCAGGAAGATGTTAGGGCAAAATGTTACCGAATGCCATTGGAGGCCATGAACGTTTCCAACGAATCGTCGACGGATGAAGAAGACGATAACATATTGGGAATGTCCCAGTGGGTTATCGCTGTGCTGGTTCATTTTGAAACAGTATAATTTATTCCAAGTTGCACATCGTACATTACATATTTCTCGTGTTATGATAAATTGTAATGTTATTATATATAGATACGAGAGAAATAAGATACGCATGGAAAACAAATAACTTTATGTTATAATTAATAATATCTTCCGTGCAGTAGTGTATAGTATTATTTTCGTACTCTAAACTTTATATAGTACTCACAAATATTTTTAATTATTTCAGATACCTATTTTTCCGAGAATGCTTTACTACCAGGATTACCACCGAAAGTAATTTGGAACAAATGTCAAAACAGTATTATTATGAGTTGATTAATGAAATGAAATGTTATCCCGATACAATGCTGTATCCTTGGCTAGCAGCTAAATTAAATCAGCTTCAATTAGATGTCTACATACATAATTTTTCATTAATATATCTATTCCAAGAACAAAAGGTAAACAAAAAAGAAAAAAAAGGTAAACAAAAGGATATTATATTCTTAATAACAGAACATGAACAGTTAGGAACACAGGCTTGGTTGGATGCCTATCATCTGTATTTACTTCGAGATCCTGTCTGCACTGTGCTGTGTAGTTATAATTGAAGACATTTCATCTCATAAGTGGAAATGGCAAAGTGAGTATATACATTATCCGAGAATTAAAAAAATTTTTTTTTCTTCGAAATATATCGATTGTACAATGAGAACAGAACACATATCCATATCACGTTCTAATGTAAGGCCCTTTTTGTTTGTAGGAAGGAGAAACTTCAAGAGTGGTGTGCTGTCCGTGTCCGCTGATGAGAGGAAGCATAGCAAAAATAAATAAATAAATATATTGTTAATTAACTCTTCTTAAGCATCCCTACACCTTATTTTCCATTCGAGGGTTTTATTTCCATTATTTTAAGATTTGAATATTTTTTTTTATTTTATAACAGTTTTGTTATGATAATTAAATTTTATATCATTTTTATTTCCTTCATGTAACTTGTACAGTTCATTTTTTTATTGTCTATTCGTATTCTTTCTTAAGATTATAAATATGGAACAAATAAATAATATAATACAAATATATGTAAAATAAAAATAGATTAAGATTAAAATAAATACGTTTGTAAATTAAATTTTCCCTCTCGTCGTTTATTCCGATTTTTCCCGATATTATCTTTCAGAACAAGGTTACCCCGTTCTTATTGCGACGGACCTGCCCTCTATAACGAAGGCTGATCGAAGCGAAAGTTTGGCACGAATATGGCGTGGCAGATTTTCTACTGGAATACATATGGCAATGCGGCGGCAGATAGATGGCACTTCCGAGTCAAATTTTAGTGGCAGATTCAAAGCATTTTGCTTACTGGGTAGTTTTTAAAAATTTCATTGTCTATTCGTATTCTTTCTTAAGATTATAAATATGAAACAAATAAATAATATAATACAAATATATGTAAAATAAAAATAGATTAAGATTAAAATAAATACGTTTGTAAATTCAATTTTCCCTCTCATCGTTTATTCCGATTTTTCCCGATATTTACTTTCAGAACAAGGTTACGCCCGTTCTTATTGCGACGGACCTGCCCTCTATAACGAAGGCTGATCGAAGCGAAAGTTTGGCACGAATATGGCGTGGCAGATTTTCTACTGGAATACATATGGTAATGCGGAGGCAGATAGATGGCACTTCCGAGTCAAATTTTAGTGGCAGATTCAAAGCATTTTGCTTACTGGGTTATTTCTCCTTCGGTTAAAGCGAATACTGATGGGAATTCTTCTTGGTTCATACTGTCTGTAAGTCTTGATGCCAATCCCTCATACAGGACATCGTATTGTTCGAATTTACAAGTGGATTTTGGGTAAGGCTTCCAGTAAGTGTACCCGTCGTCGTCATCTAAGCAGGTTCCGCTTTGGAAAACGCATATGGTTCCCGATTTTAACATTATCTTGTTTGCTTCTAATTGTACAGGTAGAGAAGCTGTTCGTAATGTTATCGTTGCTACGGCCTGTACGATGACGTTATCCCAAGATCCTATGGGTCTGAGAATTGGACTCCTTGGCATTTGCCATTGATGTTTAGTTCTCCTGCTAAGTGAAGGGCCTGGTTACCGTGGAGTTGACCTTTAAACCGCTGAGATATGTGTTTCTTCCCACGGACATAGTGCCGTACAGGTGCATTCTTCTGCACTCTTCTTCTGTTATCAGTTCTAAATATTCGTTTATCCCGTTTTGTACTGCCGATATATGAGAATGCATCCCGCAGTAGCTGACTGTTCTAGATATTACGACCTTGCATTGGATGATGTCCGCGTAACTGTAATCTGATAGCTGTAGTGGCTGAATGTAGAATTCTTCCGCCCTTGTAGCGACGTGGTCAATGTTACAGTCGTCAACGGTCTTGAGAGATAAGGTAGTCACGTTTAACATTTTCTGTAAGCAAACGCATCGTTCTTCTAATGCTTATACAAATGATTATCGCGTTATCTTTTAAGTTGTTATAGTAGAGTTATAGGAATTAGCATGATGATAACGAAAGAGTGCCTGTTGAAGGTATTCTGAATTATTATGTGAGTGAAGAAGCATTTCATCTTGTTATCTATTTTGCATCCGTTAGTTTGGAGTAAGGTTCTTCGCTTAGTTATTTCTATGAATAATACTATCGGTGTGTTAGTTGTGACAATAGTGGCAGAAACATTCTGCTATGAAATTTTAGATATTTTTATTTAGATAGGGCCATGGTCCGATGGATTAGCATGCTTCTCATATTGTTGCAGCAGTATCCTTCTAGTAAAAGGAATGTCCTATGATTTTTATTGGGGTAATTATTTTTTTAGGCATTTGTATGGATATGTATGAGTGCTTATTTCATGAGGTATGTGTATGTTAGATAATATACTACGTTGAAGAAAATGTATTGTCACGGGGCCCAGGCTTTCCGACCCGTCCGACGGAAGAAAACCGGGGCCACGACGGGTTACTCAACGGTTAGTCAACGGGTGACAAACGGTATCTCGTAGGTTCGACTTTTTCCCCGACGGAGGACGTTACCGGGTTCGGGACTCGAAACGGGCGCCAGACACTCGCAAGTGTCACACGAACAATTTCGAATATAACGCGAGACGCTAATTATTCTACCGAACCTACGAGAACCGCGCGAGGGCCTGAATAGCGACAGTCCGGGCCAGGGTACTACGCGGAGGGAATGCGGGACGTTTCCCGCGGCGGAAAGGTTTCTCACGAAAGAAAGATAGACGAGAATGGGCTTCGACTTTACATTTATTAATCTTGCCGATTACAGAAGGCTGCCGGGACGACCCGGCAGCGATGGAAACGAAGCCCGCGCGGTATTGTACAATGGTTCGACAGTTGGACGGTCGCTCGCGCTTATTTCTCCCGGTTCTACTTTCCTACGCGTCGAACCCGATCGTGGGCGCGATGTACGGCAGCTACGAGTGGCAATTAGCCGGTCGAGAAGCGACCGGATTCCGATAGAATACGCGGCAGCAAATTCTAAAGACTGTGACCGTCGGAAACAGCCGGAAACGGCGGTACGGCGTACGTCGCGTCGTCCCACCGTGGGACAACCCCAGATTCGCAAATATCGCCAAAAATCGATATCGGAACGAGTCCCTCGCCCGATGACCAACCGACGGTCTCACCCCCTTCGCGAATTCCCTCGAACCGCGATTCCCGGCGAGCGAGATTCCGTCTTTATTTCGACGGGAAGTCCGGCCGATTCGCAAAACGCTTACCGAGCCAACGCGAAAATAATAAATACACGAAAAGCCTAGTCGGCACTTACCACTCGGCAGCGTGATTTTTAAGCTGTGTCGCTCGCTCGGTGGTCTGCAGCGTTACCACGTCCTTCCGGCAGCAACAGGTTGTACAAAAACTGACTCTCTTAACCAATTGTGAAACGTCTAAACCCGACTAGATCTGGCGGCACAGTGCCCCATTTCGCGAAGCCTCGCAAACGCGGAAGCGAGGCGTCCCCCACTTTCCTCATTTTTCCCGCTCCCGCGCGACGCTCGGACCTATTACACGCTCGCACGCGGCAGGGCCGCACCCAGCGGTCCGGGGCCTCCGGCAACGAACTTATTGGCTAACGCTCTTCCGATGACACGCGTCGATTGGCTAACTCCCGCTGAGGAAGACATCGGGCCTATCCCTTCACGGATCCGTTCAATTTTTCGGGGCGAGGCGACGACGAGGTCGAGACGAAGGCCTTCTCTGATCCGTAATTCCTCGGCGGCGCCTCCGGGTTGGCAAACCCGGGCTCGGTGTCGTCCTCGATGTATCCTTTTTTTTTTATCGTGAGGAAATGTTTTATACATACCCCGACTCCCTGGGGGAAGCCGGGGTTATGTGGGACTCTCCCCGGAGGGCGGAGCCCCCGGAGACTACCCACTAAAACCTCACGCCCACCTAAGCTACACGGGAGGTGCCTGGATCACGCGAGTACTCAACAGGACACCTCCCAGCTATCATCATACCCCGGGGGAGGGGTTAACCTCCCCCACTGCCGACGCTATAAGACCCCGGGCGGAGGGACCCGCCCGGTGTCCCCATCCCTGGAGCCTTCGGATTGGGCTTCCCGAGCCCCAGCTCGGTCCACCCACAGCTCCCAGAGTCTTCGTGCCCCGCTCGGAGCCGGTATCCCGAAGGAACCAGCCCCGGCCGAGGCAAGAAGACGCCGCCACCGGAAGGAAGGGCCGTCGGAGGCGCGATCCGGCACGCCCCGACCCTTCCTCACCCAAATCCCCCCACGAATCCCCCTCCCCTAAGGGAGGGACGGACCGACACCCCCCAAACCGGGAAATTAACCCGGGGGGTGTCGTCCTATCACGGGGGGAGCTATGCTCCCCCCCGGGGGCCCGGGTCAGCTCACGCCCCGGGCCCTCAAGTTCACCGCCCCCAGTTGTGGGGGCATAACAGGGCGCGGGGAAACTCCCCGCGCCAGCCCCACTCCGCCCCCCCACCACCGGGGGCACACGTTGGCGCGGGGGAGACCCCGCGCCATCCCTACCCTCTCCGCCCCCCTCCTGGGGGGCACACGTCGGCGCGGGGGTCGTCCCCGCGCCCAAATACTCCTCGCGGAGCCCGGGTCCCGTTCCCGGGCCCGCTCGGCGGCCTCCTTCTGCTTGATACCATCATCGCAGAAGGAGGCCACCGCCTTCCACGACCTCACGCTGTCGACCATGTGGTCGACCACGGTCGACAGCGAGAGGTCCTACCCTTCCACCGCGGCTCTAAGGACACGGCGCGGTTCAGCCCAAGCTGGGCACTCCTCCAGAGTGTGCAGTCGGCTCCCGCCCCATTCTATGCAGGTACTCTCCGAAGCAACCGTGGCCGGAGAGCACCTGCGTGAGACGGAGTCCTCGATGTATCCTTGCGGGCGTCCTTAGTAGCCGGCCCCTCAGCGTTCCTTTCCGGATTTTCCGCGCTCCTGGGAGAAGGGAAAAGTATCCGGGCCCCCAGGGTCCCGGCCACGGTCCTGCAACTTCTCGTCGCGCCAAGTGGCGCGGCGTTTAAACCGCGTCAATTTCTCGATCTGGGATCTCGGGTGCTCCCAGGGAGATCGATCACGGCAGCCGTTGTTGCCGCGGTGCTGCCAAAGGGTGGCCCGGTCTTTCGAACCTTGATCGGCGGGACGTGGACAAATGTGCCACGTCACAGTATATATGGTGGTGGGTGTCCTTGTCACCATCGGGTGATCACTTCCTGGGCGTAGCCCGTATGAATTAACCACCACTCGTCTGCATTCATCTCGAAGTGCTCCTCTATGCACTCCGTACAGTCGTATGCCTGGCGGACTCTTCCTAGTTGTAGGCCGCAGTCTCGCATCTTGCGAATGATTGTGCCGTGTCTAGCTGGCACATAATATGCCAGCCCCCTTGTTCGTAATACCACTGCTCTCACTGCGTCAGGCGGCCATAGCAGGTCCTACACAGCGTATGCTGATGGTAGATGTATGACGGCTCTTGCAAGAGTACGACCACGCAATACAGATTTAGCAAGTTCCGGTATGTTTCGGGGTAGTCGGTTGGCACCACCCCGTCTATTGGCCCGTAAAACTCTTCCAGTTCTTCCTCTTCTGGGCGGTAACTTGTAACCGTTCTTTCCTACCTATTCTTTCTACTCGCATACGCTGTTACCCGTATCTCTACTTCGCGTCTCGTGACTATCCCTAACCGTCTCGCAGGACCGGTTACTACCCTAATTTCTCGAAGCTTGCACGTTCGCGAGCTGGAATGGATTCGTACCTCCAGGCACTGGAAAGCGGCGAGGTATGGACGAGTTAAATGAGATATTCGAAGCCCAGATAAGGTAACAAAAGATGATATACTCTCGTAAGAACCGTCGTGTGTGTTTGGATACAGTTAATTCAAGGTACCGTGTGGAACAATAGGTCGGCCTCCCGTGCCGACGGCTCGCGACGCATAAACAAAGTATTATGAACGCGTGAAAAACGCTCGCGGTACGCTCGCTCGACTCTACGCCCGGTTTTCGGAATCGGTTTAGAAAATCACTCAGCACGGATCGCGCCCCGCGACAAGCAGTTCGTGACCCGTCTGACCGTCCCTACACTCGGCCGGGTAATCGTACGAGTGATCAGGATGGAGACAAACACGAAATCGCCGTCACTCCACGCTTCCAATGATTCTGCTTTTCGGCACGTAATCGTGGCCTCTAAGCAATCTCGGGCGAGGCGGCGGCAGAGTGTCAGTGACCGTGCAAAGTCCGATCGCTCCTATCTGACCCGAAATCCGCGATCGAACGACGTCGTACCCGTCAGACCATCCAGGCACCTGCACGATGTTCGTACAAGTGGCCTGGGTGGAGACGCACACTAAACCTTGGTCACTCCACGGAACGCACGAGTCTACCCTTTGGCATGATACATGGCCTCGGAGTATTCTCGGATATTGGTCACGGCAGAGTATCCACGATCGTGCAAGGCCCGATCGTCTCGATTCAGTAGAGACGTGCACTTAACCTCGATTATTCCACGGGACCTATAAGTTCACCCTTTGGCAAGATACGTGGCCTCGGAGTGATCTCGGACAAAGGTCACGACAGAATACTCGGGATCGTGCGATGCTCTTTCGTACCGATTCGGGGGAGACTCGCACTAAACCTCGGTCGCTCGACGGGACCCAGGAGTCTACCCTCCGGCACGATACGTGGCCTCGGAGCAAGCTCTGATAAGGTCACGACAGAGTAGCCGCGATCGTACGAAGTACAATCGCCTCGAATCTGGTCGAGACCCACACCAAACCTCGGTAATTCCACGGGACCCAGAAGAGTACCCTCTGGCACGGTGCGTGGCCTCGGAGTACCCTCGATTAAGGTCACGGCAGAAGAACCCTGATTGTGCGACATGAAATAGTCTCGATCCAGACGAGACTCACAGAAAACCTCGGTAGTCCCTCGGAACCCAGGAGTTTACCATTTGGTACGTTTCGTAGCCTCAGAGTACGCTCTGTTGCGGTTTCGGAAGAACCACCGCGATCATGCGATGATTGACTGTCTCGCTTCGACCCGTATAGTATGTACCGTATCTTTGAAACGATACTTATACGTACCCTATAATAATATTTATATTTGAAGGACGAAGCGAATCTACTGTGTCTGTTCGACGCGATTATCGCACGCTTCGCGACGCGTTTCTATCTCTGCGCGACGCATTTCTCTAAATTTTATAAAATTGTGTCGTGCCGACACGCGGCGCTTTCCACTCGCCGTCGCTCCTAAATAGTACTCGCGACTTGCTCGCTGAAAGTGATCTACACTAACAATAGTAACGCTTCACTTCGGAATTGATAATTAAACATTTCTCGATCAATCTTTAAGCGAGTGAAAATTGTATAATTTCGTTTGACTACTACGCGGTCACGTCCGAGAGTCACGGAGCTTTATATAAAATGTTGCGACAGTGCCACGGCGCGGTTTGCGCTCGTGACTCCTCGGTTTGAGGCGCGTACGCGTTGAGAGCAGGAAGGACGGTTTGCCTTGCTCTGCCGAGTCGGTTTGACTCCTCGAACGGGTACCGTGTTTCGTCGAACAGACACTATTCTTAAACGCGTGTTTCTCGGACCGCTTCCAGACGTAGAGTGCTGGATCGCTGGCTCGCATCGACCTCCTTCGATCATTATCGAGTGGGGATCGATGCGTGCGCAACTCGACAAGGATCGCGATATCTCGCGATCCCTCACTATCTCCGGACTCGCGAACAACGTAGTATGGTACGGTGGTGGGGTCGTATCGCCGATCGATACGTGCGGTATATGTGTATGTAACCGACACGGTTACAAACTTGGCCTTGGAATGGGCATGGTTTGTCATCGTCTGTCCTGTCGTCTTCCGTCGTATCGTATCGTTAGTCGGGTCTACGGTGTGCTAATTTTAGTTTATTTATGTGTAGCGTACAAGGATTTCCTTTGATTAGAATCTTTACATTTTGATTAGGTAGCATTTCTATAACTTTGTGAGCTCCAGTATACTGATCGCTGAATTTGCCTTTCACCGGTTCCTTTAACAAATATACGAGATCCGTTACCTTGAAGTTTTGTGGGTTAATTTTCTGATCATAGTAGTATTTCGATTTTGCTTTAGCGGCGTTCAGATTTTTAGATGCCGACAGTTGTAATTCCTTAATGGTCATATGCAAATCTCGGAGGTGATCCGCATATGTGGGTTCTAGGTTTTCTTTTACTGGATCACTGCTGGTTGGTTCACGAGCAATTTTTCCATAAACTAATTCATGCGGAGAAAACTTAGTTTCTTCATGTACTGATGTATTATATGAGAACATGGCGAAGTCTAGTCAGTCATCCCAATTGTTTGCATTGTTCACATACTGCTTTAAGTTGTAACAGTGCGCGTCTCGTGCGGGAACCGCGACGAGACGTGCGAGCCCTCCCCGGATTGGCTCAGCGACCAGGGTTCTTTGGGGAGGGGGGATAAGGTAATTCAATGAATACACTCGATTAACGGAGTAATAAAGAAAAGAGAAAACGTTTATTGATTATACGGTGTTTCCGGATTCCCCGTGGGTCCGGTCACGATCGGTCCAACGCGGGAGTCCGCCTCTCGGCCGGCCTATTATAACAAAAAGAAATGTGCGTGGACACCCGGTAATGAACGGTGCGTTAACCTAATACTTGAACAAATTTATCTATCTTAACTATTAACCATCCTAGGTGATTAACCGGAGACTTAATCTAAATACTTAATCAAATGCGCGGAGCGACGGGGCTCCGACTCGGCGTGCAAGACTGGGTCTTACGTCGGTGTCTGGAAAATTGTGGTGGAGCGTCGTCCACCGGTGGACGACGGCAGAAAGCGAATCGGTACGCGGTTCGGTCGCGGATCACGAATTTCGGTAACGCGCAAGGACGGTGGCACGCGGAGCGCGGGACAAGCGGGGCTCGCCTTGTATCGGTACGAGAGAGAGCCCGGCGCGGCGGTCGGCTCTCTCCGTCGCGGACCCGACTACCAACGATTCCTTCTAACGCGGTCTGTTCGGCGAGGTGTTCGGAAACCGCCGCGGCTCAGCAGGTGGTAGTGAATTGGCGACGTTCCCTGCGTTGGCTGAGCTCGCGGGGCGCGGAGGAGTTCGTCTCCGGATCGGTGGGACGCCCCGTTCGCTGTCACCGATCAACCGCGGCACGAGGTCGCACGTACAGACGTAAACCTAATACGTACGGCTCGGTGCCGGCGTGGTTACTCGTCCTCGGTAGTCTACCGCGGGGAGAGCTCCACACGCTGCTGCGACCGGTCGACGACTAAACTCGCGGAGCGCGAACCGAGATCGCGGAACAGGAATGCTGGATTCGGGAGCGGGTCCGAGGAGTGGGGAGTACAGGCCGCCGATCGACCGCCTCCCAGAGCTTACTCGCGGTCTCGGTTTCGGCGCACGGGACGTATACCCGCATACGCCTTGGCTGATCCCGGCGCTTCTTCGCGATCTTTATAGCCCGAGCGCGGACCTCGTGTGCTCATTCGCGAATCTTCGGCACTCGTCGATTGGTTCGTGCTCGGGCCGGATTCGCGTATTGGCGCGCGGCTGGTCCTCGTCGCCGATTGGCGCAGGCCTGGTCGAAAACTATGTGTTCGCAACGAGACGTATGTGTCTCGTTGCAAGGTATTCCATTAGTACATGGTGTGATGTTTCAATTGAGCCATTGCTTTGTGGGCGATAAGCTGTAGTCTTGTAATGTTTAATTCTAAATTTTCTTGCCACTTGTTTCATTAAGTTTGAGGTGAAATTAGTTCCTAGATCCGTTAAAATTGCTTTTAGGGGCTCCAAATCGACAAATGAGATTTTTAATGAAGGCATCCGCGATATCTGCAGTTGTGGTTAGTTCCAAAGCCTCTGCTACAGAGTATTTAGTCAATAAGTCTTACATAGTTAGAATATATTTATTTCCCTTTCTTGTTTCTGGTAGAGGTCCTACGATGTCCAGGCTGACATTGTCGAAAGCTTTTCCTTGAGTGTCTATTAGCACCATTGGTTGTTTTGTTTTAATTCTTGTCGGCTTTCTTAACCGACATTCGCTACATGTGCGGATGTGAAATTTTGAATGTCTTTCTTCATTCCTTCCCAATAGTACAACTGTCGAATTACGGTAATAAGTCTTCGTTACGCCCTTATGTCCACCGGCGGCAGACATATGCTTTTCTTCGATTAAGTTTAATCTATTACCTTCAGGTGGTATAGTTATTCGGCCTGTGCATATGATTATCTTTGTGACGGGTATCCGTCGGGGTGGAGGGAGTGCCGACTCAGCCGGCTGCCAGGGGTCGGTAGCGCCGCGAGGAGGAATAACTGGTAGTCGTTTTCTGGTAGAATACTCGTGTTTATTGTCCGTATTCTCTCTATGTACAGTGGGTGCCCACAGGTGGCGTGATTGCGGCGGTATCGCGGCGGATGCGGCGGATCGGTATCGCGGCGGCGGTGGTATTGCCTCGACGTCGGGGAGTCGGTCAGGGGTCGCAGGACGGTCCCGCAGGCTTGCGCCCCTCGGGGGAGGGATTCCGGCCCGTTTGCACGGTGCCGGCTCGGACGAGTTACCCGTAGGCTTGCGCCCCTCGGGGGGAGGGATTCCGGCCCGTTTGCACGGTGCCGGCTCGGATGAATTTCCCGTAGGCTTGCGCCCCTCGGGGGAGGGATTCCGGCCCGTTTGCACGGTGCCGGCTCGGACGAGTTTCCCGTAGGCTTGCGCCCCTCGGGGGAGGGATTCCTGCCCGTTTGCACGGTGCAGGCTCGGATACGGGAACGAGGGTGTCTGGCGGAAACGTTGGTTTCGGTCGGAACGGGGTGCGGTTGGGTTGGCGGTACAGCGGAGGTCTTATTCGGCGGTAGCTCTCGGTCTCGCATGCCTGGCCTCAACTGCCCCGATTGCTGCTTCTCGCGGCCTATTTATCCTTCCCACCGCCCACTTCCACTCGCGAGCAGCCGGCTCGTCGCGGCGGCCACCTCGCGGCCGCGACGGGAGGCTGTGCTCGGCCGCGGTCTCGGCGCGCTCGCTGGGAGTGGGGCGGTGGAAGGCGCGGTGTTAGGCGGGGAAGTCGCGGGCCTTCTATATACCCGTTACATCCCCCTCCTACTTCGGGGCGCGAGACTTCCTCGCCGGTAACTATTTACATTTTCATTTTTTTTTCAGAATACTGGTTGTTGGCTTATATACTACCGGCTTACTCGCTAATGGTTATCGGTTTTAACGGTTTACAAGCTAACGGTTATCGGCTTATATACTAACGGCTTACTCGCTAACGGTTATCGGCTTATATACTACTTAACCCTACGTTTTATATCTATCGTTATTTACAACTTACCATCTACGGACTTATAGCTACACCTTATACCTACGGTTATTTACAACTTACGAACTACGGTTACTTATAACTACACCTTATACCTACGGTTATTTACAACTTACGAACTACGGTTACTTATAACTATCGCTATTTACACCGTACTCTCTACGGTTCCCGTGCGACCTATGGGGTGGGTCCGGGAGGCTGGTTGGACGGCCATTTAAAGGTCATATTTAGTACCCCCCCCCCACGGGAGAGGCGGAGGTAGACCCATCCCCCTGGGATCGGTAGGCGGTGACGTTCTCCCGGCGGTAGCTGGTCCAGGCGGAGGTTGTAACTGTAGGGCCGGCCTGCGTCCTCCATCACCGAGGCAGGCAAGCGTCGTCCCTCTCGTTGGCTGTCTCCGGGTGGTTGCACTCCTGGTGCGGGCTGCTGGGCCGTCGCCCTTGGCTGCTGTCCGGCCGGTGGCCTGGCTGTCTGCGTGCCTGACCCGGTTGGCGGCGCTGGTGTTCCGGTTGGTGGCCTGGCTGACTGCGTGCCTGGCCCGGTTGGCGGCGCTGGTGTTCCGGTCGGTGGAGCTGGCCCGGTTGGTGGTGCGGGTACGGCTGGTGGTGTCGGTACCGTTACCGTGTATTGTGCTAGAAGTTCTTCCAGCTCCCGGAGGGTGTCGTCCGTGTCGGCGACCGCCAGTGTTGTCCCCACGTGGTGACTGGTGGGGCCTACTGCATGGCCCACCGCTGGTGGTGGCCCTCCGGACGTTGTGGCCGTTGCTTCCTCCGTCCCGTCTTTTCCCAGGGTGGCCCCTGCAACGTTGGTGGGCTGTTGCCCCGGGCCCGGTGGTCTTTCCGTGACCGCTGTCAGCTCGCCTGATGTTCTCCGCGGCGGTCTCATCCGTGGTGGCGGTCCTCGTCTGGTCGGTGGCCCTGTTGGTGTTGGCCGGTGTGCGGGGTTCGGCCATTGCACCGTCCCGTCTCTCAACCTCTGGCGAATTCGGGCCTCCGTTGGTCGGCTGTTTGGATCCCTTCGCATCTGTATAGCTGCTGCTCGGCATGCTGCCGGTGGGACGTCCTTTTGCTTTGGCATCTTGCTGCAGACTGACTCCTCTGCTCGCTTCTCCGCGACTTAGGCTTTCTTCCCGGAAATCCCCCTCCAGGTCGCATGGTTTAAGATCCTGGATGTGGGCGCGGTGGCGTGTCCCTCTACCGGCTTGGACTACCACTACCGTTGGGCCGAGGATTGCGCGGACGCGATACGGGCCCGAGAATTTTGGCGCAAGTTTCGCGCAGAAGCCGTCTGCTGCTGCCGACAGAGGGTGCTCTCGTCGCATTACTGTGTCGCCGATTTGTGGCGCCCATTTCCGTCGGTGCCGGTTATAGTTTTTCTGTTGTGTTACGGTCGCCTGAGCCTGCGCAGTTCGTGCCATTTTTAGACCTTCGTGTAATCGCCTTATGGCGTCGACTCGTGTTTGAAGGTCTTTGAAGGTGGTGTTTTCTCGGTATGTTTCGGCGGGAGGGCGGTCTGTTCCCTCGCTCGGTAATTCCCGGCCGTACGTTAGGTATGCTGGTGTTAATCCGGTTGCTTCGTGTCGGGCCGTGTTGTACGCAAACACTGCGGTTGCTAGGCTGCGATCCCAGGCTCGGTGATTGCCGTCTGTGGTTTGGGCTATTACTATTTTACTACCCGGTTTGTCCGCTCTACCGGGTTACACTGTGGTGTATACGGCGGCGTTTTCTTGTGTTCTACTCCATATTGTTGGAGGAGTTTACGGAACTCATGGCTTTCGAATTGCCGTCCGTTGTCCGTTATGACTACCCGGGGGCATCCATGTCTGAGGAATATGAGTTCCTCGAGTGCTCTGGTGACTGCTGGGGCGGTTGCCTGTCGGAGTGGCCTTGCTTCGGTCCACTTCGAGAATTTATCCTGCAGCATGATGATCGTGCTGTATCCTTGGCTGGTTCGGGGGAGCGGGCCTACCAGGTCAACTGTTATGACGTCCCCCGGAGCTATTGCCGGGGTGGAGAACATTTCCCCGGCTGGTGCCTGTTGCAGTGCCTTGTATTTTAGGCAGCTGAGGCAGCGACGGACGTACGTTGCTGCGTCGCGTCTCATTCCCGGCCAGAAGTATCGCTGGCCGAGTCTGGCCAGTGTTTTTGCCCTTCCGAGGTGTCCTGCCTTGGGATCGTCATGCATTTTCCTTAATATTTCGTTCCTTTCGGCTGTCGGGATGCAGCGCTTCCACTCCCATTCGGTGCTGAGTCCCGCATTGTCCGGTATGTGGCGGTACAGGTTTCCCTGGTGTATTTTATATTCTGGGAGTTTCTTGGGATCTTCCCTTACGGTGGCTTTTACCCTTTCATACCACGGCAGTTTGGGTGGTTCGAGTGTGTTCGCCACTTCTGGTTGGCGGGAGAGGGTATCGGCCACCAAGTTTTGCTCTCCCTTGCGGTAACGGATGTCGAAGTCGTATTGCTGCAGTTCCAGGCCCCAGCGGGCTAGTCTTCCTGATGGGTTATCCATCTGCTGCAGCCATTTGAGTGCCTGGTGATCGGTGATGACCGTGAACTTGTACCCCTCCAGGTATGGTCTCATTTTCCGTATGCCCCATACTACTGCAAGACACTCTTGTTCAGTGACCGAGTAGTTTCTTTCGGCCTTGTTTAGTGTCCTGCTTGCATACGCGATCACCCGTTCCTCTTTGTTCACCTCCTGGGTGAGGACTACTCCTAGGCCGTTCTGGCTTGCGTCGGTTTGTAGGCAGAACGGTTGATTGAAGTCCGGACAGGCTAGGACCGGTGCGGTGGCCAGTTGCGTTCTCAAGGTCTCGAACGCCTGGTTCTCGGTTTCTCCCCAGTGCCATTTCTGACGCTTCTGCAGTAAACGGTGTAGCGGTTCGGCCGTGTCTGCGAAGCGTGGCACGTATCGTCGGTACCAGGAGACCATCCCCAGGAATCTCCGTAGTCCTTTGATGTTTGTTGGGGCTGGTACGCTTCGGATAGCTTCCACCTTGTCCGGATCGGTTCTGACCCCTTCTCGTGTGACCAGGTGTCCGAGGTAGCGGAGCTCAGTGCGGCAAAACCGGCATTTCTCTGTGTTTACTCGTAGGTTTGCTTGCTGTAGGCGTTGTAGTACCTCTCGTAGGTTTGTCAGGTGTTCCTCGAATGTAGCCCCGAGTACTATTATATCATCGAGGTATGCGAACGCCCGAGGCTCGAGTTGCGGGCCGATTATTGTGTCCAGTAGCCGTTGGAATGTTGCTGGCGCTGAATGTAGCCCGAATGGCATTACTTTAAATTGGAACAGCCCGCGCCCGGGAACGGTGAATGCGGTGACCGGTCTGCTCTTTTTTGCCAGTGGTACCTGCCAGTATCCGTTTGCTAAATCGATTGTTGACAGGTATTTTGCCCCCCTGAGTTTTTCTAGTGTCGCCTGGACTTGGGGTAGGGGATATGCATCCTTCTCCGTTACGTTGTTTACCCGTCGGAAGTCGATGCAGAAGCGGGGTTTTCCGTTGGCTTTACGGACGATGACGATGGGTGAGCTCCAGGGGCTGGCCGATGGCTCGATAATCCCCTCTTGGAGCATCCGGTCTACTTCCTCGTTGATGATTGCTTGGGTCGCTGGGTTTCGTGGTGTGTACCGTTGTTTTACCGGTTCGGCGTTGCCTGTGCGTATGTGGTGTTCGATGAGGTGTGTCGTGCCCGTTATTTTCTCGAACCGTGGTAGCTCCTCGTCTAGGAGTTCTAGGAGTCGGTCCTCCTCCTCCTCTGTGCACTCTGTGAGGCCCTGCTTGTCCTCCAGAGTATCGTTCTCCTCCCACGGTTCGAAGGTCCAGCTATGTGGCCCAAGGGTGATTGTAACTCCTAGTGTGTGGAGTGCGTCTACCCCCAGAATGACTGCCTGTGAGAGTGTGGGCAGGATCGCGCAGGCTAATTGAATTTTTCTTTCGCAGATTATTGCCGGTATTTCCATTTCTCCCTGTAGCCTCGCGGATGAACCGTCGGCGACACGGACTGATGGGTTCCCTCGTTTGACGTGGGCTCCTTGTTTTTGGCACCAGTCGGCTACATCCTGCCGAATGTAGGTGCGTGTGGCCCCTGTGTCCACTAGCGCCGGGAACCGCCGTCCGTAGGTTTCCAGCCTGATGAAGAGCCGGTTATCGAGGTGTGTTCCCTCGGAGGCGTTGGCTGGGTGTTCGATCGGTCGGTGCCTCTTCCACCGATCCAGTTGGCGTTTCCCGCCACGGGATTGCATGTGCATTGGGCGGTGGTTCGTCCTTCGGTTCCGCAATATGAGCAGAAGAGCCGGGGCGCACGTTGGAATTCTTGCCGGTGGTGGCCTCGTTGCCCGCATCGCCAACAGCAGGTTTCTCTGTTGTAGGCGGTTAGGTTCTTTGTGCGTGGGCTCTGGTATATCTGGTTCTCTACCGGTGCCTTACGGCGTTTTTCTCGTTCCAGGAGCTCTTCGTACTCGTCCGTATGGCTTAGGAGTTCTGCCATGTCCCGGACCTCGGTTTGTCTGAAGTACCGTTGGTACTCTACCCGGAGATTGACGTAGAGTCTCTCTAGTTTCTCTTCCGTCGAGAAGCCTCCATGGCGTCTCATCATCGTTTGCATTTCAGTTATATAGTCTCTCGCCCGTTCTCCTGGCTTCTGCAGGCGATCGCGTATAGCCTCTTCGAGGTTTCTTCGACGGTTTCGCGGGAGGTATTGTGCTTCGAAGGCCTTCTGGAAGTCGTTCCATGTGTTCCAATTTTCCTGCTCGTTGTGGAGCCATTGTAGAGCAGGTCCCCGGAATATTTCCGAGAGGCACCCCAGGATTTGTTCCGGTGCGACCTTATAGCTCCTTTCTAGGTCTCTTAGTCGGTCCAGGAAATCTTCTGCATTCTTCCCGTCGAAGTGAGCGCCCCACCGGCGGATCTGCTCCATTGCGCTCGGTAGTTCTTCTTTGGTCGGTGGATCCTCCTTCATTGTTTTTATTTTTTCAACTATACGCGTCCTTAGTTCGTCCAGCGTTCCTGTCGTTGATAATCCTCGTTGGCTGGCTTCGTAGATTGCTTCGTTTTTTCTTAGCGCGTATATCCACCCGGTTGGTTGGCTCATCTGCCTTTTCCTTTACTCTGTCCTTCCTCGAGGTTCCTCCTTATCTCGACTGTTCGGGCGCCATTTGTGACGGGTATCCGTCGGGGTGGAGGGAGTGCCGACTCAGCCGGCTGCCAGGGGTCGGTAGCGCCTCGAGGAGGAATAACTGGTAGTCGTTTTCTGGTAGAATACTCGTGTTTATTGTCCGTATTCTCTCTATGTACAGTGGGTGCCCACAGGTGGCGTGATTGCGGCGGTATCGCGGTGGTATCGCGGCGGATGCGGCGGATCGGTAGCGCGGCGGCGCGGTATCGCGGCGGCGGTGGTATTGCCTCGACGTCGGGGAGTCGGTCAGGGGTCGCAGGACGGTCCCGCAGGCTTGCGCCCCTCGGGGGAGGGATTCCGGCCCGTTTGCACGGTGCCGGCTCGGACGAGTTTCCCGTAGGCTTGCGCCCCTCGGGGGAGGGATTCCTGCCCGTTTGCACGGTGCAGGCTCAGATACGGGAACGAGGGTGTCTGGCGGAAACGTTGGTTTCGGTCGGAACGGGGTGCGGTCGGGTTGGCGGTACAGCGGAGGTCTTATTCGGCGGTAGCTCTCGGTCTCGCATGCCTGGCCTCAACTGCCCCGATTGCTGCTTCTCGCGGCCTATTTATCCTTCCCACCGCCCACTTCCACTCGCGAGCAGCCGGCTCGTCGCGGCGGCCACCTCGCGGCCGCGACGGGAGGCTGTGCTCGGCCGCGGTCTCGGCGCGCTCGCTGGGAGTGGGGCGGTGGAAGGCGCGGTGTTAGGCGGGGAAGTCGCGGGCCTTCTATATACCCGTTACATCTTTATCGGTTTATTCTGGAATGCTTCCTTTAATTTGTTTACGATGTATTTCCAAGGTACGTCTTCTATGTTATTAGACTTCCTTATGCTGAATGAATTCAAGTTCATTTCTTCAACTACATCTAATAATGGGTGATGCAGTTGACAATGTTTTCAGGTTCGATAGGAATGTGTTTCTCCTGTTTAACAGGTTAGGCTATTGTGTAGAATTTGTCCCATGGTTGTAATCTAGTGTTGATGTGATGATAGTGTTCAATAGATTGGCTTCTTTTATTGGGTTGTTCGGAAAGTAATTTCGTTTTGTTTTATGAAAATGATTGACGATTTTTTTATAGCGAATAAATATTTTATTGAATTATATATTGTCCATTCTGGTCCAATACCTTTTGCCAGGGTCCGGTCTACTAAAGCACTGGAGCATTTTGGCCCAGGCTTGCTGTCTGATCGCAGATATTCGGGATCGAATCTGTCTGGTATATTCTTTGGCTTGATAGCAAAAGTACAGATCATTAGAGATCTGGTATAACTTGCGCATCCTTCTCCTAGTTTTTATAAGAGAGGTCAAATAATCATCATTTGCCACTGCTTTTCTCCGAGTGGCACTCGGGGAGTTGGCAAGAGTTGAGTCCCTCATCGTAGTGTCCCGAAGGGATCTAAGCAGGAATGCATTTAATGTTTCGATACATTGGTCAATGTCAGCTGTTGTATTGAATCTTGAGACAGTGTTCCAGGCAAGGGTACACTCCCTGTACTTGTCCCAGTCGGTGGACATATAGAATAGAGATCCGGAAGAGGGATCAGTAGAAGAGGCTTTCGTAAGAGATACTGGCCTATGCAGCGTACCAAAGTGGTCCAAGGTAGCACACTTGAAGGAATACGGCAAATCTGTGATAAAGAAGTCGATTATTGACGGGACACACCGTGGCCTGGTGAAGGTGGGCGAGTCTGGAGCTATTATTGTGAAGTTTGACTCAGTCTTGCATTTATAAAGGGTGGTACCGGCCTGATTAGCTCGAACATTGTTCCAAAGTCGGTGCTTCGCGTTCCAGTCTCCGCCAATTATATAGGGAGAACTGAAGTGTGTGATTAGTCTCAGGTCAGCCTCGGGGGGGGGGGGGGGGGCATTGAGGTTTGAAGTAGACAACTCCGACCAGAATGGAGGGATGGTCAAGTCGGATGGCCAGGAATTCCAGATCGGTATGGTCTCGGACAACTGCAAATTTAATATTGTTGTTGATAATAATAGCAACGCCTCCACTGCCGGTGGGCCGATCCTTTCGGATTACCGAGTAACCAGGGATAAAGAAGTTAGTTTGCGGCGTGAGCCAAGTTTCTGTGACAAGAAAGATGTCGCATTCAAGGTTGACAAGGTGTGCAATAATTTCGTTACGCCTCGGAAATACAGATTCGGCGTTCCAGGTCATAATATGTGGTAGTAAAGCCATTGCAATGCGATAGAATGGGAAGAAATGAATTAGTCCAGATTCGAGATGATCTGGAGGAAGACTTGGCATTTTTGTGAATTAGTCGTGCACTGTTACGTCCCAGGTAGGACGGATTATGATTTCTATGAGATAGGACGCAGTTTTGAACCTACCTGCATTCACCGGCTACGGTTCGGGAAATTGAGGATTATTTAAATAATTTGTATTCTTATTTTCCAAAAACAAACAAAATTATTGATTTATTCAATATTATATTTCGTATAATAATAATGTTAATTTTTACCGAGTCGCTGGGTTAGTATCGCTTCGCAAATGTAGTTGTTGCAGATCGCAAGTCCAATAATCGCAGCCGCGGGTCGCCAATTCCAATAATCGCAGTCGCAGGTCGCCAATTCTAATTCACCACTTACACTGAACTTTTGTTAAACCTTAAACTTTTACTGAACTTTGAACTTCACTTCAATGATGGACTGGTCTGGTCCAAACTTTATGACAGAATGATTGGTCTTTGAAGTATTGGTTCCCTTTTATAGGATGGACAGTCCATTGTTTCAATAGGATATTGATTTGACTTTTTTATCTAATACGCGTCATTCTTACCATGGGATTAGTGTGCCTTCTTGGAACTTGGCGCAACTGGACACACTTTCTGTTTATTTTTCGGGGTGACATCGATCTTTGCTGCGTCTCTCGCAGGAGGATAATTGGAATTGTTTTGTTCGCTATCTAATTTTCTAGAAATTTTAACGCCTATCCTAATCCTATTTATTTCCTTCTCCTTGCGTGACATTATTGGGTTTCAACAATAGTTCATAATAATTCTTTGTCTGAAGTTTCATTCGTTTGATTCTTAAGCGGTCGAATCACCGGACATGACACCGTCTTACTTCCTAGAATCTTAAGGCTTATCTTAATCTTATTTATTCTTCTCTCCTCGCGTGGCATAATTTTTATTTGAAGTTTTATTTGTCTTATTCATGAGCGATCGAACCACCGGACGTGACACTAGTAAATTTTTCGAGGTACGAAATGACGCTTCCCCTTTCTTCAATTTATCATCGATCTTGGGCATTCCTAGCCGTCTTCTTGTTGCTGTCCCGCATGCATTTGTGCGATTGTCGTGTAATAGGTTGAATAATGCGGGACTTGAGTAAACGTTGTCTACATAAAGCGTATGGCCCTTTCCTAAATATGGCTTTAAGAGTTCCAAGACTATTGCTCCTGATTTCCCAATGCCCTTGATAGGACTAGTCGGAACTGTAGGTGCTCCGGTATAAACTATCATATCCTGTACGAATCCGGTTTTGCAAACGCACAGAATGAATGATTTTATCTCGAACCTATTCCTTTTGGTCGGATATTGTTTGAAACATAAGCGGCCTTTGTATAACAGCAAGCTTTCATCTATACATAGTTCTTAGTATGGCTAAAACGCCGCAGTGAATCATTTTCGCAGCATATCGACTATTTTTCTTATTTTTAACAAGCGGTCGCCAATGCATCTAGGTTCATGGGAGAAATGCAGCATTCGGAGAAGCAGGAAGTAGTACCTGTCTTCAGTCATTATTTTTCCAAAAATGTCGCTGCGTAGATAGTCGTCCGTGCTCCAGTACTCCTTGAGTGATAGTTTTTTATTGCGCGTCATCAGTAAGGACATGGCCAAAAAACAATACAATTAGTTCCGCGTCGTTGTTTCCAGATTATTTGCATTGTTATTGTTTTGTTGGGCCCCATAATAGTTGGACTCGTCTACAATTATATCTACGAATTCTTCAAACATAAATAATTGAAAATAATCAATGAATTATGATGACCTGCGTTGTTATTTTTATTAAAGGAACGGTGAGGGTAAAAGGGACACTTCACAAAACAGTCGAGGATTCCGAAAAGACAAGAAACTATGCTTTATTAATTATATTTAGACAGACATGAAACCGTCACACTTGTACGATTTCCGCTAAATACAATGTCAGCGTGTCGCGTATACTCGAGAACTAAAAATCTCGACACACCGAAAACACTCTACAGTCTGAATCCGTAAAAATCTTAATACTTGAATCCTAACTTTCTGCGACGGGGTCAGCTCTATTTAAACTAAAATCGACTGGGCGGAGGTATCCGCTAACGGGGGAAAAATCATCCCTATTCGCTAGACGACTTGGGGGAGGAGGGTCTTCTTGATCCGTGGAGGAGAAAGTCACTCCCTCAAGTCGTTTTTGTGCACTTCTAAAAACTATGACTCCCGGAGCAGCGCGTTCACGGTACCCCTCAAGTGGGCCTCTTAATTTATGGCCCCATCGACTGGCGCAGGCCAAGGGTAGTGCCAATTGCACGGATGGCCTGCACATGTACTAGGACCCACTCTGTCCGTTCGGGGCCCTCGCTTACCATTTTATGGCCCCCTTTTCCGTAGTCATTTGGAAAACGGCGGAAAAAAGGGAAGGCCTGTTCGAAAAAATATGCTAGGTAGTCGAGGGGCCATCTGTGCCGCTTGTAAATGAAGGTGCATTTCTCACATGCGTATTTCTTTGGTGATTCCCGAATGTTTTGAATTAAATCTATAAATTTTTGGTACAAAATGATTTTTTGTCCATGTTATTTCACAATTCGTGCCATTAAAGTCTTGGATCAATTCTGTTTCCGACTCAGAACTACTATACAGGGTGTCCCACATAACACTGAACAGCTCAATATCTCGAAAACTATGCCATCGATTTTAAAGTTCTTAGTCTTAAATTGCATGGAACTGAAGGGCCTTTCTGACTACATAAACGTGAAGTGGCATCCCTTCCCTTTTAACGGGGGAGGGGAGGTACCTTTATAATTTTAAATGGAACCCCCTATAAAATGTTACATATTTAGATTCTACCGGAAAAAACAAGTCAATTTTGTCTGAAACATTTTTTTGTCAGATACTTCCATGATGAGATATAACAGTTTGAAGTTTCGAGTTGTAGGTACTTGAAGCGCTCGGAAATAGCGTTATGGAATTATACGCGCTTGAGCCCTTTGCTTATTCGTGAAGAAATAAAATGTACTTTAAATTAAATGTTCAAAATGTCCACCACGGGCTTGTAAACATTTATTTACTCGAAACATCAAAGTTGTTCTAACATTTTTTAACATTTCGGGAGTCACTGAAGCGCAAGCGTCACGTATTCTTTGTTTCATATCCTCTTTTGTCGTCGGTGGTTCAAACATAACTTTGTCCTTTACATATCCCCATAAGAAAAAATCTAATGGTGTTAGATCGGGGGATCGAGGAGCCAATGACGAGGTCCCCCACGACCTATCCATTTGTTCCCAAATTTTTCGTTCAAAAATTGCCTGGTGATGATTGCAAAATGTGGAGGAGCGCCGTCTTGTTGGAACCACATTTCTCTTCTAACGTGCAGTGGCACATCTTCCAAAAGCGCAGGCAAATGATTTTTTAAGAAATCACAATAACTTGCAGATGTTACAGTTTCTTGAAAAAAATAAGGTCCAATCACAAAATCTCCTATTAGGCCACACCAAACATTTAAAGACCATCGATGTTGAAAGGGAACACATCGCATCTAATTTGGGTTTTCCACGGCCCAATAATGCAGATTATGTCTATTTACATGCCCTGAATTCATAAAAGTGGCCTCATCGGAAAAAAGTATTTTGCACAAAAAGTCATTTTCCACAACAGCCTGCAGCCACTCACAAAATCTTACGCGGTGATCGTAATCTGCTATCGAAAGCTCTTGTGATAAAACCATGTGATATGGATGATACTTTTGCCGTTTCAAAATTCGTTGAATTGATGAACGACTAATATGTGATGTTTGTGCAAGTGTACGTTAACTAATATGAGGATTTAATGTAATTGCAGCAAGAATACTGGCACTATTATTTTCATTAGTGACAGCTTTAGGTTTATTGCGAGTTTTTTTTACACAATTCACCGTGCTCGCGAAGCCGCTTTTCTAAATTATGAAATGTTGCATGACATTTTTTGATCCCATAACGTTCAAAAAACACCTAACGTTAATAACATATTCACTTCTGTGTCAAAAGTAGCCTTAATCACAATGTTACTGCTTGAATAACAGCTCTAAACTGAAAACGTTTTCATAGATAAGTGAGTCAAACTCAAGAATTGTAAATATTATTGTTTGTGATTCTTCATGAATAAGCAAAGGACTCAAGCGCGTATAATTCCATAACGCTATTTCCGAGCGCTTCAAGTACCTACAACTCGAAACTTCAAACTGTTATATCTCATCATGGAAGTATCTGACAAAAAAATGTTTCAGACAAAATTGACTTGTTTTTTCCGGTAGAATCTAAATATGTAACATTTTATAGGGGGTTACATTTAAAATTATAAAGGTACCTCCCCTCTCCCATTAAAGGGGAAGGGAGGCCACTTCACGTTTATGTAGTCAGAAAGGCACTTCAGTTCCATGCAATTTAAGACTAAGAACTTTAAAATCGATGGCATAGTTTTCGAGATATTGAGCTGTTCAGAGTTCTGTGGGCCACCCTGTATATCACATTTATTCTTCGCCTTTTACGCCGATTGAAATTATTTTCATTTTCACAATTCTCGTCATTTTCCGAGTCAGTTAATCCGTTTCTGATACTTTTGTTTGCACTAAACATTCTGTAAAGGGCCAAAAATGTTTTAAAATCTACGAACAAGTTTCGGATAAAAATATAACCTAAAGTTTTATTAATCAAATTAAATTAGACGACGATTATACCTATAGTTGTTTTTTTGGAATTCTTGTAAAAAAAGACTTTTTATTGGAATAATTTCTATTGTGTCAGAAATATCAATTAATCAACGCAGATACGAATGTAGAAAACGATTGTTCAAAAATCGAAGAGTCCAAGGTGTTTTATGCATATGTGATCTTCATCTAATACGTCGGTAAAATAGAATATAATTTTACCAACTACAGATGTCGCTGGCACGCACGGATTGCTACTAGGCCTGCAGCCAAGCTCGCATATGCGAGCCGAGCTCGGGTCGAGTCGAGCCGGGACTCGCTTTTCGAGTCGAGTCGAGTACTCGCACGATGCGAGCTACCCGCACCGATACGAGCTATCCGCACCGATGCGAGCTGCTCGCAACGAAGCGAACGGCTCGAAATAAAATCAGGCGTAAAATGACATGATGCGAGTTACAGCGGGAAGATCAGCACATCGATATTATCAAGCATTTTAGTACATTGACAATGCTAAATGTTTGCGATGTTTTATTATATATTTTGTTAGTGAAATGTTGATTCAGAATTTGTATAATCCTTATTGAAAATAATTATGCAATAACAACTATTTCCCAGATTTATGTAAATAACTAGATGTGATCTGTAAAGAACGGTATTTTATATATTTCTTTATATTATACTCCGGTTCAGTGTACAGCCGTAAAAATGTGTTGTCGCAAAATTGTTTATAATGTTGAAAATTAACGTTAAACTTCGTTAAATAGTTTTTGAAAAGAATGGATATATAAATATTGTACAATATTGATATGTATTTATATTGATATGTATTTTATACCAACAGCCTGTCATTCGGTACTGTGCAAATATACAGGGTGTCCCAGTTTTTTCCGGCCAAACTTTGCCAGCGTGTTCTACATGCAAAAGTAAGAAGAAATGTTATATGAACATATGCTCTTCAATGTTTTATTAAGGAGTTATAACTAATAAAAGTTTATAACTATTATAATTAACTAACAAGAGTTTGTGAAGCACAAAATAACACTCGTGAGCAGTTAGTACAGAGGATTACAGACGCAATTTGCTGCGATTAGAGAAAATGAAGAAGAAATTAGTAATACGATAGGGTCAATTTTTGTTAGATGCCAATCTTGTTTTCGTAATAATAGACGTCATTTTGAAATATTAACTCGTTAATAAAACGTTAATAAAAACTGTCGATATTAACTGCTTCAGCAAGTAAACATAAGAGTTTATGTAAACACAAATAGAGGTATTCATAATACGTTCGTACGCTGCGTCGACGAAATGCCAGTTCATTATCATTTTGTATTATAGTTATAACTCCTTAATAAAACATTGAAGAGCATATGTTCATATAACATTTTTTTCTTACTTTTGCGTGTAGAACACGCTGGCAAAGATCTGAGATCTACGTTCAACACTCGTCATACTTTCTGTTTAGTTAATATTTATTTTAATGTTTGTAAAAAGTTCACCGATTTTCATCTCGAAATCTTTCTTCAATTTGCAAATGTTGAAGTAGTATGTAAATTCGGTGCATAACTGACACAAAAAACAATATTATTTTAGTGGGCGGTGGGAGGAATAAATAGGCCACAAGAACAGCCAAACGAGGCAGTCGAGGCAAGGCGTCCGATGCGAACCAGAGAACCGATCTCCGCAGAGCACCGCTACCGCCACGTAAGACCTCCACTGTACCTCCGACCAGACCGCACCCCGTTCCTACCGAAACCACCGTTCCCGCCAGACACCCCCGTATCCGCATCCGAGCCGGCACCGTGCAAACGGGCCGGAATCCCTCCCCCGAGGGGCGCAAGCCTACGGGACCTTCCTGCTAACCCGACCGACGCCCCCGACACCGAGGCGATACTGCAGCCGGACCGTCGCGAGCCCGCGCCGCCACCGCGCGCCGCGATACCGAACCGCCGCCGCGATATCACACCGCCGTGCTACCGATCCGCCGCGATACCGCCGCGATCACACCACCTGCTGGCGACCATTGTACATAACCAGAGCACCGACAATAAAGACACGAGTTATTATACCAGAAACCGACTACTATTCATTCCTCCTCGAGGCACTACCGACCCCTGGCAGCCGGCTGAGTCGGCACTTCCTCCACCCCGACGGATACCCGTCACATACTTAATTAAATATTACAATTCCTTATGTGATTTATTTCAATGAGAAGCACAAATACTTGTAGAAGATTTCACGAAAACACAAGAAGATATATTTAGATCAAAATTCTTGCACAATTTTATTATTCACTGAAGTATACTAATAGTACAAACTATAATATACATATGCATATACGTATTAACTGTTTACCATTTATGCACTATTTGCATGTTTATTTATACAGTAAGCAGCAAAACTGATTACACACTATTTGAAACAACATAACTTTTTTAAAATTAGATCAAATGACTTTAATGTTATTGAGAGGTTAGAAGGATTAGTTTATTAGACGAGGTGTAAACAATTTTTGAAAAAAATTTTAATTGTTCGGAATCGTGAAAGAAATAGGAAAAATTGGTTTTTTCAGCTTTATTATCTGAGCCTGTATTGAAAAATTAAAAAATGTGTTCTATTGACTCCAATAAATTATATTCATACTGAAAATTTCATGGATATTGGTTACTTCGTTTACGAGTTATAAACGATTAAAAGTGCGATTTTTAGTAGAAAATCGTGAAAAATGGCAAGTTTCCCACTTTTAACCGTTTATAACTCGTAAACGAAGTAACCAATATCTATGAAATTTTCAGCACGAATATAATTTATTCGAATCAATAGAACACATTTTTTAATTTTTCAATACAGGCTCAGATAAAAAAGCTGAAAAAACTAATTTTTCCTATTTCTTTCACGATTCCGACCAATTCAAATTTTTTTCAAAAATTTTTGACACCTCGTCTAATAAACTGATCCTTCTAACTTCTCAAAAACATTCAAGTCATTTGATCTAATTTTTAAAAAGTTATTGCTGTATATGCTCCTTACTGTATACTAAAACCAGAGTTAGCCGACTATTTAGGTAAATGAAGGTAATTAATGAAAAGTGACACATTTAATTACAATATAATTGTAACGAGTCCGTTTCCCGGCGGATCTCGTACAACGGTTCCTCGCGGCCGGATTTGGCTCGCCGTGCCAAGGTTCGCGGCGGGATAACGCGAGGGTTACGGCAGGATACGGGCGGTCGGGAACGAGAGATTAACGGCACGAGTCTCTCAAGTGTTCGTCACCGTCCCGGCTTCGCATCTCGGTGGTCGGCGGTCGCGATTCGCGTCTCGCGCGCGTGTCGTATCACGGCGGGGTCATGGCCGTACGCAGCGGCGTATTCTGGATTCGCGGGTCGCGCGGAAATTTCGGCACACTCGCGGTTACAATTTCCGCGGGTAAAATATACTCTCGCGAGTCGTAGCTTACGTGCGGCTTCTCGGCGTCGCGAAGGACGATTCCGGTCGTGATCGGGCGGTCGGTATCGGCGGCTAGAGAAAGTACGTCTTATCGCTATGACGGCGGAGAACCGAAGAGAGCGTTTTCCGGCTCGTCTCTCTCGTCTTGCCAGGCGAGGGGGTGCGGTGCGGTACGGATCGCGGCCGACTTTTCCGGCGTCGTCCTGTATCCGGCGCGACAAATAGATAAATAACAATGATGATGATAACAATTGTAATAACAAAAATAACAATAAAAATAACAATAACAATAACAATAATACACTAATCTTAATGATACGTGCACACAACCTCGCAAACAGAAAAAGCAGTCACAATTATTACAATAATTTAACTCTACGCAAAAATACTAATAATTTTTTTTTTGCGTGCAGGTGGAAAACGTTCTCTCGTTCCTCCGTTGTCTTTGGCGCTATTTCCGGCCGAGTCCGTTTGGTCTTCGCCGCAAGGTTATCGTTAGCGTAGTACGCTGGAGTCGGCGCCTCCTCTTTTCTCGTATTCTGGAAAATAATAATAATAATTTTAATAATAATAACAATAATAATAATGCTCTAAAAATAATAACAATATAAATGATAAAAGTGATACGAGATTTTGCAGTACAAACTATGGTTTCTTATTGGCTGATAAGAAACACATCTGTTCTACTTTTTCCGACAATAGTGATGTTCTTCTTTCTTTAGGTTTTCCATATTTAATTGCAAATGCATGCAATGATTCGATTGCTTCTTCGATCGATTCGATTGATGGCATCTTTGATAACTAATTAAAAAAGAAGTTGTTACATTTAGGCGTTAAAACGTATTGTTCATTGAGATAATTTCTACTTCGTTAAATAATTGCTTATTAACATTTTTTTACCTGTAAAGTATGAGCGAAACATGGAATTCGCTGCCATGTAGGGCTTAATCGTACAGCCTTCACGATGTTCGCAGCATTGTCTGTCACAAAATACGTTTGAAATTTAGCGTTGTCCAAATTCCACTCTGCCAGCGTGTTCTTCAGAAAAGAATTAAGTGTTTGCTGGTGTGCGCTTCGGTGACGTTAGATATTTTTAACGTAAAATTTTGGATGTTGAAGGTTCCATCCAAATAATGCACCGTAACGGACAGGTAATTTTCATTCGATCTCGAAGTCCACCCATCCGTCGTGAAAGCAAAGGATTCCGTCTAAAAAAATTACAAAGATTAGTTACAGATTTAAAAAAAAAAGCATATTTCACTATTATCATTCAAACAAAATATTTTTACTTACATTTTCCATATCTTTTTCTAGTTGCGTCTCCAACCTTTTCTTTTCATTTTCGTACATTGCGGGTACGATGTTTTCTGAGAAAGTTGTACGACTTGGCAAATTGTACCGCGGCTCTAGTACTTTCACAACTTTCCTGAATCCGCTATCATTTACTACGCAGAATGGCTGACAATCGGAGCTCATCATCTCGGCAATAGCTGTCGTAATTTCTTTCGCCCTTGGAGAATTACTTTGCAGCATTACTATTTGTTCCTTGACTTGTTCCTGATCGTCAAGTCTTTCATCTCTGTCCGTAAAATATGCATCACTATGCTGGCATTCCACGTGCCGTTTCAGTGATGTCGTACTTGATCTTTTGCATTTGAATATCTTCTTGCAAAGATTGCAAAGGCACTCCTCTTTACCAGTTTTGGTAAACCATTTCCAAACGGTACTTCTGCGAATATTGTCCACTTCCACCGAAGGAGAATTCTCATTACACGCAACGACTGCACCTATCTCTACGTTGCCTACTTCCATTGTGTTCAGTTTGCTGGTTGTGAACTGTCGACCGTACCGGACCGATGTTCGCGAGCGAATGAATGATCGAATACATTCGGCTGACCAATTCTCATTCTCGTCAGTCGATTGTTTAACAAACCACGACCGCCCTCGGAACCGATCTCCGCGTGTTTCTCTGCGGCTCTCTGAGGACGGTCGCCGCCGCGTCTACAGTGTATGCTGGCGGTTCGTCGGCGTGCTCTTTGCACAGGCCGCTACACTGGTACTCGCACCAAAGGTCAAAAGACTGAATTCTGGTAAGCTGAGAAAAACTGTTTGACAGAATCTGAGCTAACTAACCTGAGAATAGATTGTCTTAGACTTTTATATTTTTCGATAATGAATAACTCGAGGGCTCGATGGGGAGGGAAGAGCAAACCGCATACGCGTGCAGGTAGATCAAATACTCAGAGCGGGTGACCTAAGTGGGCGCGTGCAGGCGAGCCGGTCATAAACCTTAGCTCGCTGATGAGAGCCCTACTGTCCCATTGTACGGAAGTACACTTTTTAGAAGAAATGGTCGAGATAACGAACCAAAAAGGCAGTAAACCATTTTCACACTACACAATTATAAACATGGAGATAGCGCAGGTTGCTTAGCGAGAAACGTGCGGCCGCTTCTCGTTATACATTATGCAGTCAGTCTCATAATTGATGGCAGACACTTTAAATCAGAATAACTTTTTTTATAAATCGACCAAACGACTTCAGCTTCTAGACAGCTACTAGATGACATGTAATGAAAACTCAGGAAAAATTGCGTTATATAATTGCGTTAATTGTCGAGCTAGGAAGTAGATTTAACTTTGCTGCCACTACGAATTATTTGGTAGTTAGCATGATTTTGGACCATCGTATAAAAGATCGACTGTTATCCACGGAGAAGAGCCAACAATTGCAAATTGAAAAAAGATTTCGAGATGAAAATCGGTAAACTTTTTACAAACATTAAAATATTAACTAAACAGAAAGTATGACGAGTGTTGAACGTAGACATCAGATCCTTTTAAAAGGGCCTATCCGATTTATGGTCAAAACTGCCCTTAGAGGTTTTTCAATGATTAATGAACAATTCAAAAACTGACTAAGAAAAACCCCTCTGAGTAAAATTTCAACCCCCTATCTTGCCCATGAGGTTAGTTACAGGGTAAAATTAGATTTCGCGCTTCTCCGCGTATTTTCCGCACTCTGATGCTCCCTAAAATTCTGAAAAAATGTCACATATTTTGGATTCTAAGGCAGACTTTTGATAATTTTTTCAGACTTTTTTGTTACAAACTGTGGTCGTAAAAAAATGAAAAACCTCCAAAAAATCGGAAAAATGCAGATTTCTCAAAAATGTGAAAACATGCTATTCTACTGTTTAGTTCCTTGTTAAAGTACTATAACAGGCAGTGTCGTCAATTTTTTTTAGATTTTTTGTTGTGGGACATCATCGTCAAAAAACAATAAAAACCGAATTTTTTCGCCGTTTCTGCTATTAGGAGGAAAGTTACACTTGTTGGTTTTATCGCAGGTATATATTAAGTCATTTTAAACATTATTACATTGAAACAAGTAAGTGTTTGACCTAAAAAATGTTTTAAGAGAAAAAATGGATTGTATTTTGTGCGGTATATACCCGAATGTTCGTAACGTTTACAACATCGCCGGTTGGCACAGCGGTTAGGGCGTCGGACTACGGAGCGGATACGCTGGTGTTCGAATCCCGTCGGTGGGAAAGTTTTTTTTCCATACGTCATCTTTATTTTTTCAATTTCTTATATGGTTTATTCATGTGATTTTAATTATATTGTTTTGTAGTATCGCAGTTATTCATGCTAACCTTGCCAGGCGTAGGTTTATAGTTTAGGGTAGTTTTAGTGCTTTACCTGAGCACGTATTTTTAGGGACCGAGCGTGGGGCCTGAAAGGGTCATAAAAGTGAGAGCATTTGGGACATTTGGCGAAAGTCGAGGGTGTTCGGGAAAGGTCGGTAGGGGCGGGAGGACTCATCAAAAAATGCCCAGAGTTGTAGAGTTGACGTCGAAGCGAGCGGAGCGTGTCGTAGCGAGCGGAAGTTGTAACCGTTTTAGTTTATTATTTTAACGCGTGTAACATTAGTTCGAATAAATTATTTTAGTTCCCAACCGATTCAGAATTTAATCCTACAGTTTTAATGTTTTAAAAATATTGAGGTAACATTTTTAACTAACTTTTATTTATATCACTCCGATTTTACTTCGAATTTAATGATACTATTTTCTTGGATTAGGCAATAAATTAATATTTATATTATTGTGTTCGTCCACGATTTCTGCCAGATATGAAATTGCTTGTGAAAATTGGTAAGATTCCGTGAAAAGAATTTTTAAATCTACTTCTGTCATTTCCGGAAAATCAAGAGTATCTACCGAGGATACTGTTTGAAATGGAGTCTTTTTGCAGTTCCAATTGTTTCCAATTTTTGGAAAGGTTTTGTTGTCTACTTGTTTGTGTAGGAGCTGGTACTTTTGACCTAGTATACTATGAATTGCCTCTGCATCCCACCAAAAATAATGAACTTCCTGATCCGTATCATAAATGTCCACAGAACAAGTCTTTCATTCAAGTAACTATAAACGGGAATTACTTCCTCATGTACCTTACCATAAAGAGGAATGGCTTAGGCTTATTTGTACCTGATACCTCACTTTCAAAATAGTGGTAGTATGTAGCCCTTTTCTCTCAATTTGACAAAAACCAATACTTTGCTGCGTGTTATTTATTCAGAGTTCTTCTTATTTCCTCCCTAATTTCTGAAGACGCAAGGCTTAGACACTAGATTAATGAATTTTAATATTAACAATGTTAAACCGGACCGCAATGATGAACATATACAATTAGAGAATAGAGGAAATAATAGATACTGCAATAGATAATGTATTTTAGTTAAAAATTTTATCTCAATATTTTTAAAACATTAAAAAAATATTGTTAAAATCACATGAATAAACCATATAAGAAATTGAAAAAATAAAGATGACGTATGGAAAAAAAACTTTCCCACCGACGGGATTCGAACACCAGCGTATCCGCTCCATAGTCCGACGCCCTAACCGCTGTGCCAACTTTTTTTTTTCAACAAAGCGTTTATTGTGCCAGATAACAAACAAACAAACATATATACATATTTACAGTGCGGAACAATAAACTTAAACGCTAAAAAAAAAGTATAACGGAATAATAACTTTAAAGACTAAACAAAAGGACCGGCGGTCCGGTCACGCGCTGTTTGCGGGGTTGGCATGCTTTTTTTTTGCACTTATTGCACGAATGATGCGTATTGCTAAGATATAAATCTTCTTAAAAGCTAGCGGGGATGTTTATGTACAGCGGGCACAGGTGAATAGTCTGTACATAAATCTTTGGTGTGTGGGGATTTCGTTATTTAGGGTAATGAATTACACTTTGTTGTGTAATTACTGATTTGTTTAACGCTTTTTAGTGTTAAACCTGAGCCAGGTCCGAACTTACATTTAACTTAATCTTACGCTTACAGTTACTGCTAATACTACTTGGATTTCTTAATCTATCGGGCTTTGGCGTCACTATTGCACTAATTATGGTGGTTCGTCAAGCCACCAGTATTTTTCTGTGTCTTCTCTGTGGTCGTCTTCTGTATCGTATTTTGTAAGTTTGTGTCGGAAACGCATGTTTGTGTCGTTTATGCTGCAGTTGTTGTTGTATGTTAATGTTTTGTTGTAGGTTTTTCTGTTGTAGTGATATATTATTGGGTGTCCGTGTGTGTTTTGTATGAGTCCTGTGCTGTCTAGGTGTAAGAATGCTTCTGGCGGTATGTAGCCTGTGTGTCTCGTGTATTCGTGGTATAGTGGGTTGGGGTATGTAGAACTGAATATTAAGCTGTTATTGTGTATTTTACGTGTGTTGGCCCAGTGGTTTCTGGCTAGTTTTAATAAATGTATATCTATCCTGGGTATTTGGGCTTTGAGCAGAAGGTTGTGGTTACTTATATATTTCGTATAGTTGGATTCGGGCGTTCTATATGTGTTTAAGCATGCTCTAAGGCACTTTCTCTCCATGAGTCTGATTTTCTCCATGGTGCTGGCGCTTATGTTAAACCAGATGGGGAAGCCGTAGAAGATTATTGGTTTTATTAACATTTTGTAGCATAGGATTTTGACTCCTGCGTCGAGGTCTTTTGAGTAAAATAATCTTTTATTGGCTGCGAAGGCTTTTTGCGCCTTGACAATTTGCGTGTTGACGTGATCGTTGTAATTTAGCTTAAAGTCTAGGTGTACGCCTAAATAACGAACAACCTTTTTGTGGGGGATTTGGATGTTAGCGTCTCTGTTGTCCCGTAGCACAGTGTGTCGAGTATATGGGAATTCGGGAAAAAAGTCATAACTCTTAAATTATGAAATTTTCGAGTAAAGTACCTTAATACTTTTTGAAATAAAATGCAAAGGCGAATCGATTGGTATATAAAAAAATTTTTTTTTTAATTATTAAAAAAAAAATTTTTTTTAATTGCGATAACTCTTATGTTTTAATAAATTCTTATGTTTTTTTACTGCATAAAACGTAGTTTACAATTTTAACGAAAATTAAAAAAAAAGTACAATACTGTATACATTACTTATTCAAATCTTCACAAGGAGGAATTAAAACTTAGGAATCCTTAAGAGAATTCCTTTATTTTACCTAGAAATAAATAAAATGAATAAATTAATTAATTAATAAATTAACATAGATAATATGTTATTAAATAATATGTGTACGTACTATACTACTTCAGCTTCACTATCATCAGAACAAGTGTTTGAGTTGGAATCTGATAAGTAGGATGTTTCATTTAATAATAAATAGTCTCTTATATCTACAAAATCCTTTTTTTCTTTTTTCGTATGTTTTTTTTTTATAATGGGCAATAATTGGATCCGACTCCAGTAGAAGACGATTTAATAGGTCTTTATTTGAATTTTCTCTTGATGTCTTGCGGGTATTATGTTCCCGAAAATATTTTATATTTTTATGTTGAGCCTCTAGAGCTTCTTCGGATAATTTGCCAATAGGAACAATTGTATTTTTAATAATTTCAACTGCATGGAAAAGTAATTTATGCGTAGTTACCGGCATCACATACCAATTATAATGTTTTAAATATAATTCTCTAGCTTCTTGAATTATTTCTTGGAATTTAATAATATTTATATTTTCTCCGCATGATATGACTCTCAGAATAATACCTAATTTCTTTATTAGTTCACAGTTAAGTCCAGTTATTGTTGAAGTATAATACGTATAATACGAAATCTCAAAGGAACCTTTTGGGGTACTTTCTTTAATACTGAATTGAAAGATTGTAAATATTTAAACAATTTTAAAACTAAATATATCATTTATAAGAATAAAATTGAACACATATGTAAGTACTTATCAAACGGCATGCGTCTAAAAATAATTGCAGCAAATTTCTTCGAAAGACTACGCAGAAAGCCGCCGTGCGCGAGCGTCTTAATATGGTTTTTTATTATTTTCTCCGCTTGAGCAAATGTGAGCAGATTTAAACCAATGCGAAATTAAAGTTTAATGTGCCACCAATTACTGTAAAAAAATTCACGGGTGTACTTTGATGTACTTTTTTTAAAACTCTAATCAAAGTTGATAAATGTTAAACATAAGAAATGAGGACAAACTGCGATAATTTAAAAAAACTTTCTGGGAGATTGAAGGTCTAATAATGCTAAACACACCCTGTAAAAATCAAATTAAAAAACCAAATAGCTTGCGAGGGACGCATGTTTTCAAAAATGCGCGGAATTTGACAGTGAAGTTTCAGCCTCAATTTTAATAACAAATTGATTTATTCAGTTAAAATTTAAGGCAGTTTTAGAAACTACGTTTTGTTACGAACATTTTAGGATACATAAATTTGCAGATCTTACACTTTGATTTTCGGACTTTTTTCCATTGGACGACACACTGTGCGTAGGTGAAAGTGTCTGGCGTTCTTTCGTACGTCTCCGTTTGCGTCTGAGATTGTTGAAATGTACGGTCTGAAAAGGATTGTCTCGCATTTGTTAGTGTTAATTTTTAATTTCCAGGAATCGAAGTAGTTCTGTATTTTGTCGAATAGGTCTTGTAGTTTAGTCTGTAATATGGAGGGTTTATTGTCGCTAATGTATATTAGTAGGCCGTCTGCGTAAGCTATTGCCCCTCTTTTGTTGTCGTCATTTAGGTCGTACAGGTTTAGCAGGTCGCTTATATACAGGCTAAACAGGATGGGGGAATTGACCGCGCCTTGTTGTGGTCCGTTGCGGACTTCGAATTTACTTGGTGAGGTGTTTGTTCCCTCCACTACCTGAAAATTCTTATTGTGAACCATGTTCCAGAGAATTTTTATGAGGTGTGGAGGGAAGTTTTTCTTTAATAGCTTGAAGAAGAGACCATCCAGCCAAACCGTGCCGAATGCTTTTTCGAGGTCAATAAACACTGCACCTACGCAGTCACCCGCGTTTCTTGCCCAGCAGATGTCAGATGTAAATTTCGAAATTGCATGTACCGTTGAGTGACCTCTTCTAAAACCGAATTGTGTGTCAGGGATAAGTTTTTTTTCTGCGCAAACTGCTTCTATTGCAATGTTTATTGTGATTTCGAATATTTTGCTAATATTTGGCAGGAGACTTATTGGGCGATAGCTGGCGGGGTTGCTATCGTCTTTGTCGTTTTTTTTTAGACAGATTGTTTTGGCCGTTTTCCAGGCAGCCGGGAAGTGTGCTCTATTAAGGCAGTTGTTAAAGATTATGGCGTAGTTATAGATGAATCGTGGGGGTAGGTGTTTTAAAATGATGTTCGGGATATTGTCAAAGCTTGATGATTTTTGGTTGTTCAGTTTTTTAAGAATGATGCTGAGTTCGTACGTGGAGGTGAAGAAGTCTGTCGGAGTTTCGTCTGAGTTTGGGTTGTCTGCTTTGTTTGTGTCAGAGAAGGTGCATACTGTTGAGTCGTTTGGTCTGTCCTCGTTTATTTCTGCTTTTAGAGTGTTTATTTTTTGCGTGATTATGTCTGTCAGCTCGGGTTTACCCATGCTGTTGTTCTGTGTGTGTGCGCTCTCGAAGTGCGCCAGTAATACATTCAGTTTGTCGTTTATGTCCGTGATTAGTAGGTTGCCTGAGTCGTCTGTTTGTGTGTTTATGCTGTCTATGTTTGCGTTTGCTATCAAATTTGTGTTGTTGTTGTGTATTTTTAGCGTGTTAATGGTGTTGTGTTCTTTTGCTCGGAATATTTTGTTTATTGACGGGAATAAGTCTTTAGTGTTGTGTGTAGAGATGTTTTCTATTTTCTTTCTCCAGTAATCACTTACTGATCGTTGGAAGGCTTTTTTTATTTCTTTTTTAATTATTTCTAGTGTGTATTTGTCTAGTGCTATTGGTGTGTCGTTCGCTGTGGTGTAGTTGGTGATTGCTGTTATTCTGTTTAATCTGGTTATTAGTGTGCTTTTTAGTTTTTTTAATTTTTTTATGTTCGGTGTGATGTATCTGTCTGTCGAGTTGTAGTCGTTTGAGATGCGCGGTATTGTGTTGTCTATGGCGGAGATGATGCTTGTGTTAAGTTTTTCTATGTAATTGTCGATTTCGTCTATTGTTAAGTTTCTTGTGTTTGGAATTATTGTGTTGTCTGTGTTTAATAGATTTTCTTGAAAGTCTTGCCAGTTGGTTTTGTTGTAATTGTATTTCGTGCTATGGGTTTGTTCGTCTATTATTAGTGTGTCGCGAGCTCGCACAACGGACCCAAGTGCGAGCCAATCCGCAACAGTCCCGAGCGCGAACCAATCAGAGCACGCCGCCGCTTCGCGAACATTTCGCGAGGCGGCGCGCTCTTCGTAGTCCGCGCTTTCCCAATAAATATCGGAGCAATCATTTCGGTAGCCCTGTGGTCACTGTCATAGTCATGTGTGTTAAGTCTTCCGGGTGCAGGTAGTCTGAGGAATTTAATTCTGTTGTCTGTCAGGCAGATATCTATAAATGATCCGCTGTTAGGGAAGGATGGTAGTAGGGTGTTAAGGAGAGTCACTTTGTACTGTATTTCGTTGTGTTGTAGCCATTTCTTTAGGGTGACGCCTCTATTGTTGTTCGATATGTTATGCCAGTCCGTGTGTTTTGCGTTTAACTCTCCTGCCAGTATATAATAGTTGTCTATTTTATGTAATTCTAATTTTTCAAAGATTGTGTTCAGGTCTGATGTGAATTCTTTTTTGTTACTGCTGGGGGCGTATGCTGCAATTAGGTACAGGTTTTTTTGTCTGATTTTGATTTTAACTGCTGTTGCATAAAGCGAAGAGGAGTGGATGTTATTTAGCTGGATGGTCCTGACGTTGAAATTCCGTTTTATTAGGATTGCGGTTCCCCCACCCTGTTTCGAGTTGGGCCTGTCATTTCTTATTGTTGTGTAATTCTTAAAATTAACGCGGTGCTTATGATTTAGTTTCGTTTCGCACAGAAGGACCGCATCCGAATCGTGTGTGCGGAGGAAGTCGGTGAGTGCTGCTCTTTTTTCGTTTGAAATGAGGGAGTTTACGTTTATTTCTATTATTTTTAATTCATGAAGTGTGGTGGTGTTTGTGGTTGTTGCTGTGGCTGTGGTGTTGTGTGTTGTGTGTTGTGTTATGGGCCATTTAGGGTTCCAGGTCTAGAGCTTGTGCTATTATGTTAATTTTGTTGCTGTTGTCGTGAATTAGTGTGCGTAAGTGAGCTGTTTGTGTGTTGACTGCGGCGTCAATTATAGATTTAATTTGTTCGAGTAAGTTGTTCTGGGGTTGACTGGTGGGTGCGGTGTCTGTGTTGTGTGTTCGAACTATGTGCGCCTGGGTGGGTGGTTTTTTTGTGTTGATATTGGCTGTTACGGAGCTGAATGATAATCCAGTTTTTACAAAGTTGGACTTTATTTGTTCTTTTTTTCGCTTATTGTTTTTTGTGCATATTTTTTGGCCGCGATTGCCTTCCTCATTTCTTTAAGTTTGGGGCAGCCTCTGTATGAGGCAGGGTGCCCATGGCTTTTACAATTTGTGCAATATGGGGGTGTCTCTGATATTTCTGTGGGGGACGCAGAGGATCTTTTACACTCGCCCGGGTTGTGTGGTTGATCGCATTTGACGCAGCTGTAATCCATATTACAGTTTGATGCCGCATGTCCAATGCGCTGGCATCTTTTGCATTGGATGCGGTCCTTCTTTACTAGTTTTTCCCATTTTACGCAAGTGTGTAGAATGGTTTTTACCTGGCTCAGGTTATTTAACGCGCTGTCCGCTGACAGTTGAACTAAGAATAACGGAAGGGCTCTGCCCTCTACTATGGCTCGCTTTGTAGTGAAGCGTTTTACGGCGAGGAATGTAACCCCTGGTACGCTTTTGTTATTTAATGCTTCTAATATTTCCGCGGGTTCGAAGTTTCCTTCTATGTTTTTCAACATGACTGTGATGTTTTTGTCTGATTTTGGGGTGTATATAAAAAATTGTATCTTGTCCTGTTTTAAAATTTCACATGCTGTTTTGTGGTTGTCTAGTGTGAGTGTGTTTAGGATGTGTTTATTGTTGTTAATTCTTTTTAATGAGAAGCCGGCTATTTTTTGTTTCAGTGTGTCGATTAATAGTTTAACTGAGTTTATGTGTAGTGTGATTGGGGGCGGTTTGGGGGTGCGAGAGTTTACATTGTGGGTTGTATTTATAATTGAGGGCGTGATTTGCGCGAAGCTACCTGGTTTATGAGTTGAGTGGGGTGGCCTGGGGTCTGATGTTCCTATTGTGGGCGGCTGCTGACCTGGGTACTTTGGCTGTGGTTGTGTTGTTAGGGCCTGGCTGGTGCTGGTGCTGGTCCCTGCTGTCGTTGCCTTAATAGGTGTCCTGGATGCATCCGATGTTTGTGACGGTCCATTGATTTGCTTCTCTGGCGTTGGTTGTGAGTCCCTTTCCGATTTTTTTGTTGCCTTTGGGGGGTCGGTACTTGGCCAAGGTCTTTTTTGGCCGGCTACGGTTCCGTCCTTTTGTTTGTTGGGGACGTTTTTTCCAGGTATAGCCGGAAATGTTTCCTGTTCGATGTCCGGATCCAGGATTGCAAATTTATTTGTATTAGCAAACCTACTCTGGCTTCCTGCTTTGTTTTTACTACGTTCTATTTCCAATTGTTTGGACAGGTTTTCAATAGTTGCGTTTAAATTTGCAATGAGCTTTAGCAAGTCATCCAACTTGTTGCTGGAGTTCGTTGCATTCTCTTCGGTGTTCGACGGCAGTGTGGGGGTGGGCGGCTTTTTTATTTTGCCCATCTCTTGGTTTGCTAATGTTGAGTTGGGATGAATTGTTTTCCTTTTCGTGAAGTTGGGCGTGGGGTTGAGCCTCCTTGTTATTTTATTATTTTTGATTAAGTGTCTTAAGAGTCCGGATGCCTGCGGATCTTCCAGAATGCTCGCTGGAAAGCTGCATTTCGTTATTAGTGATTGTGTCGAGTCCTGGTGAACAATCTTGTTCGATTCCTGTGTGCTGCTCGCATTTGATGACGTGCTTGGGTCCGCAATCACAGTGCCCTCCACATTTGAAGGGGCTCCCGCCCTCACGTTGTCCTGGCACTCACGCTCTATTGGGAGGCTTGTATGATGTTTTAGCACTCACTGACGCGTTGCACTGTAATTTGGGTGTGACCCTATGATTCACTTGGACTTTACCCCCCTGGGGGTCACTCACTTTTGGAAACTCATTACCGCGCGGGTGCCTGAGTCGGAAGGCTGCACAAGGGCACGTCTTACCTCTTCGAGGGTTCGAGGGCGAGTGGCCGCTGTGCCAACCGGCGATGTTGTAAACGTTACGAACATTCTGGTATATACCGCACAAAATACAATCCATTTTTTCTCTTAAAACATTTTTTAGGTCAAACACTTACTTGTTTCAATGTAATAATGTTTAAAATGACTTAATATATACCTGCGATAAAACCAACAAGTGTAACTTTCCTCCTAATAGCAGAAACGGCGAAAAAATTCGGTTTTTCTTGTTTTGACAAAAAGTGCCCACAACACAAAATCTAAAAAATTGAGGACACTGCCTGTTGTGGTACTTTATCGGGGCACTAAACAGCAAAATAGCATGTTTTCATATTTTTGAGAAATGTACATTTTTCCGATTTTTTGAGGTTTTTCATTTTTTGCGACCACAGTTTGCAAGAAAAAAATCTGAAAAAATTCTCAAAAATCTGTCTTAGGATCCAAAATATGCCACATTTTTTTTCAGAATTTTAGGAAGCATCAGAGTGTGGAAAATGCGTGGAAAAGCGCGAAATCTAATTTACCCTGTAACTACCCTCACGGGCAAGATAGAGGGTTGAAATTTTGCTCGGAGGGGTTTTTCTGGGTCAGCTTTCGAATGGTTCATTAATCATTGAAAAATCTCTAAGGGCAGTTTTGACCATCTTAATCGGCTAGGCCCTTTGTTGTAGGCTTGTAATGACCTTCTCAAGTTGCAGCTCCGCACAAGGTGAAACTGCATCCGTATAGCGAGTGCAGCTGATAGCCGTGTATCATTGTGTCAGCAATTATCTTTATAAATTTGAAGATTATAAAGACTGCTAACACTCCTGCACTGAAGGATCCAAATGTAATGAATCCATGCCCTAATTTTTCGGCTGTGTTTTCCGCTATTTTGTCGAGTGTTTCTTCATTTATCATATTCATTATGGATGTTGATTCGTCTGGTAAGGTTTTACCAGTTATGCTTCGAGCCACAGAGTTTAGTATGGCTGATTATTCAGCTGGGAACATGATGTGGTTTCTCAAGTTATTGAGATCGTCTTGAGCGTAGATTCCACTGATTCTAGATTCCACTAGACTAGATTCCACTGATAGCCAAAAATGGTTCTTTAACTGGCTGTAATACTTGAGATGGTACGGCTTCTGTGGGTTTTGGTGTAATTCTGTGCCAAGTTTGATCAATTTCATACATTACTGGTAATATTTGATTACAATCTCTATGTGTTCCATGATTGGTGATGATGCGAGTCACGGGTGTTAAGAACTGTGACTTATTTCCATGCTGGACTGGCAATTCAGTGAAGCAGGTTTCAGTGTGTCGAATTTTTACATCGATTGGCACACATTTAATAATGTGTATTACTTCTCCGGCAACAAGAGCCATATGTCCTGCCTTTTTTGTTATTATTCTGGCAAATTCATCGGGTTTTACAGTTGCTAATGTCAAGGCATTAGTCAATACCTGTTTTTCCAAATTGCATTTCTGTGTCAGCATGTTTTTGTAGAGACTATTTACTTGGCTTTTTATGTGTCTTTCTATGTAGACAAACTTTGAATTTATGTTGGTAAAAATGTCGAGATTTTCTACTCGCATTTTCCGTTCCCCAATGAATGTTCTTCCATAATTGTTTCGAGAATGAACAGTTTTGGGTGTTCTGTTTGGAATAGGGTGTATCCACATATTGGCGTTTCACCCATTTTTGTTAATGCAAATGTTATTTCTCCTTGGGTTAAAGCGAATACTGCTGGGAATTCTTCTTCATTTATGCTGTCTGTAAGTCTTGATGCTAGTGCCTCATATAGGACATCATATTGTTCGAATTTACAAGTAGTTTTTGGGTAAGGCTTCCAATAAGTATACCCGTCATCGTCATCTAAACAGGTTCCACTTTGGAAAGTGCATATGGTTCCTGATTGTAACATTATCTTATTTGCTTCTAATTGTACAGGTACAGAAGCTGTTCGTAATGTTATTATTGCTGCGGCCTGTACGATGACATTATTCCAAGATCCATATGGGTCTGAAAATTGGGCTCCTTGGCATTTGCCGTCGACATTTAATTTTCCTGCACACATGAACGGTCTGGTAACCGTACCATTGACCTTTAAACTGCTGAGATAAGTGTTTCTTCCTACGGGCATTGTGTCGTACAGGTCCATTCGTCTGCACTGTTCTTCTGTTATCGATTCTAAGTATTCGCTTATCCCTTTCTGTACTGCTGATATATGAGAATGCATACCGCAATAGCTGACTGTTCTAGCTATTACGACCTTGCACTGGATGATGTCTGCGTAGCTGTAATCCGATAGTTGTAGTAGCTGAATGTATACATCTTCAGTCTTCGTAACAACTTGATCGATGTTACAGTCGTCTACGGTCTTCAGAGATAAGGTGGTCACGTTTAGGTGGTGTCCGTTACAATTTCATGCAACATTCTCTGTAAGCAAACGCGTTCGGTCTTCTAACACTAATATAAACGATTATCGTGTTATTTTATCTATTTTAGTAGATTATGTAACGTTGGCCCTTTTCACCGCGTAGTGAGACGGGAGCGGGGCCAACTCCGGGAATTTACGGGCACTGAGGCCGTGCCGTGTACGGCCGTGAATACGCGGTCCTCCCGGTACTAACGCGTTCTCGAAGATTTTCCGAAGCCGAAAAAGAGCCTTCTGCTCGGGCGCCAGCCACCGGAAGAGTGCCACGCGAAACGCGAGAGACTTTCGCCCTCGGCCGAGGCGGAGGGCGGTAGTCGAACCTTCGAGAACCGCGAGAAGAACGAGAGGCGCGAAAGGGGTCGGGGGTTCAGACACGGAAATAGCGAGGACAGCCCTCATGGCAGGGCGGATCGGGCAGACTGAAAACATCGGAAAAACAAAGTGGGCTCTACAATATTTATTGGCGTCAGATATTACAATGCCGCGGCCACGTGGCCGCACCCGAGAGCCCGCGCTCTTTATACAATATTGGTGAGAAGGTGGAGGGTTCGCAGCGCGCAGTTGTCGATCGGTAAAATAATCCCCGCGTGTGCGGTAAATTGGCACGGGAATTCACTCTCGCCGGAGCGGGAGTTTCGCGGCGCGCCGGTGGTCGGCGCGATTACGGTACGACTGTCGCGGCGCGGTTTCGGTACCGACGGATGGCAAACTCTCGGCGGAAAACTCGCAGTACGCTACGCTACGGTTCGATTGAAATAACGCGGGGAAGAACGCGACGAACGGACGATTGCAACGGCTAACGATCGCGGCTCCTCCGAGGAAGACTTCCGGATTCTACTTCGACGGGAATACGGCGGCTCGGCTCAAAGCACCGATGAGTTCGTTGCGAGCGAAATTGACGTGGCGAGAAGCGCCTCGGCACGCGAAAACGTGGGGAACGGTACGCGGTATTACCCGTCCGACGGACAGTCCGTGAGCTCGCGAGATCGCGAGGGCACGGGATCGCCGTCGGCCGTACTCGTCGTTCCCCCTATGGAATACCGGGAACCAACTCGCGATAATCGAAACGAATAAGGACCACTGGGTGGACTCACGCGGGACGGACGTCGGTCGTCGATAATCCGCCGTTAGCGGGATCAGGCACAAACCCTCGGGATTCGGGACTCGGAAAGACTGCTTAGGAGACCTACGTGGCTTTTCGGGACGAGAGCTACCGCGACAGTGATCCTTTACGGCACGTTCGCGCGACGGCAGGGTCGTCGTATCCCCCTCTACGCCCTAGTCTGGCTATTCCCTAATTGGGCGCGCTACTCGCGCGAAAATCGTAGCCGGCACGACCGTGTCCACGCCTGGTCGTTGGGCCCCAGATCATACGCGAAAATCATCCCGGCCGCGCTTCGCGACCGGGGAAGAGGGGCAGATCTCCGATCTCCCCTGGTATGGGGGGCGCCTACACCACCCTCGCCGAGGCCCTCTTTGCAAGTGGCTAGGTGAGGCGGCGGCAGGACCGCGAAATCGGGTGTCTTATTCTTATTCCGAGAATAACCTCGGGAGTACCCCAACGCGAAAATACGTGGTTTTCCAGAGCCTCGGAATTTTCACCCCGGTAGCGCGCTGGAGGGGACAACATTCGACCCATTTTGTGAATAAATCCTGCACGACCAGGAGGTATTGGTATCCGGCTCGACTCGGAGGAAGCGGGCCCATAATATCGGAGGCAATGACCTGGAAATGACGGAGGAAATGTTTTCGGCACTTCTCGTAGTTCGGTTATTAATGCATATATAGAGGAAATTTTTTACACACAATTATATTTACCAATATAGTTTATAATTTTAACAAAAAAAAATGTTTAGAAAAAAAAATTTATTATTAAAAATTAACAAATTTATTTTTAAAAACTAACAAGTTTGGAACAAAATTAATAATAAATGAACCATATGTACAATTAACAATAATAAACTTAAACAAATTATAATACTAGTGATTAAAATGAGTAAACTCAACAAAATGCTATCCGAGCATGCTGTTGCTGCTTCGCTATCCGAGTCATTCTCAGTACTTTGATTGCGACTTAAAATCATTGACTCTCGTGATCTTGCACATTTCGATCTATCCTTACATTCTTATTACTTTTTCAATGGTTATAAAACATATTGTTTTGGCGTGAGCAAAAAGGTTGTCTAATTTTGAGAGAAACTCTCACTGCATGCTCCGCTTCACTCGCTGAATTAACGGCGAGGGAATATTTATTTTTAATTAAGGTCATGATGAATAAAGTGCACTCGAAGAACTAATAACTTAAATTTATTATAAAAATACGAACGACTAGGTGTTAGGTTTACAGAGCGAGTGAATGTGATTTAAAGTATGTGTTTTCCGGTGGACGGACTGATCGGTTCTGATGTCGTGGAATGATTTTTTTGTGGACTTGGAGTTTTGAGTTGGGGGATGGTTTGCTGGTTGATGGATCGTGATTGGTCAATGGGGATTGTAGGCGGTCGGTTTTTGAAGGAGTTTGATTGGGCTAAGACTTCCTTGGAACGGCTCAAGACCGCGTGGGGTGCCTTACGCAGGTAACGCGACGGTATGGTCCGTTACGGACATAAAATTGACCATCTGCAGGGTTTCGGTCTTTTAGCAATTTAGCGTATTGTAAAAGTGATTTTTAAGCTCCTAATGTTCGTTTTCGTCACGTCGGGGTAATAAAGTGTATAACGGGAGCGTTTTCCTACGCGAGCGTCTAACCGCGAAAGGAAGGTTCGTTCTGTCCTCTCCTGGATTTGCTCAGCGGCCAGGGTCGGCGGAGAGGACAGCAGGTGAAATAAACGGAGGCTGTTTTACGAAAAGATATGTTTCATTGCCGGCGGCGGTTCGCCCCGGATTGAGACGATGTGTCCGGGCTGGCGGGTTCCGGTGAGACGGCTGGCTGCAAACAGCACGAGGAGGCGACACGTTACTACAGTTCTACTCTTACGTACTACCTTAACTCTAATATACTCGAAATAGTAAACGGCGGAACGCGGAGCGATTAGGACTCGCTATTACGGCGGGAACGCGGAGCGATCGGGACTCGCTCTTACGGCGGGAATACGGAGCGAGGAGACGGCGTTTCCCCGATTCGGTGGATTCACGGGATTCCGGATCGACGGCTGGTCGGTGGGAACCACCGCGGCACGGCGAGATAATAGTGAATTCGTGTTTCCTCGCTGACGGCCGAGCGCACGGTGGCCGCGAATCCACTCCGACTCCGGACCGACGGAACGCCCCACCCGTCGCCTTCGGTCAGATCGCGGTGGGGGTCGCTCGCACCCGGACGTTCCCAGAGAACGAGCTCCCGTCACCAGCGTCGTCACTCGTACAGGACGAGCTCCGAACGCGGCTGCGATCGGACGAGGACTGCCACGAATGTGACGCGGCGTCTGGTCGCAGGCCGATGAGCGAATTTCGCAGGATCGACGGAAAGGAATCGGGTGGTGGGGAGAGAGCCGGAGCGCGCGACGAGCAGCAGTGCTTAGCGGCATTGCTCCCGTCCGACTGCTCGCTCGAGACTTCCTCGCGGTACTGGTCTCGCACGCACACGGAAGAAGCCGTAGTACGCGTTCCACCTGGTACCAGCGTGCTCGCACACATACACGGAAGAAGCCGTAGTATGCGTGTTCACACGCGGCTGCGAGTGGTCAGGAGCTTGGGATGATTCCCGGTGAGCAGCTCCCAGCCAACTCCGGTTTGGTCTTTTTTTTTTTCTTAGTAAAAGGAGTTTTTAGGACAGAGAAGGAGAGGGCCTCTATCCGGCGAGCCGGAGGCTCGCCGGGTGAGACACTTCTATGCCTATATGAGCCGCACCTGGAGGCCTTTGCCTCCTTATCGGCTAATAGAGTAGGATTGGAATTACCTATGGTCCCAGCCAACTCCGGTTTGGTCGTGGTTTGTCCCGATATTTATGGGGAAGGCGCGGACTACGAAGAGTGCGCCGTCTCGCGAAAAGTTCGCGAAGCGGCGGCGTGCTCTGATTGGTTCGCGCTTGGGCGAGTTGCGGATTGGCTCGCACTTGGGTCACTTGTGCGAGCTCGCGACGGAACGCGAGTTTCCCCGTTTCGTCGCAAGTGATTTATTTGACCGGCGTTTGGGAAGTTTCAAAATTTTACATTTTCTGGTGTACCTTAATAGGGGTCCGTGTTTATGATGGGTTGTTACGCCGTAACACATATATTACAAAAAACGTATATTACAATGGTATTAAAACAAATTAAAAATACATAAAAATGATTGATATATAATTATTGCAAAATTGTATTGTGGGTAATGGAAGAAAGGTGAAAGGAATGACTCCGTGGTGGTTTCCTCACGTAAATATATTTAGACGTGTCCTCGTGCGGGAGACTTGTTGTCTCTCAAACGTTCGCGACTCGCTCTCTCTCTCTCTCTGTCCTTTCCCGTTGACAGACTTCGTCAGACTGCCCAAAACCTAGGCGGAAAGGTAATGGAAACTTCGTGGGGGAGGAAGTTAAGGAGAGGAAATTAAGGAGAGGAAAGTCCGCACGTGCGGAAAAAGGCAATAGGAGAAGGAAGTCATAAATAAGGAGAAAACGGGAAGGTTCGCCAGGGTCTGCTCTTGGATCTTGAACAGACCCCAGCGAGACCCAGGGATCATAAAATCGTACGGTTAGGCCCGCGTGGGTCTGGTCGTCAGATGTGGATGAGGACTGCCTAGACCCGCACAGAGCGGAAATACAAAACAATGGGAAAGGGACAGAGAGAGTTTGGAAAGCTTTCGGGGATTTCCGCGGCATAAGGCGTACAGGCGTCGCCAAGGCCGCCACAGTATTATGCATAAAAATGGTTATTATATGATTATTATTAACAATTTCCATCCTAATACGCATGTTTTGCAAAAGAAATGTATTTCATATCGTGATACACAAGAATATTGAACTTTCCCAGTAGATTCCCCACTGTAACTGTGGCGAACAAATGGCAACATTTTTTACAACCAAATTTGTTTACAAATGTATACTTATTGTTAATTATTCACAGAAAATGAAATTTAACAATATAACTAATATATTTAAAAAGAAAATAACAAATTTTCCACGATAAATCCTAAAGGAAAGGTATGGACACTTCTTAAAAAGTTTATAAAATTGAGAGTTGCAAAAAGTCGCAGACAAAACTATGAAATTCTTAAACTATAATAAGTAATGTATCCGAATATGCATGAATCTCAGGATATATTTTGCCGTTTTTGTTTTATGTTAATTTGAAGTTTTATATGCAATTAACAAATAAAACCACCGTTGAGAATTTGTACAAAAAATAAATCTACTTTATTAAATGTGTAAAGAATGCATATTCCTTGGTAAGAACTTTCCATTACACAGAATTATTATTGCACACTCATTTACAGTTAATATAACATTTTTCGATTTTTGGCACTTTAGAGAGTGCCTCCATGGCAAAATTTTTTTACAAAAATCTAAATTTGGTTACTAATGCATATGCAATGGTAATTAGACACAAAAAATTAAATTTAACAATAAAATTAATAAGTTGAAAAAAAATTATTTTTATGCATTGTCACGTTGCCCTGATTTTCGGGCCCGTCCGACGAGAGAAAACCTGGGCAACGGCGGGTTTTTACAGGCCGTGAGATACGTGGTCCACCCGTGACAAACGGTATCTCGTAGTCTCGATTTTCCCGACGGATCTTACAAGGTTCTGGACGTGAAACGGGCGCCAGACACTCGCAAGTGTCACACGAACAATTCGTAACGAACGCGAGACGCGAATTATAATACCGAACCTACGAGAACCCCGCGAGGGCCTGAATAGCAGCAGCCTGGGCCAGGATTCTACGCGGAGGGAATACGGGACGTTTCCCGCGGCGGAAAGGTTTCTCATAATGAAGCGTACACGAGTGTGGGCGTCGAGTTAAGATTTATTTGTTCCGGTTTTTACAAGGAGCTGCCGGGATCGCCCGGCAGCGGTGTAGTCGAAGCCCGCGCGATTTTACAAACTTGTACGACAGGTAGACGGTCGCACGCGCTTTTTGCACCCGGATATGCTTTCCTACGCGTCGAACTCGATCGCGGGCGCGATGTACGGCAGCCTCTATCAACAATTAGCCGGCCGAGAAGCGACCGAGTTCTGATAGAATACGCGGCAGCAAATTCTAATCGACTGTGGCCGTCGGAAGTAGTCGGAAACGGCGATACGGTTTTCGTCGCGTCGTCCTACCGTGGGACATTCCCAGGTTGGCCACATTCACGAAAAATCGGCAACAGAACGAGCCCCCCGCCCGTTGACCGACCGACGGCCTCACCCCCTACGCGTTTCTATCCGGATCGCGATTTACGGCGGGCTTGGTTACGTCTTTTCGCGACGCAAAGTGCGACCGATTCACCAAAACGCCACCGAGCCAACGCGAAAATCACAATACTGCGGAAGCCTGGTCGGCACTTACCACTCGGCAACGTGGTTTCTTAGCTGCTTATCTCTTTTTCTGTTCGGCAGCTTCTCCTCGACTCGTACGCCTCGGCAGCACTAGGTTTCCCAAAATAACTATAAGACCGACGCAATAGTAAAGCAACTACCCCGTACGAATTTCGGCAGCACAGTGACCTACTTCGCGAAGACTCGCCAACGCGGAAGCGAGGCGTCCCCCACTATCCTAGTTTTCCCTGCTCCCGCGCGACGTTTGGACCTATCGCTAGCTCTCGCGCGGCAGGGCCGCGCCCGGCGGTCCGGGGCCCTCGGCAACGGATTTATCGGCTAACGCTTTCCCGATGACACGCGTTGATTGGCCGATTCCCACGGAGGAAGACACCGAGCCATTCCCTCGACGGACTCTTGCAGCTTTCCGGGACGAGACGGCGACGAGGTCGAGATGATGTACTCCCCAGGTCCGTAATTCCTCGGCAGCGCCTCCGGGTTGACAAACCCGGGCTCGGTGTTCTCCTCGATATTCTCCTGCAGGGTGTCCCTTGTAGCTGTCCCCTGAGCTTTTCTCCTCGGATTTTCCGCGCTCCTGGGAGAAGGGAAAAGAATCCGGCCCCCCTGGGGCCCGGCCACGGACCTGCAACTTCTCGTCGCGCCAAGATGCGCGGCGTTTAAACCGCGTTAAACTCCAACCTGGGATCTTGGATGCTCCCAGGGAGATCGATCATGACAGCCGTTATCGCGGCGCCGCTGCCAAAGGGCGGCCCGGTCTTTCGATCTAAGATCTGAGGGACGTGGACAAATTTTGCCACGTCACAAGTCCCCCCCCCCCCCGGGGGGGGTGGGACCGGTCCCTGCCGGTGGCAGCCACCGACCAGGCTTCCGCGGGCTCGGCAGCGGTCGCTCAAGCTGGGAGTGTCCGTAGGTTCACAAAAAAAAAAATGAATTGTCACAGACAAATACCCATCACCAATATTATCTACGACCAATACTTACGGAACGAGTCACAAAGATTCGGGCGAGACACCCGCTTCCGGCCGGCACCAACTTACTTTTGTTCGCGAGAGATTTGATCGCGCGATGGGGGAGGGGTTGTGGTAACGCGAAATAGATAACCGGATTTTGGTTTTGAGTGAAATATAGTATTTGTTATTCCGGGGGACGTTTGCGTCCCCGGCAGCCTTATATTCTCTCTTTGGGTTTCTTTTTTTTTCGCAACGGCAACTTATTTAACTTTTTTAACCTAACGTAAGTCGCAGTCATCCGCTCACTCTGATCCCCCTCGTCCGCTGTCCTTACACCCCCCTCACATACGGCAACAACAACACACGCACACAACCAAAATTTGAACAAAATAAAATATACGCTCTGTCACTCGCGCTCTTCTTCTATACTTATAGTGGAAATTAATGTATTTTGATCTTTGGGACCTATTAACTAGTCCTTGGCCTAACGCCATAGGCCGTATGTCGGCAGCGGAGATACACATTCGGGCGCGCGGTGTCGGCCGCACGATAACACAAAAGAAATATTAAATTTTTGGTCATATTGGACCGTGATTCTCCGCGGTTGGGGGAGAGCGAGGGCGGGTACGTCCTACGGCAGCTCGGTAAAGTGGGGCTTTACGCCCGGGGTGGTTGGTACCACCAAGGGTGACGGCCCGCCCGCCTTCCAGGTCTGGCCACACATGGGACACGATTTTATCGTGTAGCCCAAGCGGCCACACCGGAAACAGTAGGTCGTTTCCGGGCCCGGGCAGAATCGATGCTTATGGTCGCGGGCGCCACATCGCCAGCAGCCGTTCTGCCGGTCCTTCAAGTTGGCGGTCCACGGGCCGGTCTTCTTCTGCTCGGCAGCGGGTGGGGGAGCTACTTTTGGCAGCTCCCAGATGGTGGCCCCTCGGCGCGGCTCCGCGGGGAGGACGTAGGGGAGTGGCTTCCTCGGTGGCTCCACCAAGATCTTCCGGCGTTTCTCCTCCGCCTCTTCTTCGGCCTGCCTGCGTCGGAAGCGATCCAGGGCGAACCGGTGCAGCTCCTCAAATTGCTCGGCGCGCGAACTCCCTTGGTTGGCGGAAGTAGAGGATTCGGCAGCTGTCTCCTCCAAATAGGTCTTGGTCACGGCCGGGTGGGTCCTTGGAGCACCCGTCATGGTGTGCACCAAGAGGGTTGCGACTGAGGCCTCCGTGTCCTTCCTCGGTGCCGATGACGCCTCTCGTTCCGGCAGCTCGGACGCGGACGGTAGGGTTTCCCGTTCCAATGGGTCGGTCGGAGAACGGGTCCCGCACTCCACACCCTTCGGCAAGTCGGGGAAGGGTCGCATCGTCTCCTCATCTGACGACCCGTCTCTTGTGGGGACTCCGAGCCCCTCATCCGGCAGCAATTCGCGGGGTGTCCGGACCTATCGTCCGCCGGCAGCTCGGTGGATGTTTCCTCCTCTGAAGGGACACTCAACCCGGCCGGGTCGGATTCCTCGTCGAGTTGCAACTCTTCGAGGTTCTCGTCCAGGGTGTCATCCAACCCCTGGGGGGGACGGTCCGGCAGCGGTGTAGAGTTATTCCCGTCGTCCGCGGACTCGTAGGAACAGTCGGCGTCCGAGTCGCTCATGGGAGCAATGACGATGGCCTCCGCTTCCGGTGGGCAAGTCGGCATCCTGCGGGGTACCGTGATAATTTGTTGCCACGTCTGCGTCGTCATTGTCCGTTGTTTTAGATGGCCTCCCTTGGTTAAATATACACGGAGGATCTGTCCCACGGGGAGCCGATATTCCGGGGAATCTACGGCCCTTAAGGCCTCGATCAGGTTGTCGAGGGGGCTGCGGGGCTCGACTCTTCCGCTCTCGGCATCCATTTTAACGTGAGTCCACAACGGTACTGAAATAAAACCTCTCAATTTAGGCCTAGGTGTTTCATTCCCGTGATGGAAGGAACGCTTTCAGATCGCTCACGTGGACTTTGCCCAAATCCTTGCCGGCTTCCGTGGCTACGCGATATACTACCGGCGAGATCTTCTTCGTTACGATTACGGGCCCTACGTACTTCGGAACTAATTTCGCCGCAACATGCTGCGCCGCCGACGATAAAACGCGTTGCTGTTTTAAAACCCTATCCCCTACCTCTAGACATTCTAGTTCCGTCGCGGAATATTTCCTCTCCGGCATCGTGAGAGATCTGCTTGCGAACGCGATTACTTTTTCTATTCCCTCGACCTCTTGTGTTAAAACGGCGCCTAATCCTACCGTGCTCGCATCCGTCTGCAAGGTGAACGGGATTTCGAAATCAGGAAACGAAAGAGTCGGTGCAGTCGCGATCGCATCCCTAAGGGTTTCGAAGGCAGTTTGTTGTCCGTCCTTCCATTCCCATTCCCGATTTTTCCGCAATAAGTTGTTCAGCGGTTCTGCAAGTGTTGCGAATCCCGGAATGAACCTCCTATACCAGGATGCCATTCCTAGGAATCGCCGCACCTGTTTCACGTTTTTCGGGGGAGGATATGTTAAGATTGGTTTTATCTTATCGACATCGATTTTTAACCCCTCGTGACTGACCACGAATCCAAGGTAACGGACTTGCTGTCAGCAAAATTCGCATTTTTCGGGGTTGATTAATAATCCGGCATCTTTTATTCGTTTTAGTATGCGATCTAGCCATTCGAGTTGTTCGTCGAATGTTTTCGTCACGATAATTATATCGTCTAGATATGCGAACGCGTGTGGTTCCATTTCTGGCCCTATTAAACGATCTAGCAAGCGTTGGAAGGTGGCCGGTGCTCCCGTGAGCCCATACGGCATGCGACTGAAATGAAACAATCCTTTTCCCGGTACCGTGAACGCCGTGATTTCGCGACTTCTGGGTTCTAACGGGATTTGGAAGTACGCGTGACTGAGGTCAAGAGTCGAGATGTATTTCGCGGCGCGCAGTTTGTCCAGTATCTGCGTCATGAGTGGTAAGGGGTACGCGTCTTTCCTAGAGACTTCGTTTACATTTCTGAAATCGAGACAAAATCTGTATTTGCCATTTGCTTTCTTGACCATGAGTATCGGACTTGACCAGCCGCTTTGTGACGGTTCGATTATGCCGTCCGCTAATAAGGTATCTACTTCCTTATATATCGCCTCCTGTACTTTAGGAGAGACGGCATAATATTTCTGTTTTATAGGCGGATGGTCGCCGATGTCAATTTTGCGGCTAATCAAGTCGGTCAATCTGGTCATTTTCTCGAATTCCGGCAGCGAAGTCTCTAGAAATTTCTCTAATTTAACCTTCTCTACATCGGATAATTTTTGTAACCCGCAGCACACTGTCGCGTGGGGGGTATCGTTGAACCGAAACGTTTCCTCCGGCTGTTCTGCAAAGTACCAAATGGCTCGGTGGTATTCCGCGACAATTCCGAATGATGCTATTGCATCTATCCCTAATAATACCGGAGTTACAAGGTTATCTAACACGCGCGCTAATATTTGGCATACTTTGTTCCCGATACGTAATTTGAATTGTGCTTCTTCTGTTGCACGATCTACGGCAGCTGTCGTTAAAAGGAAATAGCATGGACGCTCTGTCCTTTTTAATTTTATTTCTCCGGCATCTATCTAAGTGACTACTGCACGGCTTATAAATGTTACCGTGGACTCCGAGCCTACTAATGCGCGAACCGGCATCTTTCCGATGAATGCTTTTACTGTTAGTAACGGCGGTGTTTCTGGTGTTTCTTTTATTGCGACGCGGGCCGATATTAACCACTTCGTTCTCACGGACGTGTTATCACGCGATGTCGATACCGTTCGTATAAGGTCACAGACGTGTTATGACGCGCCGCCGATACTGTTCGTACAGATCACTGACGCGTTATCACGCGACGCAATGCCGTTCGTACGATGCTACACACGACATATCTCGCGTTTTTCTTTATTAGATTAAGTGCTTTAATTCGAAAAATTATTAATTCTGGGAACGGTATAGTTAAATAAAAATATTGATTTCAGGATATTTTACATTTATTGTTTCTGTGTGTGATATAATTCGAAACATGGAACTACACATAACGCAACATCACAATTTTCACAATAGTATCTTGTTTCTTTGCGGATACATTTTATTTTGCACCATACACAACGCACACTTAAACACACGCACACTTAAACGAGAACTAACTGAAACGACATAGAAATAAGCGGTGTCCTCAGACGGAACAAAGACAAGCACGCGTGTTTACACGTCCGTGGTACCGCGGAAGCGAAATTGCGTCGCGTGATAACGCGTCTGTGATCTGTACGAACAGTATCGGCGGCGCGTCATAACACGTGTGTGACCTTATACGAACGGTATCGACGTCGCGTGATAACACGTCCATGAGAACGAAGTGGTTAATTCGGGTGAAGTGTCTTCGGACCTTTCGAGCGACTTCTCTCCTCGTTTCCCGTGCCTTTATTGCATTTACGGCATCTGTTTATCATGATTCCCTCTGCTCCGCACCGGTAACAATGTAGCCGCAGCTCTTCGCGACAATCTCGCGCCATGTGCCCGGTCTTACGGAAATTCCAACACATTAGTGACATTCTTCCGCTCGCGCGTTGTTTATCGCGCGGTGGTATTTGTCGATTGTTGTCATTTTCGGGCGATTTCCTTCGGTGCGTCGCGGTATCTCGTGGCCGTATCGCTTTCCTTTCTGATTTAAAATTCTGATTTTCGCGAGTGGGGCTAGAGGATTTTTCGCTCGAACCCTCGCTATCCACGCTCGTTACGGCGGCCATTGCATACGCGCATTTATAATTATTTAGTTTCCCCTTGTCCTGTTGTTTTTGGCGGGGGTACCGATAAGGGTCGTACGCAAAACTTGGATGGGCCATTTCGGACGCTCTTGGGTTATGTCTTATGGGTCATGTCCGTCTGTCGTTCTGCTTCTAACAGTTCGTCTTCTAATTGTTCTAGTGTCATTATTGTCGTTAGTGCTATTGCCTACCTAATAATTGGTTTCGTGCCCCAGTATGCTTTCCTAATCTTTTTGTCTTCCGGCCACGACGGGTTCAATTTATTAAACATTGCCCGCATTATGACAATGTAATCGCGCAACGGTTCGTTTTCTCCCTGATACCGATCTTTAATATTTCTCTCTAACGTTTCGCGATACTTGGGATCCCCGAAAAATTTCCTATATTCGGCCACAAATTTATCCCATGACGTCCATTTATTTTCCCGCGTCTCGTACCAATGGGCCGCGATTCCGTCTAAACATACCGGTAGGCAACGTAATAAATTTTTATCCACGATATTGCAATATTTCCGTTGTTTCATTAGGCAATCCAGGAAGGATTCCGAATCCTCTCCTGGTGCCCCGGAACATTTTTTTCGCCATTTACGCATTATTTCTGCGGTTGGCGTCCCCCGGTAAAATAATTCACGTGATACGTTCGCCGGCATCGGTCTAGAATGACTCGGATTTATTCCGGATACGAGGTGTGAGGGGTATTGCATCGGTTCATTTCCACGATATTCCGGCATCGGCTCTTCCGCGCGAAAATCCGGCACCGGTAAAATAATGTTTTTCGGCGGTGATCTTTCCGTCCAAGCATTATTTTCAATATTGGGTTCTACGTCGGACAAAGGCCATTCATCCGACGCTTCCCCGTAGACCGACTTTGTTTCCCCCTCGTCCCCCTCGTCACGTTCCGGTTTGAGCATCTCGCTCATCTGTTTGGTATTTCCCGAGTCGCTTACTATCGCTTCGTTTGGTTTTGCAGGCAAGGCCATAAATTCCCGGTCTGTTTGTGTTTTGGTTACCTCGCTCGGGCGAGGCGACCCCGGCTGATGGCCTTGCCGCGGTACGCGTACGAACAATAGATGCCTTGTCCCCAATCGGCAACTGAAAAACTATCTCTAAATTCCTCGCTAATGTATCGGGTGTGTTCGCGTGTTTCGAAATTGTATCCCGGCAGCACGAATTTATCCTCTGTTACGGTGAAATGGCTGGTTTTCGCGAAAGAACGCCGTATTTCACTTTCGCGATTGAATACTTGAAGATTTCGGGAATTCGAAGTTGCTTTTTATTTTGAAAGTTGGATCGGCGAGACGTGCCGTAGCAGAGGTGATCGTCGACTGTCGGGTACACGAGTTTGGGGTCTTATATATTAATGGGTAATCTTGTTTGGGGTACAAAGGTTTGGGACTGTTTCATGGTTCAAAGTGTTGGGTGCTGAATCGGTTGTGGACTTGGGCCTGGTGACGTGTTGAGAGGGCTGTTGTCTTGGCCTTATCGGGCCGTGACACCTCCGCTACGCGCGGCTTTTCCCAGCAATTTTTACAACGTTAATTATAATTTGTCGCTAAGTCCGAGTTGTCTCGCTAATCGTTCTCGCTTTTTTTTTCTCTCGCGTCATAATTGCGCCAATTTGTCGTTTCGCGTTCGCGAATATTACTTTCGTACGTTTAACGATTACAAAGACGGCACGTGGTTCCCGACGACCCAAATTCTACGAGGCATTCTTTAGAACGTCCCTTCCATCACCGTAAATTACACACATAAATTACATATAACATATTAAATACATGGTACGTTTCAATATCATATTGTCAATTTCATTTCAATATCATTCAACGCAATTCAATAGGACATCAATGATAAAAAGAAAATTTAATAAGGCATGACAAATAATTTAGTTCAATATATCATCGTACATAATTCTCCACTTCATCAAGTATTATCTTTACATTATTACTTGCCTTGCCGACGACATAAATTAATCATGAAATTACGGATTTGCGGAAAATGTTACAAAATAAACTTTTCGGTACGGAACGAGCACTTTATTCCCGTCTAACGGATCGTCACTGACGAACTTTACAAAATTTATATACAAGGTGAAGCCAACTGGTAGGTTAGCTTTAGTTGTCAATAAATGTATTAACCCGAAAGGACTGTGCAATTATTCTCAGCGGAGTTGCTGGGAATCCAGATAACTGAATCGCCGTAGTACAAGACCGGTCCCACGACGTGCGACGTCTTAGCTACTTATGAACGATTGCAGAGAAAACGATTTAGAACTGTTAACGTGTAGATGAACTGACGATCTGATCGTAGGCGAGTCGCGAGCGGTTTTCTATCACCGCCGGAACGACGACTTGCCGAATTTGAATCCTGGGCCAATAGAAATTCTATTAGCGGCGTCGTTCATCGATCCGGCGGTGACAACCTATGGCACGACTCGCCGTCGATCGACCGTCGATCTCGCGGCGACCCGAGCACCCGCCAATAGTACGGCGGCGCGGTGGATCTCGCGTTCGAGATCTGACGCCACGCGCAGCCAATCCCAAACATTCCACCCGCCTCGTCATTTATTGACGAAATTGAGACAGAATGAATGGATCGGCAACGTGTGGCGTAGTAAAGTGAACTATGTGTCGTGAGTGAATAAATGGAAATGTACAGTGAACCAAATGACGATGGGGTGAAGATACAATGAGGATGAAGTGCCTTAATGAGGTGAAGTCTAATTACAAATGAGTGTATGAGGTGAACCATTAAACCTATTGTGTACTTAACCTACAATTTGAACGCAATTTGAAAAGTATTAATTTTATAGGCGCGGATCGGGAGTACCGCTCATCTGATCAGTCTCGGAGGCCTCACCAGCATCCTTTTCCCCATCGTCCGGTGGCAGCAGAGGAATTAGTTTGTGCACCGGCCGACGAAATTGCGACGTGGCAGTGCGAACTGTCGCGACTCGAACGGAAGCGTCTGATCCCGGGTGCACGTTTACGACGCGAGCAAGTGGCCATTGCGTAGGCGGAAGGATTTCGCTTTTGATTAGGCAAAGGGCTCCGGCCTTGATCCGAGCCTTATACTTGAGCCATTTGACTCGAGGTTGCAGCAAGTTTAAGTATTCCCGAGACCAGCGCTTCCAGAAGTGTCGCTGCATCTGCTGGACTAGTTGCCACCGGGATAAGCGAGATGCGGGAAGGTCCGCGAGGCTGGGATTCGGAATCGCCGTGAGCGGTTCCCCGATCAAGAAGTGACCAGGTGTTAGAGCCACTGGGCCATCGGGGTCGTCGGACAAAGGCATTAAGGGTTGGGAATTGAGGCAAGCCTCGATACCGGTCAGGAGCGTGGTCAGCTTCTCGAAGGTCAGTCGCTGCTCGCCGATGATCCTGCGGAGGTAATGCTTCACGGATTCTACGGCAGCCTCCCAGATTCCGCCGAAGTGTGGAGCCGATGGGGGATTAAATCTCCAGATGATGCCCTCACGAGAGGCTGCGACAAATGGGCCTCCCCCCTGGTTCTCTGATTCTCGAAGAAGTGCCCGAAGTTCGTGATTGGCGCCGACGAAGTTCCGCCCGCAGTCGCTGTACAACTCGGCGCAACGACCTCGCCGTGCCGTGAATCGCCGTAGAGCGCCCAGGAATGCGTCGTTGGACCCGTCGGACGCAGCCTCCAGATGCACAGCCTTCGTGGAGAGGCAGATAAAGACAGCGATGTACCCCTTCGAGGTACGCTGACCACGTCCACGACCGGCTCGGAGCTGGATTGGTCCCGCGTAGTCAATCCCAGACCTGAAAAAGGGACGACATGGAGTCACTCGATTTACCGGAAGATTTCCCATTTTGGGTAGGGCGGTTTGCCCTCTCCAGCGTCTGCAGGTGGTGCATCGTCTGATACAGGACTTGACCATTGGACGACCCTTTAGTATCCAGCACTCCTGACGCAGAGTGGCGAGCGTCAGATGATTCCCCCCATGGAGACATCGCTTGTGCGCAGTGTCGACCCACAACCTGGCCAAGGGTGAGTCATCGGGTAGGATGGCGGTATGCTTCCTGTCATAGGCAAGGTTGGAAACCTGAAGGCGGCCCCCAACGCGCAGCACTCCGTCTGCATCCAGGAACGGGCTGAGTCTGGCCAACCGGCTCTTGGCTGGGACTGGTTGGCTCTTCCGGAGCGCCCGAATATCCTCCTCGAAGTGTGAAGCCTGCTTCAGCCGCAAGAGGGTGAGTTGGCACGCGCGTACTTCCGAGGCTGTGAGGGTTGACTCTCCGTTTTTTCTCCCAGGAATCCAACGACGACACCAGGCCAGAACTCGGAGCAGGCGAGACAGGTTAGAGAACCGCTCGATCAAGGAACCGGAAGGGCTCTCTAACCTGCGAACCACGTGGTGCACTGCGAGCTCAGTTCCTTCGTCGCTAGCCTCCTGGTCCGCTGAGACAAGAGGGTGGCCGGGTGAGCTATTCGGGTCCTCGCCACCACAGATCGAAGCTTGGAAGCTCCGATGGATACAAACATAAAGAATAACTCCAAGGTACATGGTAGGATCCGGACGGATTATCTCATCCGAAAAAAGTAATTGTTATAGGTCATATAACATATAAAATATAAGGGAAAGTTAAACCGAAAAACTATTTATTTTAATTCTCTCGTAATGAAATTAGACCATTTATAACGTATTATAAATTTATTTTGAGATAGAGTTCTCTCGCAATTCGAATAGTAAAGAGCTACAAGGTGCGGGTCGATATATCGGCTCTGGCACTAAAAGGGTTAAAATAGTTATCGCTCTGAGTGGGAGGCGCTCAGTTGCGCACAATACGATTGCGCACGTACACATTGCGCACATATCTTTTGGACACAGTATGATTGGACACAAGAAGAATCGGAAACGTTTCAATTGCGCACACGAAAAATCGGACACATCTCAATTGCGCACAAATAGAATTGGAAACATATTTATTGCGCACACATAAAACTGGACACAAGCGAATCGCGAACAAATAGAAATGCGCACACTAATTTTAGACAGTGATGGAAATGCGGCCAAGTCGTGATTAATTTCGGATTATGTGCGCTTGATGTTAAGTATCAAATCCATGTTTAGGATTTCCTGTGATGAATCTGTAAAATTAACCGAAACTAATTAATATTTGAAGTGTTAAAATGAATGATTTTTAGAGTCTGTAGTAAATGTTAGGGTTAGGGTTAGGGTTAGTTGTTAGGGTTATTTGTTCGCAATTCGCTTGTGTCCAGTTTTATCTGTGCGCAATAAATATGTTTCCAATTCTATTTATGCGCAATTGAGATGTGTCCGATTCTTCGTGTGCGCAATTGAAACGTGACCAATTCTTCTTGTGTCCAATCATACTGTGTCCAAAAGATATGTGCGCAATGTGTACGTGCGCAATCGTATTGAGCGCAACTGAAGGCCTCTCGCTCTGAGTGTCCCAATATTACTGTGAGCGACTATATTTGTTTTGTTTCTTTTTCTGTGTGGTGCAGCAGAATACTAGTGCAAAGTTAGCAGAATACTAGTGTTCGTCTGTGTTTGAAGTAGACAACTATTGTTGGGTTAGGTTTTGAGTACTTTTTGACGTCATTATGTGTTATTAAAAAACAAAACAAAAACCATTATTTATTAACCGAAATCTAAACCAAACTCAAAACCCAACCCAAACCTAACTCAAAAATTAATCTAAATGCAATCCAAACCTAACCCAATCTGATTTTTATGACATCGTTATTCGGATCTGGTCAACAACTACCACAAAATACAGTCAGTCAAAAAAGTCTCCGTACAGAGACTGTGAGCGTGTAAATTTATTTCCTTTGTTAACGGTTCAGCTGAATGTTTACAAATAACTCTCAAGGAAACACTCTATGGTTAAGTACAATTTAGTTGCTTGGCTGTTAGCAAGAATAAAAGACGTTTTCGCGAAATAATTTCTCCGAAATGGAAGTACCACTTGCGACCAGAGATTTAACTATAAAATTAAGAGAAGATGGATTATCTATTAGAAAAATGGGTCAAATAGTAAAAAGGACAAATTCTTCAGTACAATATATTCTTGAGAAATACGCAAAAACTAAATCTATTAAAAGTTTACAACGTACAGGTCGACCACAGAAATTAGAAACTAATCATAAACGTGCAATCCTACGAACAATTCGTTGTGATCCACAAACGAGTGCACCAAAATTGGCCAGTATGAGAGAAAATGATTATAATATAAAAGTAGTGCCCGAAACTATTCGAAATGTTATAAGAAAGGCTGGATACAACAACGGTCTTGTACAACCAGGACAAAACCGTTCGTAGGCGTTCGGAGGCGTGCGAGCCCTCCCCGGATTGGCTCGGCGGCCAGGGTTCTTTGGGGAGGGGATAAGGTGGTTAATAAAGTACGCGTGCTCTTAGTAAAAATGAAAAGAGTTTATTTTATTCTAAGGTTGCTCGGGATTTCCCGTAGGGCGGCTGTCGGTCCGCCTCTCGGCTGGTCTATAGTAACAAATGAGGGTGGATACCCGATCAATAACCCGACAGAATAACCCCAAAGAGTGATACAATAGAATAATTAACCTAAGCGATTTACCTTAATAATTACGGAAACTTAACCTATACGTGAGGAGCAACGGAGCTCCGAATCGGCGGAGCGAGACAGGTTCTCGTAACGGGGACGGAATCCCGACGGAGCGTCGCCCACCGGTGGACGACGGAGTAAATGAACGGTGTGCGGTTCGGTCGCGAGCAACGTGGCTCCGAAATGCCTCGTGGCTACGGCACGCGGAGCGCCGAATTCTCGGCGATGGTGTTCGGGAACCTCCGCGGCTCAGCAGGTGTTCGTGAATTGTGTCGTGTTCCTTTGTCGGCTGAGCTCGCGGGGCGCAGAGAATTTCGTCTACGGATCGGCGGGACGCCCCGTTTGTCGTCCCCGATCCACCGCGGCACGAATTCGTACGTACGGACGTAGACCCAATACGTACCGCTCGATGCCAGCGTGGTTACTCGTCCTCGGTAGTACACCGCGGGACGAGCTCCGCACGCTGCTGCGGCGGGTCGAAGACTAAACTCGCGGTGCGCGAGGCACGATCGCGGATCGGAAGACAGGAATACTAGATTCGGGAGCGGGTCACGAGGAGTGGGGAGAACGGGGCGGAGTGTCGCAACGACGGTGCACTGAAAAGTACTGCCGCCTCCGCGACCGCCTCCCAGGGCTTGCTCGCGGTTTCGGCTTTCTTCGTACGGGACGTAGACCCGCTTACGCTTACGGCCGATCCCGGCGCTTCCTCGTGTTTGCTCGGTCGTAAACCGTGGCTCGCACGTATCCACGCGGCTGCGAGAAGTCCTGGCCTGGGGTGTTACCCCGAGAGCTGCTCCAGGCCAACTCCGCTCTCGGTGGATTTCGTCGCGATCTTTATAGCCCGATCGCGGACCTCGTGTGCTCGTTCGCGAATCGTCGGCATTCGCCGTTTGGTCCGAGCTCGGGCCGAATTCGCGAATTGGCGTGCGGCGGGTTCCCGACGCTGATTGGCGCCTGGTCCGTAACTGCGGAGTCGCAACGAGACTCCGAATACGTCTCGTTGCAAAGGTAATAAAAGAAAACGTTTGGATTTGCAAAGGCACACGTTAATAAGGATCAAAGCTTTTGGAATAATGTTATATTTAGTGATGAATGTAAATTTACTATTTTTACTTCGGATGGAAATGTTAAAGTGTGGAGAAAACCAAATGAACAGATGAAACTCAAAAATTTATTCCCATCGTTTAAACACGGAGGCGGCAGCGTAATGGTGTGGGGGTGTATGAGTGCAGCAGGAGTGGGAAATTTAGTCTTTATTGAGGGTATAATGGATCAGCATAAATATTTGAACATTTTGAAAGAAAATTTAAAAACCAATGCCAGAAAATTACATCTTGAAGAGTCGTTTATCTTCCAGCTGATCACTAATTAACAAATTATGAATAATAGTGTTACATGTACGGAGATTTTTTTGACCTCGTTTTCGTTGAGTTTTACTTTTGCCTTTGTTTATTTGTTAACAAATAAATGTAATATAGCTTTTTTTGCACTGTTAATAAATGTTATGTTTGTGAACATAATAACGCAAGAATTATTTATTTATTACCATTTCCTTTAAAATTATGCAACTTTAAATAAATTCTTGTACGGTGTACGGAGACATTTTTGACTGACTGTTAGAGATTTATCGAGGAATCGAGAGGAGGCGGACGGGGTTCGCAAACTTCGAACTCAAATCTAACCTTTTTATATATATCTCTGTATTTTTAACCATGTTCGGTAACGAACAACACTGTACAAAACTGTAAATACACGACTCAGAGGAGTGGATCAACGGCGCGTGCGCGACGTCGTTCCTGCGTCCCCTCCCGCGCCCCGCGAGTCCCGGGTGGATCGAGCAGCTCGATGGCCCTCGCGGGCCGCGCGGGGGACGGGCGTCAGGAGCGATCGATCTAACGGCCGATCAACGCAGTCTTTCTGTATTATCGACAATCGACAGGTCTCAAGCGTGTTTATCTCTGTATTCCTTGCGATCCTCGTTTCGTCGGACTTTTTCCTGACACTCTGTTTCTGCGAACTGACGGTAATCTTTCAACACCGTGAAAGATCCGAAGAGTTCGTAACACTGACTGTATATAAAAGTCTATAATTTTTAGTAAAGTAAAATTCAGCTGATAATTAAGAAACCAAACCTTCATCATCACTTATGTATTTAAAAAATAAATAGAAAGGTGACTATGTTAGCCATCCGGTCGCTGCTGGTAACGCACGCCGGCCGTCCGAGGCTGTACATATATCGCGGTGCAGCATTTACTTCAAATAATTTTAATTTTGTCAATGTTAAAGTGTTAAAGTGCTTTTTCGACAACTGGACCATGAAAGGGATATTTGGAGCTATCTCCTTATTTTTTCAAATTTCTCTCATTTTCATCAGTTTGTTAGTTGTAGTCTTATAATTTATTATAATGTGTTTATAGTAAATAATTCATTTAAATGTAAATTAGAACAGAACACGACTTCGAAAATAGTTTGTCGCTAAATGATGATTGTTTGGTTTCTTATTTATTTGAAAAGTTCACACGGTATATGGATTGTTTGTCACTTACCTATTCAGCTGTAATCTTCTTCTGTTGTATCTTTTCGTTGAGATGCGAAGCTTTTTGGACGATGCAGTCGCCTTGAATGCTCGCTTGGCCGCCGTTTTTCCCGCGTGCTTAGCAGAAGACGAAATACCAGACTCCATTTTTCCACAGTTTTCACACTTTTTCACAAAAACTCCAAACTATACACACTCCCGCTGACAGGCCAGTTCTGGCATAAAGCGTAATAAATAAAAAAAAAAAACTACACACACTCGCGTCACCACAAGTCCGTACACTTATCTTTCCGCGCTGTGTATAAATTGTTTAACAAATGAAACAGGAGTGATTCGCACGCGATACGAATGCGTTCCTGTCCATCAGTAAACTGAACGAAACAAACAACGCCTCAATTAGCTGTTGCCAGTTGCGTCATCGCCCCCCCCCCCCCCCGCTACCATCAAATGTGACTTGGCGACGCTTGAACCTACCCCACTGATTCCGTTGGTGCACCAACGTTCCGTTGGTCTTTCGCTATTGATTTGTTTATCTGTGTATACTGAAATATGTGTTGTATTTTTTAAACAATTTTTTTAATTTTTTCGGTATAGCCACCTACGATGTTCAAAAGTAACCCCCGAATCAAATTGATTTGTAGTCACACCGTGCCGAACAAAAAATTACGATAAAATTCATGGATATTCTACTTACTAGCATACATGAGTGAGATTTTTTTCCGAATTTTAGGTGGAGAAATCGATTTTTACACAAATCCGAAAGCATAAAATGCCCGATTTTATATCAAACTTCTCGGTTGACCCCCTTATAAGTTTCAGAGATACCGGTTTTATAAAAATTTAGTAGTTGGATATTATTGAAACAGTTGTTTTTAATTCTTATCAGAATTTTTGTAAATTGCATGAAAATGAATTTTTTCGTTGCCTTCTTTCCTGTTTACAAGCGTATTATGAGATAATAAACGTTTTTATATTCGGAAAAATAATGCACAAACTTAAAAATGCAATATAAAATATTTTATTTGCCCTATGTTTCAATATATCAACATGACTCCCAACAGTTTCGTCATTTTGAAAATAATATCTAACTACTGAATTTTTATAAAACTTGTATTTCTAAAACTTTGTAACAGACCTGGCCGCGCCAGGCCTGTTCCTAGCCGTACGCGCCCCGAACTCGAACCGCCCCGAATACGACCGACGGATACCGAGATCCGTCGGTACCCGCGAGCGCCCCCCCCCCCCGCGATCCCCGCACCACCGAACCGATCTTGGTGGGAACCGGAACCCGCCATGATGCGATACCGTCGCGCCGGATGCGTGACGACACCGGAAAAACCGGCCGCGAACCGTACCGCACCGCACCCCCTCGCCTAGCAAGACGAGAGATACGAGCCGGAAAACGCTCTCTTTGGCTTTCCGCCACGTTCGCGTACAGACGTGCTTTTCCGATAAGATCGCTAGCCGCCGATACTGATCGCCCGATCACGACCGGAACCGTTCTCCGCGACGCCGAGAAGCCGAACGTTAACCCGAGCCGCTAGCGTATATTCTGTCCGCGGAATTATAACCGCGAGTGGTGCCGAAGTATCCGCGCGAGTAGGTAGTCTATGCCGGTTCTAACTCAATAAGCGAGGGTGGTCATTTTCTAGCGGGTTTAGGGGGGGGGGGGTAATTGCGCGGGGCGTGGCGTCATCGCTGCCTTATCGGGCGGGGCGTGACGTTATCGCTGCCTTATCATTTCCGCCGGCGGCCATTATGCCGTCGGCCATTTTTATTATATTTGGCGTTATCGCTGCCTTATCATTTCCGCCGGCGGCCATTATGTCGTCGGCCATTTTTATTATATTTGGCGGGAGATTGTTTAACTCTTGCCGTCGGCCATTTTTATTATATTTGGCGTTATCGCTGCCTTATCATTTCCGCCGGCGGCCATTATGCCGTCGGCCATTTTTATTATATTTGGCGGGAGATTGTTTAGCTCTTGCGGACGGCCATTTTTCCCGACCGCCATTTTTATTATAGTATTTGGACGGGAGATAGAGAGACTGTTTTTCCCGCTCTTACGTCTTCTTACCGCACAGCCATTTATTCGCTCTTGCTGCCGGCCACTTTTATTATATTTGGCCGACCATTTTTATTATGCCGGCGACCATTTTTATTATATTTGACCGGTCATTTTTATTATGCCGGCGACCATTTGTATTATATTTGACCGGTCATTTTTATTATATTTGGCGGGAGATAGAGGGACTGTTTCTCTCGCTCTTACGTCTTCTTACCGCACAGCCATTTATTCGCTCTGGCCGCCGGCCACTTTTATTATATTTGGTCGACCATTTTTATTATGCCAGCGACCATTTTTATTATATTTGACCGGTCATTTTTATTATATTTGACCGGTCATTTTTATTATATTTGGCGGGAGATAGAGAGACTGTTTCTCTCTCGCTCTTGCATCTTCTTACTAATTTTCGCGAGATGACGTCTCTCGTAGAACCACATCCTTTTGCAATCGCGTCAACGGTTTTTCATTATCACGTGTCAACGGTTTTTTCATTATCACAATGTTTTTAGACCACTTCCTTACGCTATTTATGTTTTGTATGTGTGTATGTGTGTGAATGTATTTTTTCATAATATTACGTATGTGTAAGTGGCAATGAATACGAGACGTAGACGCGAAATTGGAATTGTCTCGGGCGATTCACCATGAAGTTTGCAGAGGTGCCCTCCTTACAAGCTTTAGCCGTGACAAAGTTATTCGAGCGCGATATTCGAAATTACTCCAAGGTGTATCAACGGATTTTCGATCGATATTTTCGCCTTCTATCGTGCAATATTTATTGTGTTTTTCGCGTAAAATTTCCATTCACCGGTGTTCCATACGTAACAGCTTTCGCGTATAAACCGTTGGATTTGTTGCATGAAGTGAGAAACGAGTATATAGATCTTTTACAAGTGTTTGTTTTCTTAAAACCTAAATGGAGATTGAGGGCATACTTGGACAAGGCAGTGCGTCGATATCGTAGAACCGATTACGTTTACGAGGGAACGCTATCATTGAATGAACGATCCATGCCTCTTATCATCTTAACTCCTCCTTTCTTACCGATCAGAAAACGTAAATTATTTTTAACGGATGACGAGGACGAGGACATCGACTACTACCACTATGATAACAACAACAACAACAACAACGACGACGAGTAAAAATGGCAGTTTTATCATTGAAAAACTTGGCTTGGGTTCACGTTTTAAATTTGTATTTGAACGGTAGTTTCTCCGACGAGGAGCCTCGGAAAACGTTGATAGAACGGTTAATGCGAATCGACGCGACGAGTCGCATATGTTTTTTCTACACGAAAAGATTTAGCCAAGTCGTGGCACCATGGCCCGCGATCGATTCACGGTCAAAGATATTGAATATCCTCGAAACGGGCGAACGACGCATCGTGGTGCCTGTTGGATACGAAGTATAATCGTATTTCTGAGAACTGGAAATTTAACGGATGAGGTGAAATTAAAGCTTGAAAAATTGTTTCGTTAGAACAAAAAAGAAAATGGAGGGGAACAAGATGATTCGGATTTTAAAAAATGCGTTAAAGTACCTGACACACATGTCAATGATTATTAAAACTATCGATGAGTATCGCGAATGGAGCCGATCGTATATGGAATGTTTGCAATACTGTACGAGATATTTGTCATGTGCGAAGGACGAACTGTCGGTGGGCGTGAAATTTAGCTTAACATCGGTGATGTGTCGTATGAAAAGTTTGATCGTATCGTTGGGCCACCGTTTTTCACGCGTTGGAAGAGGTTTATACGACAGGAGTCGCGTCGGCGGGAGCGCAACGTCTCTTCGTTGGGAGGAAGTCGAGTCAGCGTTTCGAGATCGCATATCGACCGGTCTCGTTATCAACGTTGAGCACATCGATCCTCGTCAGTTTTTGCAACATGCGAAGCGGATGATTACGAGACGCGTTACGGAATCTCTGAACAAACATTCATCGTTGAAAGTGAACATTACGTTGGAGGCGGAATTTGTGTTGCGCGATACGGTTTCAGTGAAAAGTTTCGGTACGCGAAATTTCCCTCTGTTTCGAACGAGTGATTTACGCTGCTGGTATCTGAAAGACGTTATGCCAACGATTCTGACATCGATGGGGGAGTTTCAAGAACGCGACAGCGGGTGGGCGCTATCGAAGATACTGCATCTAATAGTGAATTGCAACAAGTACCAGCCGTTGCAAGCCGGTTGCAACGTCTCTGTACCTCGAGAGATACAACTGAAGAGAGCGATCGTCAACGTGAAGAGTAACGACGAGGCCTGTTTCTTTTGGGCAGTCGTGGCGGGTCTCTATCCGGTCGAGAAAAACTCGGAGCGTTTCTCTTCTTATCCACATTACCGCACGGTGCTTCGAACCGAAGGATTTCAACTGCCTATGTCGTTTAAGGATATTCGAAAATTTGAACGGGTAAACGACGTTTCCGTGAACGTGTTCGAATGGGTTCGCAAGAAGTGTGGGGCGCTTCATCTGACTGAGAAGAAGCGGAGCAAGCACGCCAATTTGTTGCTTCTACGGGGGAGGAATGATTCGCGCCATCATTACACGTGCATAAGAAATTTGTCGCGATTGGTTTCGTCGCAGCTTAGCAAGGATAGCCATCGCATGTATATTTGTGACCGGTAAGTTGAGAGCATTTTTTTTTCCTTTTCCAGTTAAAGACCATGGTATATTTTTTTCCTTCTCAGATGCTTACAATATTTCCCGTCGCAAGAGAGATTAGACGCTCATACGGTCGATTGCGAACGAATGAACGAATGCGCTCTGACGCTTCCGACCTCGGACCAACTACGCGTACAAAGAACGGGCGCCGTTCGTTATTTACGCCGATTTGGAATGTTTGCTGGAGAAACATGAAGGACAGAGCCGCGGGGCGCGCACGCAGTATCAACATCACCACGCGTTCAGTATTGGTTATTACATGCATTGTGGATACAATGCTTCCCTGTGCGAGTATCGGGCTTGTTCCAGAGAAGAGGGATGCTCGACATGGTTCGCGACAAAGTTGCACGAGTTAAGTTGTAAATTACAGAAGATACTTGATAAAAACGTGTCGATGAGGACATTGACCGAAGCAGAAAAATTAGATTTTCTTACAGCCACGTGTTGCCACGTATGTGAAAAACCGTTCAACGACTGCGACGAAAAAGTGCATGATCATTGTCATATCACGGGCGCGTATCGCGGTCCGGCGCATAACGCTTGTAATTTGAATTATCAATCTTCGTACGTGATACCAGTGGTTTTCCACAATTTGTCCGGTTACGACGCGCATTTTATCATTAAGGAATTGGCAAACGCGTTCAAGGGGAAGATAGACGTGTTACCGCTGACGAAAGAGCGGTACATCTCGTTCACGAAACACGTTGAGAACGACGGGGGGATGGGAAGAGATTACAGGAAGTTGATAAAGTTTCGATTCATCGATTCATTCAAATTCCTGAATTCTAGTCTGGACAAGTTATCCTCGTATTTGGACAAGAGTAAATTGCGCGTCGTACGAGGCGAATTTGCACATCTTTCCGACAGCGATTTCAATCTTTTAACGAGAAAAGGCATCTTTTAACGTTCTGCATTATCGATATCTGCAGCAAAGTTTGCGACACGGTTTGAAATTAGGGAAAATTTATCGAATTTTAGAGTTTCGACAGTCTCGATGGCTGTACAGCTACATCGATTTGAACACTAAATTACGCACCAACGCGAACAACGATTTTTCAAAAAATTTGTTCAAGCTAATGAATAACGCGGTGTTCGGAAAGACTATGGAGAACGTTCGGAATCACGCGAGCGTGAAATTACTCTCTCGGTGGGACGGTCGACACGGTGTCGAAAGATTGATAGCTAGACCGAATTTTCACAGTTGCACGGTGTTCTCGGAGGACTTCGTTGCGATTCAACTGAAAAAAACGAATATTAAATTTTATAAACCCGTATACATAGGCATGTCCGTATTGGATATATCTAAATGCTGTTTGTACGACTTTCATTATGGCTATATGTATCCAAATTTAAAAGAAAACTGTAAGATTTTATACACGGACACGGACAGCTTGATATACGAGATCGTTTGCGACGACGCGTATGAGCTGTTGAAACGCGATATCAATCGATACGACACGAGCAATTATGCTGAGAACAACGTGTACGGCGTTCCGATCGCGAACAAAAAGATACTGGGTTTGATGAAGGACGAGAACGGTGGCAAAATTATGACGGAATTCGTAGGACTTCGCTCGAAAATGTACGCGACTCGCGTGCGCGACAGCGAGGACGCGTGCTGTGAAACCAAAAAGATAAAAGGCATTAGAACGAATGCCACGGCTAGGGATATAAGTTTCAAAGACTATATCGAGTGCCTTCATAATTATACGGAGAAAAGTGTTAGCAATAATCGTATAATGTCCGTACAGCATCAGGTGTATTCGGTATCCGAAATGAAATTGGCGCTGAGTCCGTACGACGATAAACGATACATTTGCAATAATTTGATCAATACTCTTCCTTGGGGTCATTATAGTATCAACGATGACGTTGATTTCCTATGAAAATAGGAAGTGGTGAAACTATTAGCACGAAGGTCGTTGCAACTGCGTTCTGATTGGAGGAGGGGGACAACTTCCTTTTGAAAAAGGAAGCGGTGAAGCCGTTAGCGAGAAGACCGTTGCAACTGTAGAAATATCAATTATTTTTATCGGTTAAGGAAGTGATAAGGCGATTAAGGTATTGTACAAAACGAGGTGTTTCGAGCGTTACGCTTCAGAAAGTATCACACCCGCGGAGCAGTACATAGTCACGATGCGTCGCAACCAACCGAGCATGGACGAGACGAGAGCCGCCATAGTGGCGAAAAGGCGAAGAAACGTAGTGTAAGTATAGTGAAGATAAAACAGAAAAAAAGTGAATACGTTCAACTTTTTAAAAATATAAAATTGATTGCAGGATTTTTCCACGATCGTCGCGGACACTGCTACCACCACCACCACCACAATCATCACAGTCCTCGTTGGTGACGAGTAGTTCACCAGGTACGAGGATTCTCACCCGAAGATATTCGCTTGCCGGAAATTACTTTAAATGGCTGGAAATTGGCGTGTGCGTCAACGTGGATATTGCTACCGAACTGGTTATTGGAGATAACCGAGGAAACGAAATTGTGATCCCTCAGAACGCATGGATGGAGCTGATGCGTACAAAGGGGTGTTTGAACAACATGCTGTCATCGGCGAAAAACGTGGCACAGCAACAACAACAACAACAAGGAGAACAATATGTAAAGATCGGCGAAAATTTATCATTACGTATGGGGGACCTCGACGGGACGTATCTCATAAAATTATCGAGTCCAACAGTAGCATTGTACGTGACTGAGAACACCATGCAGAATTTGTATAATCTGGAGTTTTGCGTGCAAAATATGTATACGCGGTTATTAGACCAAGTTCCCATGGTCATAGAAAAATTCGTAAATTTTGCTGTTGCGGCGCAAACCGTCCCCGTCCGGAACCTATCTTTCGATCGGAGTTCGCTGATCGAGTGCGAACTGGTGGCTTTTTGCGTGGACGCGATCGAAGCGCATAGGCGGAATTAAATAATTTTAGAAAATATTGTGTGTGTGTGTGCGCGCGCGATGTTTTTTTCCATGCAACGTTTCATCGTGATACGACGAAAAATGGTGGGATGTTTGATTTTCTGGCATAACGCGATGAAATCTATAAACGCATAGCGGTTTACCCGTGTATTCTGGAATAAACTAGAATCAATTCTAGTTTATTCCAGAACACACGGGTAAACCTCTGTGTTAATAGATTCAACGCGTCGTGTTGAGAAAATCGAACATCCTGTCATATTTCGAAAAAGCGAGAGATGTTTTTCCATGCAACGTTTCGGCAACGGACGTTGAAAAGAGGTTATACGTTTAAAAGTGAGTCGGGTCGGCTACGTTAAAAATCACAGTCAGATAAACTTTCGAGGATTTGATTTAAATCGTTGAACACTCCAAATCTCGACTTGAAAGAAATTGCGGATGTCGGTAAATTCCAACATTTTGAAGACGGTATGAACAATATGCAAGTATCAGTCAAAAAATATATTGATATTAGAAACAATAGAAAGCTTGCATATAAAACCATGAGTCTGGTTGGTTATACGGAATGAGTAATGGGGCCCATCAGTAATTTCGCGTAGCCAATCCGACTCACGGCTTTATGCAAGCTTTCTATTGGCTGTAACGTCAATATATTCTTTAACGAATACTCGTATATTGTCCATACTCCTCTTCTAGATGCAGGAATTTGCCGGCATTCGTAAATTCTTACAAGTTGGCTTTGGAGCGTTCAACGATCTAATCCAATCCTCGAAAGTTTCATCCATCTGTGTTTTAACATAACCGATCCAACTCACTTTTTAATATGACCTCTTTTCAACGTCCGTTGTGGAAAAACATCTATGATTTCGCGCGCAACGTGTATTCCTTCAAATTTAAATAATGTATGTGTGAGATGATGTTTTTTCTCATAAATAAAACTATTGTCTTTTTCATATGTCTCAATAATTATTTATATTCGATAAGATAATTTTTATACAAGCAGTTTCAGACAATTTTTCGAACGATATTCGTCAATGGGTTGTATTCCACGATGCAGTCGTGTATTATCAAACAGTAGGCGGTCGTTGATGGAGGGACATCGGCTCGACATTCGAATTCGATTCGTACATCGATCGTGGCGTTTTTAAGCGCTTCGTTTTGACGGGAACAATGGAGAACGACGAGTGGGGCATACTTTAGAAAATTCGCGACGTCGAGTAGCGCTTCGTCGTTTCCATAGTACGATTCTTGGGATTTCGCATACATATCGTAGAGCAACGCGTATTTACCTTTCTCGAAATCGATGTTTAAATCATCGTACGGATAGGTTTCCGAGTTCAAGTAAAGTCGAATATTGGCTAACTGACAATGATCGAATCGCGTAACCGTTTTCATTAAGCTGTTCCGTCGATCGGTTTGCAAAGCGAATATCACGTATCGCGGTTTTTCCATTTGCGGAGCTGTTTTTATCGCCCATGTATGCTTCGTGGTTGCTTGCAGTAGAGGATACTCGTACATATCCCACGATCGGAAGCTCATGCCGATCGACCTGTCACTGTCTAGGATACGTAACATTGATAGTTTATGTATTTCGTCCAGCGTGACGTGTGGCATTCGCCATTGAATTTTGTACAGATCTAGAACGGGCTTCGCGTTGTCGGAAGAGCCGCGCAACGCGTTCGCGTCGGTACGCGAGCGTATCAGAATCAACTCGTGTCGAGCATTTATTACGACGCGTTTGTAGTCTTCGCAGAAGCCCAATAACATGCTCATAGGTACGCAAAAATTGAAATTGATCGCCGCCGTGGCCGTGGCCGTTGGCTTCGAATCGTCGTTGCCGTACAACCACCCTGCATTGGACAACGCGTTGCTTCTCGTCTTGGACAGACTCGCATAATTCTTCAGGGTCGTGGTTGTACCAGGATTTCTGGACCGATCGATTTCCACTCCGTTCAATTCGTAGCGTATTTCCTCGAACATGAACGGGACGGCATTGTTGTCGAGACTCGCCGTGTCGATGCGAGATTCTCCGGTCGGTAATTCGAGTTTTCCTGGTAAACTAAGTTTTCCCTCGACGTATAAGAAGCTTCTGCAGGGAAGCGTGTACAGATCTTGCTGTTGAATAGGTATCCTTATCTCATCGTTGTTTCCGAACGTTGTGTTGGCATAGGGATTGTACGTGTGCAGCTCGATCTTCGTTATACGATTGTCAAAGATCGGTGCTTTGGAGATGCCCAAAATGTCCTCGAACATGGTTCTCTCTGCCTCACTCACTGTTTAACGACGAATCCCAAAGATCGTAGATACCGTGCGTTCTCCGCGGTTAATTTCTTGCGAATCGACGCGTTTTCCTTCACGATTAGTTTCCTACCTTCCTACCTAGTTGTCCTCGTTCAACGTGTGAAATGCCGTATTGTTATGAATTAGCATTGCTTCGTCGAACGTGTAGTCGCACCGTGATTTCTTCGCCTCGAAAATCAATCAAACGTCCGGATTGGTCAACTATACGAATCGTTAAATCGTCGATTACTCGCGCGACGATCGGAAGGTAAATGACTCGCGCGACGATCGGAAGGTAAATGACTCGCGCGGGCGTTTCCGATAATTTATACCCCGGCGGTACCTGAGGCGCGAACTCGTGTATCGTGTGAACGAGTTTGCCATTGTCGTACGATCCGGTGGTTACGTTGCATTCCACTCGAATGATATTCACGTTGACAATGTTCACGGGAGCGTCCGACGTGTGCCACGCGTTCGGCGATAGAACGCGGTTCGTGGAAAATCCTAGGATGGATCCTACGTTGCGAGGCTTCTCGAAATTTATCCGATACCTACTAACGATTTCGCTTTTCATGGTATTGTTGTTCGCCCGTAGTATCAGCGGATATTCGTTATCGGGGGACGATTCGCTGACATTTTTGGGAGGACGAGGATATCGCGCGCGTATCTCGCGTCTCAGGTACTCGTTGATCGCCTCTAATTCGTACGAACCGTCCGGAATAACGATCTCCTCGTCCTTCTCGCCAAAGTAGAATCGATTGTTCCCGATGTTGGCGCTGATGTTCGGTATCGTGTAATAAGTTTGCAAGTTGAGCAATCCCAGCTCGTACTCGCCGTTGCTCAGATCTATGGGGGGAAAGTACTTGGACGACAATGTGCTGCTTCTTCCCGACAACGTGAACGTAAGCGACTTTTTCCCATCCATCGGATGTGGCGGCGGCGGCAGCGGAGAGGAGTTCGAGGAAATTTAAGTTTCTCGAAGAAATTTCACGCACAATTGTCCACACCGGCTTTCGTCGTAGTTCTGAAAACGTTCGTGATTATACGAGATCGTCGCGTTCGATCCGAAGTAACTAATCAACTCGATCGGCGGACGAAGATTGCCAAAACTATCGAAATAGTCGACGCGCGAGCCGCGTTTCACGTACGCGACCCAATGCGTTCCCGGCCCGCGACTATCGTCAAGATTAACGATACCTCGCTCGTTTATCCAAGGTCGCGTCGGTAAATTGTCGCGCATGAAAACTCCACGAAAATGTGGCAATGCTTTACAGATGGCGGTTAATTCGATATCTGTCGTTGTCGCGTCGTCTTTCTTAGAGTTTTTTTTTTTCTTAGCTCTCCTCAAGCCTTTCCCATGCCTGTACGGTGCGAGACGCACCCCGCGACCCTCCATGGCGCGATTGTGTCGCCGGGCTTCCTCCAATTGTTTCTTCGCGGTTTTCGCGGCGTTTAGCGCTTTGACTACCCCCGCAGCGCCACCTGTTAATGCTCCTATAGCCGACAAAGCGGGCAACAGCAGCGGTAGAAAACCACCGCGTTTGGCGGTCGGGAGAATTCGCATTTTCTTCTTCTGTTTCTGCTTCTTCTCCTGCCGTCGTCTCCGCTGTCCCCTCAGACCCATACCTAATTTCGTTTTAGCTTTCATGGCGGTCAACACGGCGGCCGCGGCGACTTTTTCTCCGAACCTCGCGTCTTTGGTCGCTATACGCTGGAGCGCTCGATCCGCTAAAACGTTATCTGCCGCGTGACGATCGTCGAGATCTTTGCGCCGCGAATACGCTACGTCGTGTTCGCGACAGGCCGCATCCAAAGGATTGACTCCCCTATCGCCGCGGGCTAATCGCTTACGCAGTTTCGTACCAGGACCGCAGAACTGATAACCGGGGATGTGCAATTCGATCGGCAACGCGTCTACAGCTCTGTTGAAGAGTCCCTTGCCCGCAGTAGTAGTACACGGACGACGTTTCGCACGCATAGACTATTTTCCAGTCCCACCTTTAAAAATAGATTTTTTCGCAGGGAGGGAGGGGAACAACGAATGATACCGAAGGCGTTCGTGCTCTGGTATAAATACTACACGCCCCTCCCCTCCATCAAATTGATCGGAGTATGCGTTTCGTGAGACAATCTTTAAATATTCGTGTTGTTCCAACGTGTCACGGCGAGCTTGCCGACGACGACGACGACGACGAGACGATGAGAAAACATGGCTCGTTGCTACCTCGCGACGTACGATGCGTGATAAGCGGACCATCGGGATGCGGTAAAACAAACGTTATGATCAGCCTGCTCGAGAGCGCGAACGGACTACGATTCGCGAATGTTTACGTGTACTCGAAATCGTTGAATCAGTCAAAGTATCGATACTTGGACAAACTGTTCTCGTCCATGGGGGAGGACATCGGCTACTTCGCTTTCGCCGACAACGCCGATGTAATCCCTCCCGCGGAAGCGCTGCCCAATTCGATATTCATCTTCGACGACGTGGCGTGCGACGAACAGGATATAATGAGAGAGTATTTCGCGATGGGTAGACATTCTCGCGTCGATTGCTTCTACCTGGGTCAGCCGTACGCGAGAATACCTAAACATTTGATTCGCGACAACGCCAATTTGTTGATTCTGTTCAAACAAGATGTTACGAACCTGCAACACGTTCATCGGGATCACGTAAACACCGATATGTCGTTCGAAACGTTCTGCGCGTTGTGCGCGAATTGCTGGCGAAAAAAGTATGGATTTCTCGTAATAGATAAAGACAGTCCTGTGAACGGTGGTCGTTATAGACGCGGATTTAACGAGTTTGTCGTACTGTAACGCTCACAGTTGCTCGGTAAGAGTCGAGAAAGTTGCATCGTGTGTGCTGATTGTAAATCTCTCTCTGGAGAACGATATGTCCTCGAAGGACGGTGCGAACAAGAAGCAACGAGCTTCGATCGCGAAAGAAATAGCAAAGACCGGTGATATTATACGTAAAAAGTATCGCGCGTTAAAACTTGGAAAAATGGCCACCGAGACGAATTTGCAAACGACTTTACGGCCAATCGTTGAACCGTTGAAACAGCTGGTACAAAATGCTGCTCCTACTACTACAGAATCAACCGATGATGCGCTCTCGAGTATCATGGAAACACCTGCAACCGCGAAAAAACGAGGACATGAATTAAATAAGAAGAAGGGGAAGAAGGGGACGAAGAAGAAGAGAACGAGCGACGAAGCTGATTTAACGCCACTACCACCGAGACATCTGAAGAAAAAAATTAGTTTTTTCGAGGAGGATGATGATGACGATGATGATGAAGATGTTAACGAAGATGAAGATGAACCGATGGTACAGCAGCAGCAGCAGCATATCTTCGAGTCGCCCGCAACGAGCGCGGTATCTTTGGAATCGTCGATGCGTAATATTTTTGAGGATCCGGAAACTCATCGGGAGGAAAGCGAACATCTGTCCGAGAATCTCGGACCTTTGGCGCGTGAATACTTGCATAAATTTTTTACCGGGCCGACGAAAAATTCCGACAGCGTGTACGGAGTGTATCTCCGAGATGACAAACTGATGCTCGGAAATAGCACGTTCGATGTGAACAGTAATGACGATATCATCGTTAACGGGGTAAAGTATCGAGGAACTCGCGGTCTTTACGAATTGATATTCAATAGAATACCCGACGAGAGGCTGTACACCGAGGACGATAAGAAAGCTTACAAAAGAATTCTCATTATCACGCATGCGCACCGGCGGGGGAATCAGATAATGGGGAACAAAGGCTACAAGTATAAAAAGATTATAGGACCAATGTTTTCGAGGTCGCAAAGCGGAAGGGGAATGAAAGTTCCAACTCGTATGCGTGTGACCAACAATCCGATCGATTACGTGCATTGGGACGATCCGAACGAGCTCGTCGATCGTCTGAAATTGTTAACGTCTTCGACGAGTGCCGGCCATTCCGGTCACAACAACGAAGTAATGTCGATAATCGAAGAACTTCGCGAAGCCGGTATAATTATAAATTAACGCGTAGGCGCGCTCGTCGAATCAGTGGCGAGTGAAATGTCCGCTGCATGGTTACGGCTCGTACGGGAAAAATGTCTATCGACAAATTTGGCATAACGTTTCGCGAAGCGAACAAACGCGACGCGACGAACGTTCATTCGATTTTCTATCCGACGTTTAAAAGTTTCGTGCGCGACAACGCTATATGTTTGAACAACGATGTTGGCGGGGATGGCGTTAAATCGTACGATGCGAAAGGTGGGCGGATCGGACGCGTTGCGGAGCCCCGTGCGAACGACCACGCGACTACCAAATCGTACGTCGACCTCGTTTCGAAACGGGACAACGAAGAAATCGCGTCCTCGCTTAAGAAATATGTAATGAGTCATACGATCTATGACAATGGACATGCAGGAGCATTTAATGCTGAAAAGAAAAGCATTCAGAATGTTGGCCCGCCGGTAAATCTGAACGACGCCGCCAACAAATCGTACGTCAACTCACGCATCCTAAAAACCATGCTGACGGTTCAGAAGGACGCCATATACATAGTGAAAAGATGGAACAAACGTATTGGGAATTATGATAACTACTTCGATGCCAAGCGTTGTCGCATATGCTACTTGAGTGAACCCCTAAACAATGAGGATGCGACTAGCAAAGTATACGTGGATACGCTCAACGCGAGCCTAAAGTCCGAGATCCTTGGAAAAATGGTGGAAGAGCTGAAAACCGTTGAAGAGACAACAAAGTCTGAAATACAGACTGAGATACACGATAGCGTTCAACGCGATATCGAAAAACTGTCGGAAGAGCTGAAAACCGCTGAAGAAACGTTAAAGTCTGAAATACAGACTAAGATACATGGCGTTCGACACGATGTTAACTCGAATATGAGATTATACGATTCCAGCATCGATGAGATCAACGCGAAAATCGATAATTTGGATGCGTTGCAAACGCAAATGAGGGAAACCTTGAAGCAGAAAATAAAAGACGAGGTGAACGACATGGTCGAGGATCGACTGACAAATTTCGGAATAAGCTTACAGGAGAGAATTAAAAAATTAATCCGCGAACACACCGATCAGCTTTGAGAGAGTACCGTACCTGTACCTGTACCTGTACCTGTACCTGTGCTATCCGTATTATCGATACGATAGCATTCGTTGCTAAAATGACATCAATCGTACCAACCTTGAAAATCTGTTTCTAAAAACGGTGGAATGGTACCGCTGTACCAACCTTGAAAATCTATCTATTTTTAAAAATGATGTCATCTTCTCCCCACCACAACTTTTAAAAATTATGATTTCCGAATATAAAAATCCCGCTTCGCGAGAATCGTGTCATTGCGTGCGCGTTCACGGTCTTTGAAAAGGATCTACTCTCAATCGTTCGAACAGTAACAGTCATCATGGTGAATCCGAAAGCGGCGGGGACAACGGATCGAATTTTTGATCGCGAGAAAGACGATCCTATCGCGGCGACACCGACGCACGAGGATAACAGTGGCGGTGGCGGCGAGCGTAAAGCCATTCAGTTCGACCGAAACTTTGGGGACATCATAAATTCGCTCAGTCGACGCATCCTGAACAGAGAAGACTCGTACTTCGACGCCGAGTCTCGACCCATAGAAAATCTGAAAGCTCCTGCCAAGAGAAACGATGCTGCGACGAAGGGCTATGCGGACGATCTCGTCGACAAGAAAGCGATAACACGTACCGGCGGTATCGATGAATTTTTCGATGCGAAGCATCTGCGTATCGGAAATACCGGAACACCGATCGCCGTCAACGACTCGGCGACGAAACTGTACGTCGACGCGTGCATCGATTTGGTGAAAACCGCGCTCGCGAACGAATTCCGCCAGAACGTCAAGGACGAGATCGATCGTATTCGTAAAAATCTGGCTCTCGATATCGGGAAACGCATCCTCAATGAGTTGAAGGATATCGAGAAACGTGTGAAACAGCATGAAGAGAAGCTGAACAAGCTCGAGGAGGAAGAAGAAGACAAAATGGAGATATCTTTTAATTATCACACGTACTGTCGCGATAAATTCATCGAAATCGAGGACAATTTGGTAGAAATGATGAAACGCGATCGGAGATCGGATCGCGACAAAATAAGTGCCATAGGGACTCTTGCCGATAAACTCAGCGAAAGACTTTCGATCGTGGAACACGAAATCCATGAAAACTGGGAAAGAAAATTCCTAACCGCGAAGAATCTGCTGCTCGGTAAAATCGATGACGTGAGGGAAACGGTGAATGCCAACAAGTTGGATCGAGGAAGGTTGTCGCTTCTCGAAGAAACCGTGCGGGATATACGCGAAAAACAATCCGATTTAGTCGACGACTATGAGCAAAGAAGACGTGGTGAAGGAGCTGCACGCTCCGGCGAGACGATTCTTCCCCCGTAGACGGGTGATCGTGCGAGGATTCGACGATCTTTGGCAAGCCGATATCGTCGAAGTTCAACAATATGCGCGTGACAACCGGGGACATCGATACATTCTCACGATAATCGATGTATTCAGCAAATATGCGTGGGCGGTTCCTTTGAAGAGCAAAAACGCGAGCGACGTGTGCAAAGCTTTTGCGGCGGCGTTAAAGAGGGATGGCAGGGTGCCGAACAACTTGCAGACCGATATGGGAAAAGAGTTCTACAACGCAACGTTTCAAGAATATCTGAAGAAACGTAACATCAAGCATTATTCGACGTACAGCACCATGAAGGCTTCCGTCGTGGAACGTTTCAATCGCACGCTGAAGAACCGCATGTGGAAATTCTTCTCGTTGAGCGGAAAATATCGTTGGATCGATACGCTTCCCACGCTGATCGATGACTACAACAATCGAAAACATCGCACCATCCGTATGCGACCCGCGGACGTAAACCGCAAAAATGCCAAGCATCTTTTATCCACCGTGTACAGCAACGTGAAGATCGCTGGTCCTGCCAAGTTCAAGGTTGGCGATCGCGTACGCGTCAGCAAGTTCAAAACGGTATTCGACAAGGGATACACACCGAACTGGTCAACGGAAATATTTAAGATTACCGCGGTGAAACGAACGAATCCCGTAGCGTAGCTCTTGGCCGACTCGAAGGACAACCCGATCGCCGGCGGATTTTACGAGCACGAGATACGCGCTGTCAAATATCCTGACATATACTTGGTGGAAAAAATATTACGTAGAAAAGGAAATAAAATATACGTTAAATGGTTAGGGCTGGACGCGTCGCATAACTCATGGATATCGAAAACCGCTATACTTTAATCGTATTTCCACTCTTATTTTATGTAAGGATACAGCTTTCAAAATAAATTTTAAAATACGCATAATCGTTACGTCAAAGGGCCTAGCCGAATAAGATGGTCAAAACTGCCCTTAGACGTTTTTCAATAATTAATGGACCATTCGTAAGCTGACCAAGAAAAACCCCTCTGAGCCAAATTTCAACCCCCTATCTTGCTCGTGAGGGTAGTTACAGGGTAAATTAGATTTTGAGCTTTTCCGTGCATTTTCCGCACTCTGATGCTTCCCAAAATTCTGAAAAAACATGTGACATATTTTGGACCCTAAGGCGGATTTTTGAGAATTTTTTCCGATTTTTTGGATGCAAACTGTGGTCGTAAAAAATGAAAAACCTCAAAAAAATCGGAAAAATGCAGGTTTCTCAAAAATATGAAAACATGCTATTGAGCTGTTTAGTGCCCCCATAAAGTACCATAACAGGCAGTGTCCTCAATTTTTTTTAGATTTTTCTTGTGGGCACTTTTTGTCCAGACAAGAAAAACCGAATTTTTTCGACGTTTCTGCTATTAGGAGGAAAGTTACACTTGTTGATTTTATCGCAAGTATATATTAAGTCATTTTTAACGTTATTACATTGAAACAAGTAAGTGTTTGACCTCAGAAATATGTTTTAAGAGAAAAATGAATTCTATTTCGTGCGATATATACCGGAATGTTCGCAACGTTCACAACATCGCCGGTTGGCCGAGCAGTCAAGGTGTCGGACTACGGAGCGGAAACGCTGGGTTCGTATCCCGTCGAGGGTAAAGTTTTTTTTTTCCATACATCATCTTTATATTTTCAATTTTCTATTACATGGTTTATTCATGTGATTTTAACAATATTTTTTTAATATTTTAAAAATATTTAAGAAACATTTTTGAATAAAATATATGTAAATATAGTTTTAGAGTATCTATCACTTCCTCGATTCTCTAATTGTATATGATCTTCATTACGGTCCTCTCTAACATTCTTAATATTAAAATTCATTAATCTGGTTTCTAAGCCTTGCGTCTTCATAAATTAGGGAGGAAATGAGAAGAATTCTGAATAAATAACACGCAGCAAAGTATTGGTTTTTGTCCAATTGAAAGAAAAGGGCTACATACTACCACTATTTTTAAAGTGGGGTATCAGGTACAAATAAGCCTTAGCCATTCCTCTTTATTGTAACGTACATGAGGATGTATTTCCGTTTATAGTTACTTGATTGAAAACCAGCATGAAGAGGGGAGACTTTTGTATTGTCGACAGAGGTTTTCGAGATGTTACATCTCATTTAACAGGTCTTGGATTCAGAGTTCTCATGCCTGCTTTAAAAGGTAATCGTTCTCAACTTTCGACGAAAGTGTCGAATTATTCCCGAAAAGTCACGAAAATTCATTGGGTTGTAGAGGCAATGTATAGTATACAAGGTCAAAAGTACCAGCTTCTACACAAACAAGTAGACAACGAAACCTTTCCAAAAATTGGACATAATTGGAACTGCAAAACGACTCCATTTCAAACAGTATCCTCGGTAGATACTCTAGATTTTCCGGAAATGACAGAAGTAGATTTAAAAATTCTTTTCACGGAATCTTACCAATTTTCGCAAGCAATTTCTATATCTGGCGGAAATCGTGGACGAACACAATAATATAAATATTAATTTATTGCCTAATCCAAGAAAATAATATCATTAAATTCGAAGTCAAATCGGAGTAATATAAATAAAAGTTAGTTAAAAATGTTACCTCAATATTTTTTAAAAACATTTAAAAAATATTGTTAAAATCACATGAATAAACCATGTAATAAAAAATTGAAAAAAGAAAGATGATGTATGGAAAAAAAAACTTTACCCTCGACGGGATACGAACCCAGCGTTTCCGCTCCGTAGTCCGACACCTTTTTTTTTTTTTTATTCATTGTTTATTTAGAGAGCTACAACAATATTTATTTCTAAAGGTAGTAATGTATATAGGCACATTACAGTCATACGATTACGGTTTTTGGCCAGAGGGGTGGCGTGAGCCTTCCCCCTCGTAATTTTTGGTTGTATTGCACTGAATACATTTGTGCAGTTCACAGCCGCAAGTATTTGGTTGTTGATTCTTGTTCCCGAAAACGCTCTTAACAAAACAGGAACTCGCATTGTTATTTTAATCCTTAAATTCTAAGACCTACGTGCTAAATATACATATATACATATGAGCGATGGGGGGGGGGGGGATGAATTGTGATGAGTGATGAGTATTGATGCCGTAAAATGAGGTGGTGATGATGTTATTTACAAATATGGAGTGATGAGAATGAGGTGAGCGGGGAATGTGGGACAGGGGAGGTAATGCTAATTATTTATTGCACGTTGATGCGTAATTGCACGTTTGTCAACTGTTTGAGTTATAGTCTCGGGTCTCTTATTGTTTTAATACTATGCTATACCTAATTTCGCTACTTTCCGTGCGTTATGGCGGCTTAAATCTATCGGCTAACCACCAGTATTTCTTATAGTCTATATCACGAATTTCGAGGAAATCCCTTCGTGGTATCGCTGTGCTGTAACGGTACACTTGCACTGAAGCGGGTTGATCAGGCTCCTGGGGGGGTGAAGAGTATGCGTTTTCTAGCTCTGTGGCGTGGGATATGGTACAATATTGGGATGGCCTCTTTGTTCTGTATGTATCCGTGTTTATCCAAAAATATGAATGCCTCGGGTGGGATAAAATCGGTTGTTAAAGTTTTCCTGATGTGATTATCGTCTGGGTATGCTATTGGGAAAATTAAGCTATTGTCTGTTACGGTTATTAAGTTGGCAAAGTAGTTACGTATTATTTTAATTATAAAATTATCAATTCTGTTGATGTTGGCTTTGTTGTATATGGTGTCGTTGTTTATGTGTCGTTTGTAATTTGAGTGGGCTGATCTGTACGAGCCCAGGCAAGCCCTGAGGCATCGCCTTTCGAAGACTCGGATTGTTTCCATTATAGACGCACTGATATTGTACCATATCTCGCAACCGTAAGTTAGAATGGGTCTGATTAGTAGCTGGTAACATATTAATTTTGCCTTTCGGCTGAGAGCTCGAGAGTGGAAAAGTCTACCGCATGCCCCGAAAGCTTTTCTCGCTTTTTGTAGCTGTACTAGGGGGTGGGTATTTAATAGGAATCTGTTGTCTAATGTTAATCCTAAATATTTAACTGAATCTTTATGTGGGATCTTTGAACCGGATTTCAGGTCGCCAATTAGGTGGAATGATTTAAAATTCTTGAGTTGGTAGCTTTTTCCTGCTTTGAGGGTGGGTCTAAATAAGACGGTTTCGCATTTCTCTGTGTTTACTTTTAATTTCCATGATCTGTAGTATGTGAATATACTATTTATGGCATTTTGAAGGACTTTTTGTACTTGAGCTGGGTTTGCACCTGTATGATATACTATTAAGTCATCCGCGTAGGCTAATAGGGAGCATTCTGTTCGATCCGGGCCAAATAGGTTTAGTATGTCGCTTGTAAATATATTAAAAAGGATTGGGGAGTTTATTGTGCCTTGTTGGAGACCATTCGATAGTTTGAATGGGTGGGACGTGGCGTCGTTGGTCAGGTAGACTCTAAATATTCTGTCCTTTATCATGGCGTGGATTAGTTTTATTAAGACTAAAGGGAATTCCTTCCGCTTTAGTTTGCATAGTAGTCCGTCTATCCAAACTGTATCAAAGGCTTTCTCAAGGTCGACCAGACAGGCGCCCACACAGTAGCCACCATTTAGTGCAAAATTGACATCGGAGGCAAGTTTATTAATAGCGTGTATTGTGGAGTGTTGTTTCCTGAATCCATATTGGTTTTCGGGGATGATGTTCTTGCTATTGCAGATGTCAAGGATCCTATCATTGATTACTCGTTCGTAGACTTTTCCGATGTTCGGGAGTAAGCTAATCGGGCGGTAGCTGTCCGGCAAGGAGGGGTCTTTGCCTTTTTTTATAATCGGGATGACCTTGGCTGCTTTCCAGTCTTCCGGAAATATGCAGTAATTTAATAGATTGTTAAATAAAATGGTGTATGCCCGTATGATGTTACCCGGTAGTTTTTTCAATACGAAATTTGGGATTTGGTCATTTCCGGCTGATTTTTTGTTGTTCAGGTATTTAAATTTGTTTTTAATTTCGTAACAGTTTGTGAAATATGTTGACATGGTGTCTGGTTGTTTGGGAGATAAGGAAGAGTTTGTTTCGTCGAAGGTGCAGACGGTGTTTGGCACTGAAGTGGCTATTTCATCGAATAATGTTTCTGTTTCTGATTTGATTAGGTTTCTGAAACTAGGGTGGTTTATATTTTGATTTTTATTGGAAGTTATGGCGTAATGTGCAGCTAGAACGTTTGATTTTTGCTCGTCTTCTTGTATGAGGAAGCGATCATTGTCATCTCTTTCTACAGAATTTGGGTTTATGTTTGCGAGATTTACGAGTTCTATTTTGTCCCGCTGTATTTTGAGTTGTGGTATGGTGTGCTTGTCTCTAATTCTGAAGATTCTGTTTACCTCTGGAAACATTTTGTCTGACTTTTTTGGGTCTATGGCTCTAACGCGGTCAAACCAGTATGAGTTGACTTGCTTTTCGATTTCTAGTTTAAGTTTCCTTCTGGTGGCTGCTATCATCTGTTGCAGATTATGTATAGTGTGCTGTGTGTATGGATTTGTAGTGATTTGTTTGCGCAGTTTTCTTAGTAGTGTAATGTATTTCCGTTCTGTATGTTGTAGACTTTTGATTTTACGGTTTACGTATTTGTCTGTTGAATTTAGAGGTTTGTGTTTTGGGGTTGCGGTTTCGGTTGCTTTGATTATTTCGTTACTGATGTAGTTTAGTTGTGTGTTAATTTGTTCTGTGGTGAGGTTACAGTTTGGATTTATGTCTATTTGGATTTTGCTGAGAAGTTTCTGGAATTTTTCTGTATTAAATTTCGCGTAATTCTTTCTGGAGAGTGTGTCTGTGTCTGTAAGAAACAATTGTGTATTTGTGATTTCGAAGGTCGCCAAGCAGGCTTCGTGATCGCTGGGAAAATTAATAATTTGTAATTGGTCTGTGTAAGAGTCTGTTAGTGTTATTCTAGAGTCAGTCAGCATTAGGTCAATAAATGATTCATATCTTGGGAATGACGGTGTTGTAGTATGGAGTAGTTTTAATCTGTATTCAATGTCGTGGTCGTGAATCCATGTGTTAAGTGCGATCCCTCTCTCGTCATTGAATTTATTGTTCCAAGTTGTGTGTTTGGCATTCCAGTCGCCCGCTATTATGTAATACGTCTCAGGTGAGTCTAATTTCAGATGTGTACAAAGATTGTTAAGTTCATTTATGAATGTTGATGTGTTGCCTTTTCTTCCGTAAATAGCAGCCAGCAGGAGGGTGTTGCCGTTATTTAGGTTTAGTTGGATAGCGGTCCTCTCTATTAATTCAGACTGTCTTTTAAACTCTATTGTTTTGAAACGTATGTTTTTTCTTATTATTATTGCGGTTCCTCCGCCCTTGTCAGTCTGTCTATCATTTCTAATTATATGGTAGTCTTTAAGGTAGAATGTGTGTTTTTGTTTGAGGTGAGTTTCGTTTAGAAGTAGAATATCGGGATTATTTTCTTCTATTAGTTTTAGGAGTGCTATTCTTTTAAAATTGCTTATGAGTGAGTTTGTGTTTAAGGAGATAACCTTTATATGGCAGTTGATTGGATTTCTGGCATATGGGTTAAGGGCCATTACTGAGTGCTACAATTATATGGTTCAGTTGTGTGCTGAGAAGCTCAAACTTATTTGTAAGATCCGAGAGTGTGTGTTCAAGGCTCTTTGTTCGGGATTCTAACAGGGAGATTTTCGTGTTGTCTTCGGTGTGGTTGGTGATTTGGGGGTTTGGTGGCGATACTGGAGGGCGTCCATCGCTTAATCGACCTGAGGCCATAGAAGCGTAGGAAATCCCTGGTTGTGTCAAGGACTGCTTAAATTGTCTGACCGGTGTTTTGTTCTGTGGCTCTGCGATCACGTGTTTTCTTTGTCTTATTAATTCTTTAACCTTTGGACAGCCTCTGTACGAGGCTGGGTGTCCGAAGGTCTCACAGTTAACACAGTAAGGGAGGGTACTAGCGGGGTCGGAGGGGTCAGCGGTAGCTTTTTTGACTGCGCATTCCCCAGGAGCGTGATTCACGTTGCATTTGACGCATCTATATTTTAAGTTACAATTTGTTGCGCTGTGATCGAAACGTTGGCAGCGCTTACATTGTTTAATTGAATGGCCTTTTAGCTTGTCCCAAGTGATTTTGTGATGTAATATATATTTTATGTCTTTTAATATTGAAAGATCGCTATTTGCTTCAATTTGTGTTAGGAATAACGGTAATACCCGTTGTTCCCTTACAGATTTGTTTGTAGTAAACCTACTTACTTTAGTGAATTTAATTTTATCACCGGCGGTTCTTTTCAGCTCCTCCATTACTTCCTCTTCCGAGAAAGATGGGGGCAATCCTTTTATTAAGAAATTATGATTTGTTAACCATTTTGGCGTGTACGTATAATATTGCGTACTCGCTTTGTTTAAAATATCTTTAATTCTATCTAGGTGTTCGGAGTTGTCAAGTTGTACTCTGTGTTTGTTATGGTTTATTCGCTTGATATAAAAACGTGCAACGAGACACATGTGTCTCGTTGCGAGCCGAGTTGTACCTTAGCCCGCACCAATCACCGGTGCGGGCCAGCCGCGCGCCAATCCGCGAAACCGGCCCGGGCGCGGACCAATCGACGTGCGCCGAAGGCTCGCGAACGAGCACACGAGGTCCGCGCTCGGGCTATAAAGATCGCGACGGAACCAGCCGAAGCCGGAGTTGGTCTGGAGCAGCTCTCGGGTGAACACCCGGGCCCAGATCCTCTCGCAGCCGCGCCAACTCGTGCTAGCCGCGGTATACTATCGGGCGAACACGACGAGGCGCTGGAATCGGCAGAGCGTAAGTGGGTTTACGTCCCCTACGCGAAACCGAGACCGCGACCAGGATCCTGGGAGGCAGTCGATCACCGGCCTGCTCTTTTCAGAGCACCGAGGATACGACACTCCGGACCGTCATCCCCACCACCTGGACCTGTTCCCGCGTCCCGCTCTCCCCTCAGGGATCCAGCGTCGCGCTCCGCACGTTAGTCGTCGATCGGCCGCAGCAGCGTGTGGAGCTCGCCTCTCGGTATACTACCGGAGACGAGCGCCCTCGCCGGTTTCGGGCCGTAGGCATTAGGTTTACGTCTGTGCCTACGTGCCCGAGCCGCGGTCGGGCGGGGACGATGGGTGGGGGGTTCCGCGGATTCCTAACCCTCTCCTCTCCGGGCCCGCGTGCCTAGCCACCAGGAAACGAAGCCGATCCACTCTCGTTCGCTGGGCCGCGGTGGATATACCATCTCGAGGATCGGGAGAGCTCGGGATCGCGCCGAGAGCGCCCGACTCAGGACCGCGTTAGCGAGCACAGCTCACCCGCGCTCCCCGCGCACCGCGTTCTCGATACGCGCCGCGACCGTACCCGAACCGCGCCGAGGACGTCCGACGGCAGGCACCGTTCCCGCGAGCGCGTCTCGCCCGCGTCGAATATTTCCCGCGTACGAACGAGACCGAAGACCGTGCCGGCGTCCCGCGGTTACTATAGGCTAGTTCTCGTAGATAATTAATATAAGATACTCGCGTCGGACTCCACCGTTACGGTCTATTTATTTTTTTGGTTATTAGGCCACCGGCCATCGCCAGCTCAACGCCGGACCGTCTGGGAATCCGGGCGGATAACCAGCAGACCGCGTCGCGGTTCATTTTATATTTACTCAAGCTTATTCCTTTTGTTTCTTTCAACCACGTCGTTCAATTAATAAATCAGTTTTGTTTTCACCAACACGGCCTGAGTTATTAGACCACTTCCTTCTCCCTCCCCGCCGAACCCTGGTCGCTGAGCGAATCCAGGGGAGGGACCGCGCGCCTCGCTCGCGCCTCCACGCAGGCGAGACGCAACCGTTACAAACGATTTTCGGTACCTGCGATGCCTTTTAATAAATTGATGGTGTCCTTGGGGTCCTGTAGTAGGATGTTTATTGGTGGTGGCCTTTTGTTTGAAGCGTTGTGTTCATTGCCGCGTGGTGTGGGCCTTGGGGGTTGCTGGGTCTTCTGTTCCTGGGTGATGATGGGCGACGGATTCTGTTTATTACCCTGTGTTGTTGGGATGTTTGGGTCTCCTTTTATTGGGCCCGTTGGCCGATTTTCCTGGATTTTCCTTCCGGGCTGCATATTGCTCGCCTTGCTGCGTGACTCGTCGTGGTGGGGGGTCCCTTGCGCTGAGTGACCATTGTTCCTTGTAGGTACGGGCATACCTGGTGTTAGCGTTTTTTCACCGCTGTTGCTTATTTTTGATGCCGAAGCATACGATGAATTTGCTTCTAACGTATCTAGTCTGTTTTGTAGGACCTGTATTTGTAATGTTTGCTGTTCGTTTTGTTGTCGGAGTAGGGCATTTTGTTTTGTAAGCTCAGCTAGTATATCTACATTCCTAGATGCTGTGGCTTGCGTCTCTTTTGCGTGTGGGACGATTAAGTTGATTTTATCCTTCGTTCCGTTGTCATTTCTTGGAATTTTTGATGATACTTTTTGTGGCGTTAGCATCTTTCTTTTGGCGTTTATTAGCCCGGGCTTCTGCAGAAGTGTTTCTACGTCCGTATTACTGAGTTTTCCGTTTTTTTCTTTTTTAATCAGTTTCTGTATGGTATCGGCGAGGTCCATCGCGACTTGGCTGTCTGCGGCGGAGCCGCATGGCTTAGGAGAGGTAGTCTCCTGAATTTTATTTTCGTTGTTAGCAACAATTAATACTTGCAGTTTAATTTTTCCGCACTGAACTGAACTGTAGGTTGTGGAAAAGCACGCACAATGTTCGAATTTGCCTGGGCTGCCGAGCCGATTCGGCTACTTTGACTCTCCGATGTTACATGCTCGACGGTCACTGTGCGAATGTAGTCCGACACCTTGACTGCTCGGCCAACCGGCGATGTTGTAAACGTTGCGAACATTCCGGTATATATCGCACGAAATAGAATTTATTTTTCTCTTAAAACATATTTCTGAGGTCAAACACTTACTTGTTTCAATGTAATAACGTTAAAAATGCCTTAATATATACTTGCGATAAAATCAACAAGTGTAACTTTCCTCCTAATAGCAGAAACGTCGAAAAAATTCGGTTTTTCTTGTTTTTGACAGAGACTTCCAACAACAAAAAATCTAAAAAAAATTGAGGACACTGCCTGTTATGGTACTTTATTGGGGCACTAAACAGCTCAATAGCATGTTTTCATATTTTTGAGAAACCTGCATTTTTCCGATTTTTTTGAGGTTTTTCATTTTTTACGACCACAGTTTGTATCCAAAAAATCTGAAAAAATTCTCAAAAATCTGTCTTAGGATCCAAAATATGCCACATTTTTTTCAGAATTTTGGGAAGCATCAGAGTGCGGAAAATGCACGGAAAAGCTCAAAATCTAATTTACCCTGTAACTACCCTCACGAGCAAGATAGGGGGTTGAAATTTGGCTCAGAGGGGTTTTTCTTGGTCAGCTTTCGAATGGTTCATTAATTATTGAAAAACGTCTAAGGGCAGTTTTGACCATCTTATTCGGCTAGGCCCTTTAGTTTAACATCCATAATGTGCCGTATGAAAAGTTTGAATGTATCGTTGGACCACCGTTTTTCTCGCGTCGGCAGAGGTTTATACGAGAGGAGTCGCGCCGGCGGGAGAGCAACGTCTCTTCGTTGGGAGGACGTCGAGTCGGCGTTTCGAGATCGCATATTGACCGGCCTTGTTATCAACGTCGAGCACATCGATCCTCGCCAATTTTTACAACATGCGAAACGGATGATTACGGCGCTCGTTATGGAATCTCTGAACGAACATTCATCGCTGAAAGTAAACATTACGTTGGAGGCGGAATTTATGTTGCGCGACATGGTTTCGGTGAAAAGTTTCGGTACGCGAAATTTCGAACTGTTTCGAACGAGTGATTTACGTCGCTCGTACCTCAAAGACATTATGCCAACAATTTTGGCATCGATGCAAGAGTTTCAGGAACGGGACAGCGGGTGGGCGCTATCGAAGATATTGCATCTAATAGTGAATTGCAACAAGTACCAGCCGTTGCAAGCCGGTTGCAACGTCTCTGTACCTCGAGAGATACAACTCAAGAGAGCGGTCATCAACGTGAAAAGTAACGACGAGGCATGTTTCTTTTGGGCAGTCGTGGCGGGTCTCTATCCGATTGAGAAAAACTCGGAGCGTTTCTCTTCCTATCCTCATTATCGCACGGTGCTTCAAACCGATTTGAATGGTAAGTTTTTGGTGAAATAAATTTATTTGAATATAAAGTTTTACATGCACATAAGATTTAAAACTAGAAATGTTTTTTTCAGATTGCCGGTATCAACATTTTCTACCGCAGACTGGTGAGCGATAGTGAAGTGTTCGACGTGCTCGCTTTTATGTATTGCTAACAAATAAATAAATATTTTTTGTATTGCTAACAAATAAATATTTTATGAATTGCTAACAAATATATATTTTATGTATTGATAACTGTTTTGGATCTTCGTTGGGTTCTGTAACGTTGGAACCTTTAACTTACGATCGCGAAATGTTCAAGAAATAAAGTCGGAATTTGTGGGAGAGCTAACTGGTTTATTATCACCGTCACTGCGATTCTCGGAAAAGAGACCGATGGCTCGACGGATTGCCGTGTATATTGACGGGGCTCTCTCCCCTCGCCGCGCACCCCGAACTACTCGGTCCGCCCGAAGTGTGCGGGGAGAGAGAGAGAGACGAACCGCGACGACGGCCGAGTCCTCGATACAAACAAAGTTCGGCAGTCGCTAATTTTCTGTGTGTGCGTGCGGACGCACAGCGGCACCGAACAGCTGTTTGCTCGAACATACCGCCCGCCTCGTTGTCGGGTCGGCAACGAAATAATACAATGGTTTTCGGATATTTTACAAAGAAGTGAACAGAGTGAACGGCGTGAACGAAGTGAGGAAAGTGAACAAAGTGAACTACAGATATTTACAGTTATTTACAATATATACAATGTGCGTCTAAGCACCGCCCGCCGTGAAAGGAGTCACGTTTCCTCGCTGGTGGAATGCTCTGAGGAAATGAGCGGTACAAGGCGCTGGATGGCTCTGGTGGTGGTACGGGTAGCGGTCTTCACGGCAGCCACACGCACTCGTCCGTCGGATCCCTGATGCACTTCGACGACTCGTCCGAGAGGCCATTTCGTAGGCGGCGCGAGATCGTCCTTCAGGAGCACGACCGCTCCGACAGCAAGATTCTCCCGTGCCCTTTGCCATTTCGGAAGAGTCTGCAACTGGCTCAGGTATTCGGTACGCCACCGCTGCCAGAAACCTTCCAGAAGTCTGGATATAAGGTTCCATCTCCGTCGGCCTGCATCGTACGTGATTTCGTCACCCGGTTCTGGAACTACGCACAATGAAGAAGCGTTAACCAAATGATTCGGCGTGAGGAAGGGAGGATCATTTGGATCGTCGGACAAGGCGGAGAGGGGTCGAGAGTTCATGCAAGCTTCCACTTGACACAGCAAGGTGGAAAGCTCTTCGAAGGTGAGCTGTTGTTCCCCTATTGTGCGTCGTAGATGCCTCTTCGCGGATTTCACGGCCGCTTCCCACAGACCGCCGAAATGAGGAGAATACGAATACCCAGACAACCAGAGGTCCTGCAGCAAGATCTTCGCAGCAATGCTGATCGGAGACAACCACCCCAATGGATCGAAAAGCCTGGCCGTCTCAGACAAAACCGATCGTTTGGTCCATCGTTGACCTGGTGTGGCAGTCCTGAGCTTCGGAGCCGCAAGAGACAGAGTGTCGTTCGCTGTGCTCCATTTGAGTCCCAGTGCTCCTGCCTCTTGGTGACCCTGCAACAATTAAATGAGACCGGAGCTCGACGACAAGTAATTGGTCGCCCACTTATCCAGCGGGAATCCGCCCGCCGTCAGGATGTCCGTGAGTTGACGTCGAGCCTCCTCGGTGTCGTCGATGTCATCTCCTCCGGTCAGAATGTCATCGACATACGAATTCGCTCGGAGAATCGCTGCACCCCTCGGAAATCGAGCCTTTTCGTCGTCGGCAAGTTGAAGCAGTACTCTCGAGGCGAGGTACGGAGCCGACGTCGTGCCGTAGGTCACCGTCGTCAAACGGAAGTCCCGTACTTCCTCGCTTGTATCGTTCCTCCAGACGATCCTCTGCTAGTCTCTGTCCTCTGGGTGCACCTTGATCTGGCGAAACATTTTTACAATGTCCGTCGAAAAGGCATGCCGATGGAATCGCCACCTCGTTATTACGGCCCAGAGGTCAGTTTGGAGCTTCGGTCCGGCAGCCAGGTAATCGTTAATGGTACTGCCTCTGCCTGAAACGTAAGAGCCATTAAAACCTACTCTTATTTTCTTCCCGGGTGGTTTTTCCCGCCACACGGCGTGATGCGGAAGGTAATTCCCCCCCCCCCCCCCCGCCAGTCGAGTGCCGCGAGACAAACTCCATGTGCCCGAGCCGTTCGTACTCCTCCAGAAATTCGGAGTATTTCTGTCGGAGCGTCTCGTCCTTTTCTCGTCTCCTTTCGGACGATAAGAGCAAGCGAACGGCAGCCGATCGCGGAACTCCGACATCGGTGCCTGGGGTGGCAACGAACGGTAAGCGCACAACGTAGCGTCCTTCCTGATCTCTGCGGTGCGTATCCTGGAAGTGCTTTTCGCATGCTTCGTCCTGAGGCGTGCTTATTGCACTCGTTGGTACTTCCTCCAGTTCCCAGAACCTCTGCCAATCGTCTCGGAGGTCTCGTGCAGGCTGAACTAACAAGGATCGCACCCGAGGTCCAGCGCTGTCGTTCTTCGTGGATGAGGTTGTGCCCATCGGCGCCCAGCCGAAGGGCGTTCGAACAATTGGAGGAGTACCCATTGGTCCGATTCGATTCTCGAGGAGGAGGTGACCACACGCATCTGCCCCGAGAAGTAATTCCACCCTATTCGGAGAGCGGAAGTCCTCGTCGGCCAACGGAAGTCCGTGGAGGTGAGTCCACTTCTCGTCATTAATTTCTACCGCTGGAGTCGGAGCGGTAATTTTTCGCGTCACCAGCGCGTTTAACGCGAGTCGGAACTTGGAGTCGCGACTAGACGCGAGTAACACGGACACTTCGTGACGTACCGTGCCCACGTTTATCTCCTGGTATCCGGTTAAATGAACCTCCACGTTCCGGCGCGGAAGTCGTAACGCTTGCACGACATCGTCCGTCAGGAATGAAATTTCGGACCCGGGATCGAGTAACCCGCGAGCGAAGACACTGCGACCGTTCGGGGACTTCAACTGGACGCGCGCGGTGGCCAGTAAAACAATGCGATTCGACCTGAACGTGTTCACCGAACTTGTGCTTGGCTGCGCGGGAGCTTCACTCTTCCGGAACGCCTCGTGAAGCGAAGTGTGGTGATGACCGCCGCACACCATACACCGATAGGAAGACGTGCACGCCGCGAGCAAGTGGGTTCCCGAGAAACACGAAACGCACAGTTTATTCCGATACACAAATTCCTTGCGTTCCGGCGCGCTAAGGGTTTTAAACTGGCTGCAGTGCCCTAGCTGGTGATTGTCCGAGCACAGCGGGCACTTCCGAATGTTGCTGGCCTTCGCGGATGGCCCTTTGGTCATTTGCACAGTCATGGCCGTCCTCTGCTCGGATTTTCGCGTCTCCTCTCGCTTGGTCGTGGTTGACGAACACGTTGGCTCTTGGGTCGAGGCCAAGGCATGGATTCGTGATTCGAGGAAGTCTCGAATCTCCAAGAAAGACGGCATGATCGTCGGATCCGGGAACATTTTCTCCCAGTCCAGGCGCGTCGTCGAGTCCAGCTTCCTGACGAGGAGTGTTACAAACCAGTCGTCCCATGTGTCGACTGATTTTTTCAGCGCGGCCAGAGCATCTCGAGCTTGACAGAACTCGTCGAGGACTCTGGTCAATTCCTCCTTCGACGCTCGTTTTACTGCCGGGCAGTCCAAAAGTCTTCCGAGGTGAGCGGTGGTCAGTACACGGATGCCTCCATAACGACGTTCGAGTGCCGCCCACGCCGTCGAATAGTTCGCATCTGTCAGGGATGTACGCGCGATAACCTTCGCAGCCGCACCGGTGAGGCTCGCCTTCAAATATTGTATGCGTTGGACGTCCTGCAATCGTTTCGAATTGTGGATCGTAGCGCGAAACGAATCGCGAAACTCCTCCCACCGTAGGAGATCGCCCGAAAACTTCTCGATGGTCAGAGTCGGCAATCTGGGTCCGGCGTTGCACTCGTGAGACTCGGCTTCAGCCGGAATTGCTGAGGCGACGGGCTTCAGATTTTCTAGCCTCTCCACCAATTCAGAGGAGTTCTGGATGTAGGCTTCCTCGACTTCGTCGTATAGGCCTCTCTTCCTGTAGTTACTGGCGGCGTAATCTGGCATCGGTCTCATAGCGTTATGATTTGCGGTGAAGTTGCGCCAGTAACTCTCCAGCAACTCGATTCTTTTCTGCAATACGACCGCGGAGAGTTTCGCTGCCCCCAATTTGTCGGTATTGGTGATGCAGTTCTTGATGCGGCCAGCGATCTCCTCCTGAGCGACCACTACATCGCTGAACGTTTGCGGCATTGTTTCGGCAGTTAAAATTCAAACGAAACGTAAAAACAAACTGATCGAGACGCGAAAGACAAGGGACTTTACGCGTATCGCGGTAAACACCTTGCCTCGGTCGGTTCGAGAACGGTTGGTGTCCCGGTGGAAGGTCACGGAATTTTCGAATCCGTAACGGTTCGCCACGCGGTCTAGGTACCGTTTTTCGAGAACGGTTTCACGAATTCTACTCGAAGAATTCACTTTTGCTCCTTTCCTTTCAGGTGCTTCCTGATTGTCTGCGACGGAGCCTCGGAAGATGCTCGATGCACTCGCGGATCACTCGAGGAGACAACGGAAGAGCACAACAGAACTCGCGGTGATGCTCAGAATTCTTCGTAATTCTGCGGTGGATCGAGTGGAATAGAGAAATCGGCACACTATTCCCGGGTTTCGGCACCAAATGTTTTGGATCTTCGTTGGGTTCCGTAACGTTGGAACCTTTAACTTACGATCGCGAAATGTTCAAGAAATAAAGTCGGAATTTGTGGGAGAGCTAACTGGTTCATTATCACCGTCACTGCGATTCTCGGAAAAGAGAGCGAGGTCTCGACGGATTGCCGTGTATATTGACGGGGCTCTCTCCCCTCGCCGCGCACCCCGAACTACTCAGTCCGCCCGAAGTGTGCGGGGAGAGAGAGAGAGACGAACCGCGACGACGGCCGAGTCCTCGATACAAACAAAGTTCGGCAGTCGCTAATTTGCTGTGTGTGCGTGCGGACGCACAGTGGCACCGAACAGCTGATTGCTCGAACAATAACAAATAAATAAATATTTTATGTATTGGTAACAAATTACAGGTACAGGTACAGGTACGGTAGAGGTACGGTACTCTCTCAAAGCTGATCGACGTGTTCGCGAACTAATTTTTAATTCTGTCGTGTAAGCTTATTCCGAAATTCGCTAGCCGATCTCGACGACGTTGACCGCCTCGTCTTTTATTTTCTGTTTCAAGGTTTCTCCCGTCATTTTGCGTTTGCGACGCATCCAAATTATCGATTTTCGCGTTGATCTCGCCGATGATGGAATCGTATAATCTCATACTCGTGTTAACATCGTGTGGAACGTCATGTATCTTAGTCTCTATTTCAGACTTTAACGTCTCTTCGGTGGTTTTCGGCTCTTCCGTCAGTTTTTCGATATCGCGTCGAACGCCATCGTGTATCATAGTCTGTATTTTAGACTTTAACCATGATTAGTTCCTGTTTCCAATCTTCGATCGTTTCCCTATAACACGCGTATATAATTATTCGCACGTCTACGTCGCGAGGGGGGGGGGGGGGGCGATGATTTTGCGATAGCAGCGGGATCGACTCCGATCGGTACGTTACCACAATCTAGCCCGCAAACGTGTCGACAGAAGCATGACCAGGTGCGATGCTCCGTCATGGGATCGTCGCCCTGTTCCCATAGATACAGCCCTATGCCACAGTCGAAACATTCGACGCGATCCGTTTCGTTCAAGCAGTAGAATCCTGCGGCCGCGAGATCTTCGGGTTTGACGACGTGAGAATACTGCCAGTGAAAACTTTTGAAAACTTTTTAGTCTGTCGCGTTCGAGGCGGTAGTCGGGAGAATCAATTTTTTCTTTGCATATTCCTCGAATCATGTTGTTGGAAAGAAAAAAGTTTACGTAAGAATCAATTGCGAAGAAGTGCTTATAAGAGTATTCCGTACGATACCTGTTTCTTAGAATTGATCAGTGTTGAAAATATAGGCAGGAGACTGAGGCACGGAGTGGCTCAGGATCGGTAGGAAAGTGAGATAGGCAGGTGACTGGAGAATGAATGTAAGAAAGATGCGGGTAGAGTAAATTATGAATATAATGGACACTTAAATATATTAAAACAATAGGTGGATACAAAGGCACGTACAATGAGATGAGACGTCGTCACGAAAATACGTACTATATGCGAAGCCCGCGAGTACAGAATTGTACAATACAGCGATCAGTCGATCGTATGATAAGACGCGTGAACTATGGTGATCAGTCGATCAGAAAGTTGCCAAAGGACCCCGCGCTGGGGTTGTCGCGGGTTATTTATACTGTGCGGGGCCACCGACAGCGGACGGAATAAGGAGTGGGGTTTTTGAAAATGACAAAGGATTTGGCAGTGTCGATCGTTAGTTAGCGTACGAGGGCAATGCCCTAACGGCCGCTGCTGCACAGGAAACAAGGACGATGGGTAACGGATTTGATATTTTGGAGTATGGGAATCGGTGGCCCACGCGACAAGTAATCCGTCAGACGTAAACATAAAGTTTACGTCTGCGTGCGTTGACCCGGTTTCGGCGCCGAGCTCGATCGGCTGTCTATTGTCGCCCGAGAACCGAGGCCCCTCGCCTGCGGATTAGCGCAAAAACTTTATGATGGATCTATTTGTGTCGAACTGTTTCTTGCGTTACCGGGGTTCCCGGTAACGCCTGCAATGATTTTGAACAATCAGCCATGCGCGAAATGTTCGAACTTCGTTTAGACAGCAATGATACGTTTTTCCGACAGCGTTTTTCCAACGATGAAGCCGGCAGGATGCGTCGTCGTGGTCAATTTGGTACACGGGATCGCGAATCAGGTTATCATACTTTGGACAACCAAAAGTTTCCAAATTTATCGATGGTATATTCAAATTTTGAAGACAATTTTTCTCGTAATATCCACCTTTGTAGGCTACCACTGGATCCGCGTAGCCGCGAACAAAATTTTTAATAATGTTGGGTATATCTGTTTGTCGGTAAGCTTCATAGCCGAAATCTCTGAATGGGATTCCATGCACCGAATTGCTGACGAACCATGCCGCCCGTTTGTCGACGCTGGATAAACTATAAAATTTTCTGTCTAAACGAAATTCGGCGAATTAGTCAATGATGTGTGTGATATGATTCATCTAAATACACAAGCAAATTCGTCCATGTCAATGATGTGTATGATTCATCTAAATATGCAAACAAATCCGTTCGTGTCAATGATGCGATTCATCTAAATACAAATTCTAAAAGGTTACTACACTTACCGCGAGTTAGAAGGATGCGGCAAAACTGTCGAGAACAAAAAGACTCGCGATGCGCTTCGTACGTGACGTGTTTGCGATGTAACTTGTCACGAACTATCGAGGTTAATTTATAAGAATGCGAGAGAGATGAGACGACGCCCCCCCCCCCCTCTCGCAAAATGTGGTTCTTCTCACGAAACTTGCGGCGATAATTTATAAGAATGCGGGAGAGGAAGAGAGATGAAACAACCTCTCTCCCCTCTCACGAAAAATGTGGCTCAGGATGAGCGATAAGCATATCGCATAGTTGGGATAAAGAAAAAACGTTGAATTAGAAATGTGGGATTGGATATTAATAAATTTGGTGTAACGATTATGCATATTTAAAAATTTATTTTGAAAGTTGTATCCCTACTTTAAAAATAACATAAATATAAGAGCGGAAATACGATTAAAGTATAGCGGTTTTCGATATCCATGAGTTATGCGACGCGTCCAGCCCTAGCCATTTAACGTATATTTTATTTCCTTTTCTACGCAATATTTTTTCCACCAAGTATATGTCGGGATATTTGACAGCGCGTATCTGATGCTCGTAAAATCCACCGGCGATCGGGTTGTCCTTCGAGTCGGCCAAGAGGTATGCAACAGGATTCGTTCGCTTCACCGCAACAATTTTGAATATTTCCGTTGACCAGTTCGGTGTGTATCCCTTGTCGAATACCGTTTTGAATTTGCTGACGCGTACGCGATCGCCAACCTTGAACTTGGCAGGACCAGCGATCTTCACGTTGTTGTACACAGTGGACAAAAGATGCTTGGCATTTTTGCGATTCACGTCCGTGGGGCGCATACCGATGGTACGATGTTTTCGATTGTTGTAACCATCGATACGCGTGGGAAGCCTCCAGCGATATTTTCCGCTCAACGAGAAGAATTTCCACATGCGGTTCTTCAGCGTGCGATTGAAACGTTCCACGACGGAAGCCTTCATGGTGCTGTACGTCGAATAATGGTTGATGTTACGTTTCTTCAGATATTCTTGAAACGTTGCGTTGTAGAACTCTTTTCCCATGTCGGTCTGCAAGTCGTTCGGCGCCCTGCCATCCTTCTTTAACGCCGACGCGAAAGCTTTGCACACGTCGCTCGCGTTTTTACTCTTCAAAGGAACCGCCCACGCATATTTGCTGAATACTTCGATTATCGTGAGAATGTATCGATGTCCCCGGTTGTCTCGCGCATATTGCTGAACTTCGACGATATCGGCTTGCCAAAGATCGGCGAATCCTCGCACGATCACCCGTCTACGGGAGAAGAATCGTCTCGCCGGGGCATGCAGCTCCTCCACCACATCTTCTTTGCTCATCGTCGTCGTCGACTAAATAGAATTGTTTTGCAAATTTTCAAGCTCGATACAACGATACCATTCCACCGTTTTAAAAACAGATTTTCAAGGTTGGCACGATTGATGTCATTTTAACGACGAATGCCATCGTATCGATAATACGGATAACACAGGTACAGGTACAGCTACAGGTACAGGTACAGGTACAGGTACGGTAGAGGTACGGTACTTTCTCATAGCTGATCGACGTGTTCGCGAATTAATTTTTAATTCTGTCCTGTTAGCTTATTCCGAAATTCGCCAGCCGAACGTCGACGACGTTGTCCGTGTGACGTAAACTGGGTAAAAATACTTGAAAAAAGGAGAGTGGGAGTTACCCAGCTCTTTATCCCGTTCTTTACTGACAAAAAGTATAAGTTTATTTAAGACAGAGTTACAAAACGGAGGTTCAGCCAAGATTGACTGCCCTGGGAATGTTCCCATACTTATAGCTTGGCCTTATTCATTAGTAATGCATTTTTTGGGGGGCTTTCGAAACCAGGCGGATGTGATTTGACTAATGCTGTTGCGTACGCGTGTATCGAGAAATGCTGTGGTGTCGAGGTGAATGCTCGGGGAATGCTGACTTGTGCAAATGACTCGGGAAATGCTGTGGTGTCGAATGGAATATGATCTGGTATAGCTCGGGGACTTTTAGGGCGTTACATCCGCCTCGTCTTTTATTTTCCGCTTTAAGGTTTCCCCCATCATTTTGCGTCAACAGCAAGATCTGTACACGCTCCCCTGCAGAAGCTTTCTATACGTCGAGGGAAAACTTAGTTTACCTGGAAAACTTGAATTATCGACCGAAGAATCTCGCATCGACACGGTGAGTCTCGATAACAATACCGCCCCGTTCATGTTCGGGGAAATACGCTACGAATTGAACGGAGTGGAAATCGATCGGTCCAGAAATCCCGGCACAACGACGACCCTGAAGAATTATGTGAGTCTGTCTAAGACGAAAAGCGTCGCCTTGTCCAATGCGGGGTGACTGTATGTCGATGTTACGTATTTTAGACAGCGGCAGACCGATCAGCATGAGCTTTCGATCGTGGGATCTGTACGAGTATCCTCTACTGCAGGCAACCACGAAACATACATGGGCGACAAAACAGCTCCGCAAATGGAAAAACTGCGATACGTGATATTCGCTTTGCAAACCGATCGGCGGAACAGCAGAACAAAAAAGGCTACGCGATTCGATCATTGCGCGTTAGCCAATATTCGACTTTACTTGAACTCAGAAACCTATCCGTACGACGATATGAACATTGATTTCAAGAACGGTAAGTACGCGTTGCTCTACGATATGTATGCAAAATTCCAAGAATCGTACTATGGAAACGGCGAAGCGCTACTCGGCGTTGCGAATTTGCTGCTGTGCGCCCCGCTCGTCGTTCTCGATTGTTCCCGACAAAACGAAGCGCTTAAAAACGCCACGATCGAAGTATGAATCGAATTCGAATGTCGAGCCGATGTCCCTCCATCAACGACCGCATACTGCTTGATAATACATGACAGCATCGTGGAGTACAACCCACTGACGAATATCGTTCGAAAAATCATCTCACTTATACAGGGTGGCCCACATAACTCTGAACAGCTCAATATCTCGAAAACTATGCCATCGATTTTAAAGTTCTTAGCCTTAAATTGCATGGAATTGAAGGGCCTTTCTGACTACGTAAACGTGAAGTGGCCTCCCTTCCCCTTTAACGGGGGAGGGGAGGTACCTTTGTAATTTTAAATGGAACCCCCTATAAAATGTTACATATTTAGATTCTACAGGAAAGAACAAGTCAATTTTGTCTGAAACATTTTTTTGTCAGATACTTCCATGATGAGATATAACAGTTTGAAGTTTCGAGTTGTAGGTACTTGAAGCGCTCGGAAATAGCGTTATGGAATTATACGCGCTTGAGTCCTTTGCTTATTCGTGAAGAAACACAAACAATAATATTTACAATTCTTGAGTTTGACTCACTTATCTATGAAAACGTTTTCAGTTTAGAGCTGTTATTCAAGCAGTAACATTGTGATTATGGATACTTTTGACACAGAAGTGAATATGTTATTAACGTTAGGTGAATGCCAAAAAAATTATCGGCGTGCAGCAGTGATGTTTTTTGAACGTTATGGGATCAAAAAATGTCATGCAACATTTCATAATTTAGAAAAGCGGCTTAGTAAAGCTGTCACTAATGAAAATAATAGTGCCAGTATTCTTGCTGCAATTACATTAAATCCTCATATTAGTCAACGTACACTTGCACAAACATCACATATTAGTCGTTCATCAATTCAACGAATTTTGAAACGGCAAAAGTATCATCCATATCACATGGTTTTATCACAAGAGCTTTCGATAGCAGATTACGATCACCGCGTAAGATTTTGTGAGTGGCTGCAGGGTGTTGTGAAAACTACTTTTTGTGCAAAATACTTTTTTCCGATGAGGCCACTTTTATGAATTCAGGGCATGTAAATAGACATAATCTGCATTATTGGGCCGTGGAAAACCCAAATTGGATGCGATGTGTTCCCTTTCAACATCGATGGTCTTTAAATGTTTGGTGTGGCCTAATAGGAGATTTTGTGATTGGACCTTATTTTTTTCAAGAAACTGTAACATCTGCAAGTTATTGTGATTTCTTAAAAAATCATTTGCTTGCGCTTTTGGAATATGTGCCACTGCACGTTAGAAGAGAAATGTGGTTCCAACAAGACGGCGCTCCTCCACATTTTGCCATCATCACCAGGCAATTTTTGAACGAAAAATTTGGGAACAAATGGATAAGTCGTGGGGGACCTCGTCAATGGCCTCCTCGATCCCCCGATCTAACACCATTAAATTTTTTCTTATGGGGATATGTAAAGGACAAAGTTATGTTTGAACCACCGACGACAAAAGAGGATACGAAACAAAGAATACGTGACGCTTGCGCTTCAGTGAGTCCCGAAATGTTAAAAAATGTTAGAACAACTTTGATGCTTCGAGTAAATAAATGTTTACAAGCCCGTGGTGGACATTTTGAACATTTAATTTAAAGTACATTTTATTTCTTCACGAATAAGCAAAGGACTCAAGCGCGTATAATTCCATAACGCTATTTCCGAGCGCTTCAAGTACCTACAACTCGAAACTTCAAACTGTTATATCTCATCATGGAAGTATCTGACAAAAAAATGTTTCAGACAAAATTGACTTGTTTTTTCCGGTAGAATCTAAATACGTAACATTTTATAGGGGGTTCCATTTAAAATTACAAAGGTACCTACCCTCCCCCGTTAAAGGGGAAGGGAGGCCACTTCACGTGTATGTAGCAGTAAGGCCCTTCAGTTCCATGCAATTTAAGGCTAAGAACTTTAAAATCGATGGCATAGTTTTCGAGATATTGAGCTTGTAACGTGGACCTCCACTCGCCGCGTGGGAAGGCGGGAGCGGGTTCCACTCCGGGAATTTATGGGCTCAGAGGCCGGGCCGCGTACGGCCGTGAATACGCGGTCCTCCCGGTACTAACAGATTCCCGAAGGTTCTCGGAAATCGAAAAGAGCCTGCTGCTCGGGCGCCAGGCACCGGAAGGGTGCCACGCGAAACGCGGACGAAGTCCGCCCTTAGCCGAAGCTGGGGGCGGGAGGTGAACCTTCGGCGAAAAGGGTCGGGGGTTCGGACACGGAAGGCAGCGAGGACAGCCCTCACGGCAGGACGGATCGCGCAGGTGAAAAGATCGATAGTCGGGCTGGGCTCTACAATTTTATTGGCGTCGGTTCTTACAAAGCCGCGGCCACGTGGCCGCACCCGAGAGCCCGCGCTCTTCGTACAAAGTTTGCGATAAGGTGGAGGGTTCGCAACGCGCTGTTGTCGATCGGTAAAATACGCCGTGGGGGTGCGGTAGATCGGCACGAGAATTGCCCCTCGCCGAAGCGAGAGGTTCGCGGCACGCAGGTGGTCGGCGCGATTACGGTATGACTGTCGCGGCGCGGTTTCGGTTCCGACGGACGGCGAACGCTCGGCGAATACTTCACGATAGGCTATGCGACAGCTCGATAGGAATAACGCGAGAAGTAACGTAACGGACGGACGGTTGCAAACGTTAACAGCGGCAGCTCCTCCGAGGAAGACTTCCGCACGATATTTTTCCGGGAACCCGATGCCGCGGCTCAAAGTACCGCTGGATACGGTACGAGCGAAATGTCCGAGGCGAGAAGCGCCTCGGCACGCGAAAACTCGGGGAACGAGACGCGATATTATGCGCCCGACGGGCGATCCGCGAGCTCGCGTTGCCGCGAGGGCACGGAATCGTCGTCGGCCGACCTCGTCGGTTCCCCGGTAGAGCCTGGCGAACCAACTCGCGAAAAACGAACGAATACGGTCACTTTGGGGACTCACCGTTCCTCTCGATATAATCCCGCCTTCGGTCGCGGTACTGTCCGTCTCGCACGGGATGGTCTCCGGCTTCCGGCTTTCGGCTCGGGACGGAATCGAGGTCCTGGGACCGCTGCAGCCCAGTAATAGAGTGCACGCACTTCGCGTTTACGGCAATCGGTACTAACGGCGCGGTATCGCAAGCTGCACGACAGTCTGCGCTGGCTCGGTATTTTCGTGTGGCGATTCAGTACGGAAGTCACCGCGACAGTAATTCGTCCTGGTCCGTTCGCGTTACGGCAGGGTCCTCGTATCCCCACTCCGTGCCCTAGTCCGGCTTCCCTCTAAGGGTCTCTGTATACTTGCCGGGACCGGAGGGTTTTACGTAGGGACTATAGGTCCAAATGCCGTGTTACCGATTATCTGTCGTAAAACGGGCGCCGCCGTCCCGGCGTTAGAGCGATCCCACCGGCCGCCGTTGCCCGTCGGCCGAGCAAGCGGCTGATCATTACCAGATGGCCTTTCGAGACCGCGTTGACAGTTCCCTGCTGTGCGTGGCACAAAAAAAAAAGGTTTCTCGGGGCTCTACAGCTCCTTAGGTAAACTATCGGTATCCCTCCTCTACAACATTATGGAAATAGGAACCGTACCTGCCTCTTCGTGAAACAGCATCACACATCCTTATATATTAACCTAAATTGTACATATATTGTAAAAACGAGAATAGTTGTTTTCTTTTAAGGAAGTATCCACGTTAGGAAGGGGATCATGCCTTGTGAATTCGATCATTTTTGGGGGACTATGTCTCGAATTTTGATGACATTGAAATATGTTGTGGTCCAAGTGAAAGTGGAAGAAATCCTCAGGACTCAATCACATGATAATTTGTAGAATAAGAAGAATTAATTCCACATAAATTGCATCGTTTTGTCTTACGACACGAAAAAATGTACATGGAAAACTTCTGAATTCTTGTCCATAATGACTTAAAGATGATTAGATGCAAGGTTCCCGGGCAGGAATGCGATGGCGTATCTATATCTTGTCCAATGAGACGAGACAGTAGACGTTAACATAGGCGCTCGAGTGCGACAGAGTTGAAGTTACCCTTGCAAGACAATTAGCAAAGGACGCACGCTGGGTGCTTCATTGCCTCGGTCTCGTTGGTCAGAGCATAGGTACGAATGCGCGGCCGATTGGATCAGAGTGCAAGGGACAGGCCTCGTTTCACACGTACTTTCGGCTATAGTCGAGATATTGGCTACAGCGGTCACATATACATACTATGTAGCGTGTGACGTCGAAGCCAAGCTACTGGGTCTGTGGGCGCGGCGGAGATGAGCATAGGCAGATCTAACGATAGACTCCCCAAAAATGGTGGCACTGAAAGAATGGCGACATTAAAATGGTTTTTTTTGGGTTGCGTCGTAAGACCTTACGTACGACGCGACAAGCACGCGACCAAGGCCAGGTATGAAAATCCCCGTCGACGACCTACCGACCATGGACGTCATAAATCAAAAATCCTTCCGATTGTACCCAGCACTTTCGTAATTTTTAAGCCAGCCGAATGCAGCACATGCGGAACCTTGTACACCGTTAGCGTACTAAGATTTACAACCGTGGATGCTTGCGAACCAAATGTTATACGTATATTTCCACTTTTCCAATTTTCCACTATTTCCACCAGCTTTCGAACACACCTTGCAAACCAATGAATTCTAATCATTTTAAACTTGTTCTCCGGAGTTTTGACTTATATAATCACTTATAAGATATAAGATATAATTTAACTATGCTAAAATTGATTTGTGAAGCTGATTTTCATCGTTCCATCGTTAAATTAGATTATAGTTTGAACCATTACTTCTTAACATTACAACTCAGATGAACAATATTCTTTTCTCTACTTCGAACATGGATTGTGAGGCGGATGCTGTGGTGGCACCGGCGGCCGATGCCACGCGGCCTCTGCCAGTTGGCGGCCGCCGGTGCCGGCGACCCGTGTCGGGCGGCCGAAAACGGATGCCCAACGGCTTGCCCAGCTCTCAGCGGATGCATAGGCATCCCCGGGGTGTAGAGGGGAGTAAACTGTTCGGGAGTTAGGTAGCGAACCCCCGCTGTGTGCGGGTCTTAGCTTTTGTTGCGAGCATCTCGAGCGCCTTCTCAGGTTGCCAGCGACGGTCCCGGCTAACATGAAGCAGGAAAACGCGGTAGTATTCATACTAACGCCGGCTCCGGCAAGTATACAGAGACCCTAATTGGGCGCGCGACTGGCGCGAAACTCGTAACACGCAGGACCGTGCCTACATCGGGTCCTTGGGCCCCAGACCTTACGCGAAAATCGTCCCAAAATTGGAACACGGGGCAGATCTGCGATCTCCCCTGGTATGGAGGGGCGGCGGAGCGCCTACACCACCCTCGCCGAGGCCCCCTTGCAAGTGGCTAGGTGAGGCGGCGGCAGGACCGCGAAATATGTTGTCAGTTGGTCGACAGGGGCCTTCGTCCTGCTTCGTCACCTCCGGGTTGTCTGGCCCGTGTGTGGCGTCGCCCATTCCTCGACATTACCGGTGCACCGGATTTTCGTACTGGCCATGGTTTGGCGTAGGTGGTCCCGCGAAGCGCTGTGCCCTTTCCTCAGGTCGGCTGGATACAGGGGTGCCGTTCGCCTACCTGAAACTTGCCGGGCTCGGCGCGCGCGAAAGGTGTAAAGATGCGAGTTTCCCGTCGATTCGGGAGTTCCTCGGGGAGCGCTTCCTAACTTATCGAGCCGTTGTTCTATTCGCGATAGCGTTGTTTTCGGGCAGTCCGGTCCCTTCGCTCGGTTGTCTGGGGCGCCAAAGGGGCGACGCGATTTGTGCAACGTCACAAGCTGTTCAGAGTTATGTGGGCCACCCTGTATAAAAAAATGTATATAAGGAGGTTATATCGCCAGTTGATATAAGGAAATAGACCAATATATGTTACTCTGAGAATAGAGTTTTTATTTGATTATTATACCTTATGTTTGCTATTTACAATATTTACAGCATGGTTTTACCTGAAAATAGAGGAACGACAATATGGGTCTATTCTCTCTATTGTATTTTATCTTTTATATTCGCTCCTGTAAAGCAACTTATGCACGTGTTCTCTATCTGTAGAGTCTGGTTCAATAACACGCGGTAGGAAAGTCGCTTGGGATGTATATACGGTGTTTATTATTTCGGTTGTGATACAACGTTTGACAGGAGTGGTCCTGATCGGCAGCGAGCGACCAACTGAACTCGGTAGACTTTTTGGGCGCTATTTATAATAGTCTAACCGCGTAGAGGAAGGTACCAGGTATGTCCATACCGAGGTCACGCCGGTGTCTCGGGAAAAACCCTGGTACCTTTCGGTATACAAAAGGGAGCGGTGTGGCGGCAGCCGGGCCGCTACATATCTCTCTAGTTTTCACTCCTCCTTACAGAGCGCGCTGAGTGATTAGTGCGCGTAATTCGGATTAAAGAGAGTACACTTTCTTTACATGTATTTATCGAATAAAAATAATTGATGAAAAAGCCAATAATTTATTGCCGAAAAAATGTTGTACAGAAAAAACATCCATCTCACACACGCAAACACATGCAGTATTTTTAAATTTGAAGGGAATACGTGTCGCGCGCACACACATACGCACACACATTATTTTTAAAATTTTCTAATTTCGTCTATGCGCTTCGATCGCCTCCGCGCACAAAGCCACCAGTTCGCATTCGATCAATGAACTACGATCGAAAGATTGGTTCCGGACGGGGACGGTTTGCGCCGCAACAGCAAAATTTACGAATTTTTGCACGATCATGGGAACTTCATTCGTAAACTGCGAATACATATTGCGCACACAGAACTCTAGATTGTATAAGTTGTACATAGTTTTTTCCATCACGAACAAAGATACCGTCGGTCTCGATAATTTCACGAGACGCATTCCACCCAGGGTCCACTATACGCAGCGTTAAATTGTCCCCAATCTTTCGATATTGGTCTTCTTCTTCCCCGTTCCTCGCGGACAAAAGCAGATTGGACAAACACTCCTTCACGCGCATCAACTCGATCCATGCGTTCGGGGAGATCGTGATCTCGTTGCCAAGGTTATCCCCTATAGCCACTTCCACGGCAATATCCGCGTTGACGCGCACGCCAATTTCCAGCCATTTGAAGTAATTGCCGGCAAGAGAATATCTTCGGCTCAGGATCCGCGTACCGCGCAAACTACTCGACACCGACGGCGGCTGCAGCATTGGCGGCGGTGGTGGCTGCGACGGTGGCTGCGGCGGTGGCTGCGACGATTGTTGAAAAATCCTGCAATCAATTTTATATTTTTAACAGTTGAACGTTTTCATATTTTGTTTTTATCTTTCTTATACTTACGTTGCGTTTCTTTGCCTTTTCGCAGTCGTGGCTGCTCGCGACTCGTCCATGTTCAATCGGTTGTGTCGCATCGTTACTGCTCCGCGTGTGCGATACTTTCTGAAGCGGAACGCTCGAAACACCTTGTTTTGTAGAATGCATTAATCGTCTTATCACTTCGCTTTCGCTGACAACGCTGATGTAACCCCAACCGCGGAGATAATCTGAAGGATCTGATTTCTACAGTTGCAGCGGTCTTTTCGCTAATAACTTTACCGCTTCCTATTTCAACGGAAGTCGTCGCCGTCGGTGATACTATAATGTCCCCAAGGAAGAGTATTGATCAAATTATCGCAAATGTGTCGTTTATCGTCGTACGGACTCGGCGCCAATTTCATTTCGGATACCGAATACACCCGATGCTGTACGGACATTATACGGTTATTGTTAACGTTCTTCTCCGTGTAATTACGAAGGCACTCGATATAGTCTTCGAAACTTATATCCCTAGCCGTGGCATTCGTTCTGATACCTTTTATCTTTTTGAATTCGCAGCACGCGTCCTCGTTATCGTGCACGCGAATCGCATACATTTTCGAGCGGAGCCCTACGAATTCCGGCATAATTTTGCCACCGTTCTCGTCCTTCATCAATCCCAGCATCTTTTTGTTCGCGATCGGAACGCCGTACGCGTTGTTCTCGGCATAATTGCTTGTGTCGTATCGATTGATATCGCGTTTCAACAGCTCGTACGCATCGTCGCAAACGATCTCGTATATCAAACTGTCCGTGTCCGTGTATAAAATCTTGCAGTTTTCTTTTAAATTTGGGTACATATAACCGTAATGAAAGTCGTACAAATGGCATTTAGATATATCCAATACGAACATGCCTATGTAGACAGGTTTATAAAATTTAATAAGCGTTTTTCTCAACTGAATCGCAACGAAATCCTCCGAGAACACCGTGCAACTGTGAAAATTCGACCTAGCTATCAATCGCTCGACACCGTGTCGACCCTCCCATCGAGAGAGTAATTTCACGCTCGCGTGATTTCGAACGTTCTCCATAGTCTTTCCAAACACCGCGATATTCATTAGTTTGAACAAATTTTTCGAAAAATCGTTGCTCGCGTTGGCACGCCATTTTGTGTTCAAATCGATGTAGCTGCACAGCCATCGCGACTGCCGAAACTCTAGAATTCGGTAAATTTTCCTCAATTTCAAACCGTGTTTCAAACTTTGTTGCAGATATCGATAATGCAGAACATATCGCTCCTTATCGCGAAGCGTTGCCAACAACTTCCTTTGGCTCGAGCCGGCCGTCGCTGTGTCATGACTCGGACAAAACGTAAGATCCACGTGAGCGTCATGAATTTCGCGCGGATACTCCAAAACCACCTCCAAAATGTAGCCTACGGGACTGTCGATTGGAATAGATTCGATGCTACAATTATCTATACGCGTCTGATCGTCCACCCAGCGAAAACCGCTGTGCGGTAGAGGTTGTGACATGGCCCAACCATACAAATTAGTAACGTCGAAATACATTAGATAGGTGGACGGTTCGCTCGAATCGTACGTTGTTGGTAAATACTTGTTATTGGTGCCCGCATACCTGTGAGAACATTGACTCAGTCCGCCGCATATTCCACGCTCCACGAACAATAGCATGTCCACGTCGGTGAACAGCTCCAGTTCGATCTTTGTCATTTTTAGAATCACGTCCCACGCGAAACCGGGGAGCGTGTAATAATGCGCCGGATCGAGTTTATAGTTCTCGAGACAGTCTTCGCGGAAATTTTCAAAAACATTCGCCAGCAACAGTACGTCCAATTTCAAATACAAATCGCTGTACTGTCCTAACGTCTTTATAGCGAAACGCGACCAAACCGTATTCGCGTGAAGATAATCGGTGTCGGATATCTCGCTGGCGCATAACCGATTATAAAATGCTTCGCGCGGAGGCAATCGCTCCTCTTTTAGTTTATCGTACGACGTTAAATAGTCGTACGAAAAAACACCTTTTCTGGTTAAAAGATACGACGCGCAATTTACTCTTGCCCAAATACGATGATAACTTGTCCAGACTAGAATTCAGGAATTTGAATGAATCGATGAATCGAAACTTTATCAACTTCCTGTAATCTCTTTTTATCCCCTCCTCCTTCTCGACGTGAACGTGTTTCGTGAACGAGATGTACCGCTCTTTCGTCAACGGTAACACGTCCATCTTCCCCTTAAACGCGTTTGCCAAATCTTTGATGATAAAATGCGCGTCGTAACCAGACAAATTGTGAAAAACCACCGGTATCACGTACGAAGATTGGTAATTCAAATTGCAAACATTATGCGCCGGACCGCGATACGCGCCCGTGATATGACAATGATCGCGCACTTTTTCGTCGCAGTCGTTGGACGGTCTTTCGCACACGTGGCAGCGCATGGCCGTAAGAAAATCTAATTTTTCTGCTTCGGTTAACGCATTCATCGGCACGTTTTTATCGAGTATCGGCTGTAATTTACAACTTAACTCGTACAACTTTGTCGCGAACCATGTCGAGCATCCCTCTTCTCTGGAACAAGCCTGATACTCGCACAAAGAAGCATCGTCTCGGCAATGCACGCAATAACCTATGCTGAACGCATGGTGATGTTGATACTGCGTGCGCGCCCCGCGGCTCTGTCCTTCCTGTTTCTCCAGCAGACATTCCAAATCGGCGTAGATGACGAATGGTGCCCGTTCTTTTCATACGGCACATTATCGATGTTAAACTAAATTTTACACCCACCGGCAGGTCGTCCTTCGCGCAAGCCAAATATCTCGTACAGTATTGCAAACATTCCATATACGATCCACACCATTCGCGATACTCGTTGATAGTTTTAATAGCCATTGACATGCGTGTCAGGCACTTTAATGTATTTTTTTAAATCCGAATCATCTTGTTCCCCTCCATTTTTGTTGTAACGAAACAATTTTTCAAGCTTTAATTTTACCTCATCCGCTAAATTTCCAGTTCTCAGAAATATGATTATACTTCGCATCCAACCGGCATCACGATGCGCTGTTCGTCCGTTTCGAGGATATCCAATATCTTGGCTGAATCTTTTCGTGTAGAAAAAACATATGCGACTCGTCGTGTCGATTCACATTAAATGTTCTATCAACGTTTTCTGATGCTCGTCGTCGGAGAAACTACCGTTCAAATACAAATTTAAAACGTGAACCCAAGCCAAGTTTTTTAAGGATAAAACTAGCATTTTTCCTCGTCGTTGTTGTTACCGTAGTAGTAGTCGATCTCGTAGTAATTTCGAATATCACGTTCGAATAACTTTGAACGGTAAAGGCTTGTAAGGAGGGTACCTTCGCAAACTGCATATCAATTCGCCCGAGACAACTCCTATTTCGCGTCTACGTCCCGTATTCAGAAATGCGCGTAGCGGCGAATCGCCTCCTATTTAAAGGCGTCTCGAACGATAAAATTTATCGAAGGATGTGGAATAAAAAACCTTTGACGTGATGTAGACGCGATAATGAAAAACTGCATGCCAACTCGCCCAAGAGAATTCATATTTCGCGAATACAAGGTGTAGACGTGATAATGAAAAAACCGTTGACGCGATCGCAACTGACAAAAGTATACGGTTCTATGAGAAAAGACGCCGTCTCGCCAAAATGCAGCGATCTCGCGACATGAAACCGCGAGAGCGAGAGAGAAACAGCCTTCTCCCGCGAAATATAATAAAAAGATGGCCGCGCGGCAAGAGCGAATAAATGGTCGCGCGGCAAGAGCGAATAAATGGCCGCACGGCGAGAAGACGCAAGAGCGAGAGAGAGAAACAACCTCTTTATCTCCCGCGAAGTATAATAAAAAATGGCCGCGCAGCAAGAGCGAATAAATGGTCGCGCGGCAAGAAGACGCAAGAGCGAGAGAGAGAGAGAAACAACCTCTCTCTCTATCTCCCGCGAAATATATCGCAACCTTCAAGGCCAAATCACATTGCAGAATACGACTGCAACGATAATGAGCTACTTCAGCAGAAATCCGAAATCCCGATGCAGCGATAAGAAACGCCATCCTGGTAACAAAGACCGCAAGGTGACACCTCGGCGGCGGCCGGGCGATCCCTCCCATCGCCCCGCAAGAGAATGACCCCTCTCGCATATTGAGTTAGAACCCGCCTATGCTACCTACTAGTATATTCTAGCATATCCGTGAATTTCTGGTCTATTCTAGAATATTCTGGTATAGTCTCGTATATTCTCTTATATTCTGTAGTATTCTAGTATATTTTGTTATATACCGGTATTTGAAGGTGTATTCAAGTATAGAGTGGTATATTCTGTTCTAGTCTGGTATATGTTAGCTGGCTCGCTGTGCTAGTGATACCGAAATATCGCGACTCCTTGGAATTTAACCGGGTTGTAAGGCTGGTTACGCGTTGACGATATTAGGGTACCGCTGTGCGTCAAATTAATGAAGGACAGCTATTTTTTATTTGAAACGTTTATTTCACACTAATCACGAAAATACATGGCAATTGATTCAGTGTATCTCGCAAATTGTTTTAAGCGGCGGATCGATACGAAAGTCGAAAGGCCGAGACAGAAAGATGGAGTTGACGAGCGGAGAGTTACCTGTCGATAGGACTGAGCTAACTGACCAAATTATATGATGTCTGACCTTTATATACTTTTGGACATGAATGATTAGGGGCTGATTGGCTAGTGGGCAGATGGTGCGAGAGATGCGAAAAAAAACAAATGTTGGTACAACAGGTACCCCGAGCTGGCGACCGAAGTGGACGTGAATAGGCGGTCCGTCATAAACCTTGGGTCGCAGAGCAGAGGCCCGGTGTCCCATTGAGCGCACGAGTACTATTTGTATTATTACCGGTCGGTTCGACGGCATTGACTTGGATAATTTAATTTTCTGCATAATAAAACCTGATGTTATTAAGGGGGCAACATCCATTTGAAGAATGGGGCGTAATGCTGAACTAAAACGATTATTCGAAATTGTAGCTAGGTTTTATTGAAAGAGTCTACCTAAGCTGTTTCGATGAATGCTAGAAAAGGGCATTTTTGAAATTCCGTTCAGAACGGAACGGTATATATAGTATATTTTGTTATTTTCTAATATATTCTGTTATATTCTAGTATGTTCTGCCAACCGTTACGGCAACCGTCGAGTGTTCGCTCGTTATCGATGGGCGAGGTCGCATAATATTTGTCAGAGCTCATTGCCGGTAAACCTCCTCTATTCTAATTTCGACCAAGTTGTTTACCGGTATCATACGATCGATCAAAACTGATAGCGTACACGTCTGCCGGTCGAAGAACATTTAAGGCTCTCCCCTGGCGGAGGAGCTCTCTTCTTTCTCAGTTCTCGCTCGAGTCAAATTCAGTATCTATCAGCTTCATTCAAATTCTATCCTCTCGCGACTTTAATATTTTGTTCTTCGGCCAGCCGATATTTCCGCTTCGCGTTGCGCGACTCTGCTCGCGACAAGATTTTCCGACGCTCGCGTTGAAGATTTTCCGATCGCGGCGGCCCTCGTCAAGGTGCCGCTCAAGATTTCCGGCGCGATTTATAGCAGAGACTCCGGTCTTTATCGAGTGAATAAAGTGCATTTTAACCGAAAGGACCAGAGTTCGACTCTCCCGTTTTCTCCGTGCCTCCTCGCGCGCTCATTTCTGAGTGGTCCCGGCCCCCAGGCATTCCGACCGTCGGTCGACGCCAAACATAGTATGTTCATGTTTATTCAAGTATAGTCTGGTACATTCTAGTACATTCTTGTATATTCTAGTATATGCTGGTATATTCTGGTATATTCTGGTATATTCTGGTATATTCTGTTATAGTATGGTATATTCTGGTATATTCTAGTATATTGTGGTATATTATTCTATATTCTAGTATACTCTGGTATATTTTAGTATATTCCGGTATATTCTGATATTTTCGTGTATTTTCGTGTATATTCTCGTATATTCTTGTATATTCTGTTGCATTCTGGAATATGCTTCTATATTATGTTATATTCTTGTTTGGTAGTTTAGGTGTTCGTGTATTAAGTAAGATTCACCCTTTTACTACAATAACAATTTATTAACAAAACAAACTCAACAACGTAACAATAACAAAAGAAACGAAATAACGATGAAACAAATTGCCGACGATACGGAACGTGCTATGCGCGGACAGATGACTACCAACAACAGACAACAACTGATCCTGTCATCCGTCAGAATCCGCGCTTATATCTATCCCCCGTGCCTCCAGAAATTTCCTTCAAACAAGGAAACTTCTGGAGTGGGGATGTCTCTTTCCTGTACGTGCCCCTTGGAGAAAGTTCGTGTCCTTGGACCGGCCACCCGTGTCCTGGCGAAAGTCAAGATATAGGTATAGACTGGTGTTGTTGTCTCAAGTATCTCTCTTGTTGTCTCTCCATCTCCTCCCTTTCTTTCCAACTCCATATCTCCGCGCCATACAGTGGTATTCCTTTTACCACTACTTCGAATAGCTTCAACCTCCACGTCACATCTGCTTTGAATTCCATTCTCCTATCCCCCATAATCCTAACATTACTTTCCTGGCCTTTCCTACGCATTCTTTTATATGTGCCGTTTCACTATTTTTCTCCTCTATACCTCCTTACCTCACACCCTTACCTCCCCATTTTCAGATCTCACTCTTCCTTCTTCCTTTTTCGTTGTTACATATCATTATTTTTGTTTTCTCACTATTCACCTGTAATTTTTTCTTCTCGAAGTACCTGCTTGTCCTCTTTATCATCTCTTCCAACCCCTCTCGTCCTCCGCCAGCAGCACTATGTCATCTGCATATCCTAGTGACCAGATTATCTCTCTCCCTATTACCACACCTCCGTCTTGCCTTTCGGGCTCATCGGGCACCCCTGTCTCACTCCTTTCTCCACCAGAATGCCGCCGACACTTCTGCCCCTATCCTCACTCTGTATCTCGTCTCCTTCTATATTTCTTTTACCTTTTCTACGATCTTCTCTTCTATATCTCTTTTTCCATTGCTTTCCAAAGTACACCTGTATCCATCAAGGCAAAAGTAGCTCTTAGATCGACGCAAGCCATGCATACGTTTCCTCTCTTTTCCTTGAGCCTTTTCCACGTTATCCATTCTGTCTCTCCTTTTCCTGAATCCCGATTGTGTCTCATCCAGTCCTTTTCTTTCTTCTAAGCTTTTTATCAGCCTATCATTCAGCACCATGGCGTAAATTTTGTACGTTGTTATCGTCAGGATCGCTCCTCTGTAGTTCTCCACTGTGTCTGTGTCACCTTTTTTGTGGATGGGAACTACTATCCCCTCCCTCCAATCATCTATGTATCCCTCTCCTTTCCATATCTTCCATATAATCTCACCTAGTTTTTTTTCCTGCCCTTCTTCTCCCTGCTATCCATGCCTCATTCTTTATCTGGTCTACACCCTCCGATTTTCCTTTCTTCAAACTCTTTATTTTCTCCAGCACTTCCGCCTTTGTACGTATTTCTTCGTCTTCCTGTGTAACGTTTTCTCTAATCCTGCCTTTCTCCGCTCCCCCAGGGCCTTCATGAAATGTTTCCTCCATTGTTCCATGGTTATTTTATCGCTCACCCTCACTTTTTTCCTTTTTTTCTCTATTTATGAATTTCCATGGCTCTCCCTGTTCTCAGATTTCTTGTATCCATTTTTCTTCTTCCTCTGTCCGCTCTCTTTTCTTTCGTTTGCACATTTCCTTGTACTGTTTCCTCTCTTCTTTGAATCTTTCCACACCATCTTCCACTCTTCCTTTTCCCTTTGCAATTTTTCCCAATGCCTTTTGTAATTTCTTTTTCCACTCTGTGCATTATCCGTCCCACCATTTTGCGTTCCGCGACCGTTCCGCGGCCGTTCCGCGTCTGTTCCGCATCCGTTCCGCGCCAGCTCTGCGCCCGCGCACCGCGAGGTTAGTTATAAGCTCTAGGTATAAGAATCGCGCTAGTTGTAAGTTTTTTCTGCCGTCGCTCTGTTCATAATACCACGTCGTCCACCGACGTTTTGTCTTCAGCCGCCAGCGAAACCCGCGTCCACCAACAGGGACAACCCGGGGACCACCGCAAGTCCAGCTGGCAATCCACGTTTAAATAAATAGTATTATCAACAGACCCTGGCATTCCGCCCATTTCTACCTCTCTGCCCTCTCAAAGAACACTGGTATGGTCGAGCATACAGCGAGAGCGCCTCCACAACGAAACGCAACGTTACATATTCTTGTATATTCTAGTATTTTCTGTTATGTTTTGGTATTGTAACGTTGGCCCTTATCGCCGCATAGGAAGACGGGAACGGGTCCAACTCCGGGAATCTACGGGGCCTGAGGCCGGACCTTGTATGGCCGTGAATACGCGATCCTCCCGGTACAAACGAGTTCTCGAAAGTCAGAATCGAAAAAGAGAGCCTAATTGCTCGATCGCAAGGCACCGGAAAAGTTCCACGCAAAACGAAAAGACTTCTCGCCCTCGCGCGAAGCGGACGGCCGGAAGTCGTGCCTTCCAGAACCGCGAAACGGAAGGGAGACGCGGATGGGTCCAATGTTCGGACACGGGAATAACGGAGACAGCTCTCACGGCATGCCGCATCTCGCAAGACGAAATAACTGTGGTTGTGTTACCACAAAAACTGCGTTAGTTTAATAGGAACTTTGTTTTATTAGCGTGTTCAAAATACAACGGGCGGTCGCAAACTTATATTGGAGACAGAGAGACCGACAGACAAAATACCCAGACCGATAGGCAAGGAGAGCAAGAAGGGGTTTTGTGGATTTCCTCCCTTTATATACTGATCTTCGGAAAGGCATTACCTTTCGCATCTATTGTTTATGGTCACCGGCAAAGGTGGTCGCCAAATGTTGGAAAAAGGGCTTGTCGGGACCGCGCGTGCCGCGCGGTCGGACAGGCCTCAGCGGTACCGGTCTGGCCACGTTTATGATGGGGTAGTTAAATTTTCTACACCCGTAAAGTCATTTGGCAAATAAAATAATTTTGCCATCCTGCAAACGTCAGGATAGGTTCTATTACCTTACACCCTAACATCTGCAGGCGGTCAACTCTAACATCTTGCGATGCGAATCGCGTACCGCTACATAACGAATTACGGAATTGGCTCCAGTTGTTTATTACAAGTCAGGGTGTACAAAATGCGCGGCCACGTGGCCGCACCTGTGAGCCCGCGCTCTTCATACGAAGTTAGCGAATAGGTGGGTTTCGCAGCGCGTAGTGGTCGCTAGTCTAAAAGATACTATAAAAGATCGCCGCGCTCATGGGGTACTTGGGCACGAGGTAAACATTCGCCGAGGCGGAACTTCGCGGAACGCAGATGTACGGCGCAATTACAAACACACTGCCGCGATAGTTCCCGAAACGATATGGAGGTTAACGCTTTCGATTAACGATACGCGAGCTCGCGGGACCGTGAGGGCGCGAGATCGACGTCGAACGCACGTGATATGATATTTTCTGCACGGCTGAATTCGCTTTGAGAAACGCGAAAAAGACGGGATCGACTACAATTCCCTACGACCGCGACTCCTCCGAGGAAGACTTCCGAATTCTATTCCGACTGGAAACTGCGGAAAAGCTCAAAACGCCGACTGTTCAGGCGTGAGCGATTGTACGCGGCGTTGAACGCCTCGGCACGCGAAGTCTGGAGAACGAGACAGGATGTTGACGCGTACGACGAATGATACGCTAGCTCGCGAGACCGCGAGGGCGCGAGGTCGACGTCGGACGCACGCGTCGTTCTCCCTCGAAAATCTCTCGCGAACCAACTCGCTAAAACAATTAACCAAGAGAGAGCGACGAGAGCGTCCTCGTTACCCTTACTCGAAGCCTTAGTTCCAACTTTTCATAATGGGGCGCGCTACGTACGCGAAATCCTGGAATGCAGAACCGTGTCCTCAATTGGTCCTCGGGCCCCGGACCATACGCGAAAAATTATCACGACCGCGTTTCGCGGCCGGGGGAGGTCCGATATCTCCCCATGGTACGAGTGCACCACCATCGCCGAGGCCCCACTTCAAGTGGCTGGATGAGACGGCAGGGCAGGGCCGCGAAAGGGGATGTGTGGTGTGCGACAGAGGCCTTCGTCTCGCGTCGTCGCCTCCGGGTTGTCTGACCCGTATGCAGTGGGTCCATTTTCCAAATGCATGTGCACATAACTTTTCTCGTAATGGCCATGGGTTTGTCGACGGGCGGTCCCACGAAGCGAGGCGCCCTTCGATGTAGTCGGGAAACTTGTTGGGTGCGTCCACCACGTCCCTGAAACTCGTCCATGCTCGGCGCGCGCGAAATTCGTCGGAAGTCGATCTACGATCGATACGGAAGTTCCTCGGGGAGCGCTTCCTAACCTTTGGAGCATCCGTTTAGCGCGATAATCGGCAGTCCGGTCCTTGCGATAGATTGCATTGGGCCGAGAAGAGACGTCGCAAAATTTGCAACGTCACAGTATATTCAGATGTATTCAAGTATAGTCCAGTATACTTTAGTAAATTCTGGTATATTCTTGTATATCGTTGTATATACTCGTATATTGTAGTATATTCTTATATCTTCCAGTATATACTGTTATATTCTTATATATTCTGGTATATTCTGGTATATTCTTGTATATTGTAGTATATTCTGTTATATTTTTGTATATTCATATGTATTCAAGTATGGTCTGGTATATTCTAGTATATTCTAGTTCATTCTGTTATATTCTGGTATTCTCATGTATTGTAACCGCACATTCTCTATGCTCGTTTATTTAAATTAATTCTATCTCTGTCTCGGCTACTCAAGAGTAATCTATACGATCTCGCGGGGGCCGGTTACTACCCCGATTCCCTACGCGTGTCAATTCGTGAAGGAGATGGGTTTGTACCTCCAGGCACTGGAAAGCGGCGAGGTTTGGACGAGACGAATAAAGCTTTGTAGACAAATTTCTGGTAAAAGGACAGTATATTCTTGGAAGAACTATTTATATAATGTGCTCGCAGGAGAGCTGTTTGTATACAGGACGGCCCGTGATCTTTCCCGACGTTCAGGGCAATAAATTCAGTTGTGATGACGCGTGGAATACCGAGTATCAGTAATCCGTACCGAATTCTCGTAACACGTAAACACACAGCGTATACCGTGTTACGACGCACGCGGCTCCCTCGCTTTGTCGCTACTCCTGGTTTTCAAGAACCGATTTAAACGATTTTCAATCTGATCGCGCTCCGCGATATGCGAGTTCGTGACCTGTCTAACCAACCGTGCACTCGGCCGCAAAAACGTACGAGTGGTCCGGTTGGAGACACACAATAAAAACCACTGGCACTCCACGCAACCAAGAAGTTTACTCTTCGGCACGATACGAGGCCTCCGAGCAATCTCCGTATAGGTAGCGGCAGAACGACAATGATCGTGCACAGTCCGATCGCTCTAATCCGACCCGTGTGCCCGACGTAGTGACGATTGAACAACTCGTTTCGACTTCGTAATCGATCGAAGTCGAACCTGTCAGACCACTCAGGTACTTGGCCGAATTCTCGTACAAATAGCCCAGGTGGAGACACACACTAAAAACCCCTGGCACTCCACGCAACCAAGAAGTTTACTCTTCGGCACGGTACGTGGCCTCCGAGCAATCTCCGTGGAGGTAGCGGCAGAATATCAGCGATCGTGCAGAGTTCGGTCGTATCGATTCGACCCGAAGGGACATCGTGAGTTCGTTTGAACACAATCCGTCCGCGTATTACGCACTTCACGGTTGTGGACTTGTCAGACCATCCATGCACTCGTCCGAATACTCGTATAAGTGATATGGATGGAGACGCACACTAAGCCGTCGGTCACGCCACGCTACCAAGGACTATGCTCTTCGGCACGATACGTGGCCTCTGAACACATTCTTTACAGATAGCGGCAGAATGATCGCGACTGTGCAAATCCTACCGGAGCAGTCATAGGCATTTCGAACGAGAATCACGAATTTAACTATAACGAAGTGTCCGCTCGGTACCACGATTTCGAAAAACGATTTATAATTTTGCGATAGTTTACGACAATTATGCGATCGCGTCCGCAGAGCACAAACTGCGTCTTAACTGTCGGCAATGCCACGGCGCAGTTTGCACCCTGTGACTCCTCGGTTTGAGGCGCTTACGCGTCGAGGATAGAACAGCCGGTTTGTCTGTTCTATCGGGTCGGTTTGACCCCTCGATCGCGTACCGTGTTTCGCCGACCGAACACTTCGCGAACGCGTGCGGGTAGACCCGCTTCCAGACGTAGAGTGATCTTGGAGAAGGAGGAGGGGGACGAGGTAGAGGGAGAGGCGCAAAAGAAAAAGAAAAGGGAAGCGGGAACGAGAAGCCTGAGGAGAAGCAGATTCTGCAGGGCCGGACTAGGCTGTTGAACGAGAGGAGTGAGACGAGAGGATCGAACCCGAAAAAGATCATTCCCGGGAGGACAGCGGAATCCAGGAATGCCACTCCGAGATGCCGTATAAACTCCCCCGGCACACAGCGGCCGCCCCTCCCCTCACCGAAGCTTCCTTCCTTCCCCCAGAACCGGGGAAGACTGACATGAATAGAACAAAGAAGAAGGAAGAAAGAAGAGAGAAGAATTTAGACAGAGCACGAAGAAGCGGCGACATATAGAAATAAAGTAGGATTAAGCGAAAGAAAACAGGTCGAGTAGTAGAAAAGAAAAGGGGGTTAGAAGCAAAGAGAATAGGAAGTCAGCATAAAGTAGTTGAAAGCGAGTAATATAAAAATTAAAAGTAAGAGAATAATAGAAAGAAAATCAATTAGAATGATAGAAGAAAGACAAAAATGTTATGAACTGGGAATATAAGGAGGTATAACTAGGGATATATGCAGGTATGCGTATAGTTATATAGGTATTTACTAGTATTTACTGGTATTAATAGTCGCTAGTAAAGTAACAAATGTAGTAAAAAGAAAGTAACTCTCACGAGACACGAGAATAGAAGAGGTAGAAAGAAGAGAGAGTAGACAGAATAAAAAAGTAACAAAGATTAGATTGAGTGAATACAACGAGAAAACTGTAATAAAGTAACTTAGAATCTGAAGAATGTTAAAAGATCTAAAATAGCAGTTAGATAAGAGCAAAGGAAAGTACAGAGTATGGAAGGTTGCATATAGGTAGGGGCTCCCAGCAAGACTAGAGAAACTGGCGTAAGGAAATTAGCGTAAGACAGGTTGCGGGAGAAGTAGGGGCTAGCGAACGCCCGAACGAGGAAGCAGCACAAAATGGCGGAACGAAATCGAGCCGAGAGAGCAAATAGATTGTTATAATTTTAACAACTATTGCGGGCACGAAAAGGCACCAAAATCGGTACAGGGGATTACTTCTAACTAAAAATTTTGATGAAACAATAGATAAATTTTTAAAGGTGCAATAGGTAGAGAAGAAAAGAATAAAGGGGTATGCAAAAAACAGTAAGGAAAAATATCAGTAATTAAGGAGGAAAAGAGGGAAAACGGGAGCGCGAGGTACTAGTTAGAGCGTAGGGAACGCCACGAGAGAGTACAAAGCTAGTCGCCTTCCCGAGAGAAATTCAGCTAGAAAAGAAAAATTAAAGAATGATACAGAAAAAGGCGAAGTAAGCAGAAACAGAAACAAAGGGTAAAAAGAATAGAAAGTATAACTAGTGCAAGCAAATAGTAAGAATAGAAAGATAAGAAAAAGCGGAATAAGAGATAAGTAATATTTTAAAAGAAATATATAAAAGACCTCTTCCCAATGTTAAAGGCAGGAGCAATAAAAATTAAAGCAAAAATAAAGAGAAGTACAGAACGAAATGGTACAAGGAACAGTAAATGTACAAAACGGTAAATTAATTTAGTTTAGTAAAAGAATTAAAAGAAAAAAGAATAACAGTAAAATAAAATAACAACTTAGGGGAAGTAGTAAAGGTAATTTACTAGACAAAATTAGTTAAGAATTAAAGTACTAGGTGAGATATACGGTACGGAACATCAGTAGCCGAAACAGTGATAAGCCTTTAACAATGGGGAATTGCCTTAGAAGCACACGTAATGCAAAAAGAAAAGATAGAAGGGTAAGAAAAGGAGAAAGAGGTGAAATTAGAAGTAAAATAATAATAAAAGAAAAAGAATGTAAAGATATCCTCATAGCGGAAGCTGAGAGGATGTAAGGAAAGAAGAAGAAATAAGACCAAAGATAAAGAAGGGACAAGTAAAATTAAAATCCGGAAAAAGCTTGTAACTAAAGAGAATATCTTTACATCTAGGCAAAGGAGACTAGGGGACACAGTGCAAAAGGTAGACTTATGGATAAAAGGGAATCGGAGGGCACCAGAAAGGGAAACATAGAAAAAGGTAAAACGTAAAAAGAAACAGAGAATAAAAAGAAAAGAAAAAGAAAAAGAAAAGGAGATAGGAGAATTACCTTTTAAGATAAGCGGAACCATTTGCACTGTGTCAGTAGATAGTTTAAACAAACTGATAGGAATAAATAGAAATAAGAAATAAGACGCAGCTAAGAACTGTCATGGAAAAGGGTTCGAAATCCGAGAGAGAAGTAAATGTTTAAATACTTATATACAAGAAAGAAAAAGAATCGGCGAAGAGAGGAAATAAAAAAAAGGCAATTAAGATTGTAAGTTAGATAATAAACGCGATAGAATCCAGTTCAAAAATAAAACGATAGAGATTAATCTGAGAGATTAGGAAATGAATAATCAAATAATAAGGGGTACGGCACGTACGCACAGACTATGTACGTGTGTAAGTGCATTAAAGAGATATAGCAGAATAAGAACCGTTTCCCATGACAAGGAGCTTGGCTAACGAACAAAGTTTAAAAAGGGGGGAATAACCTCTATATAAACACGAAAGTAATAAAAAGACCGGGAGCAACGGCAACCCCGAGGTCGCCGGGAACCCCCCAAGGGTAAGACAGTCGACTAAAGGTAGTGTAACCGTTCTTTCCTACCTTTTCTTTCTATCCGAATACGTTGTTACCAGTATCTCTACTTCGCGTCTCGAGACTATCCCTTACCGTCTCGCAGGGCCGGTTACTACCCTAATTTCTCGAAGCTCGCAAGTTCGCGAGATGGGATGGATTCGTGCCTCCAGGCACTGGAAAGCGGCGAGGTATGGACGAGTTAAATGAGATATTCGAAGCCCAGATAAAGTAACAAAAGATGATGTATTCTCGTAAGAACCGTTATGTGTGTGTTTGTATACAGTTAATTACCGTTATAATTGTATTAATAAATATTAATTGTACCGTGTGGAACAATAGGTCGGCCTCCCGTGCCGACGGCTCGCGACGCGTACACAAAGTATAATGAACGCGTGAAAAACGCTCGCCCGACTCTACGTCCGGTTTTCAGAATCGGTTTGGAAAATTCACTCAGCACGGATCGCGCCCCGCGATGAGCAGTTCGTGACCCGTCTGACCGTCCCTACTCTCGGCCGGATAATCGTACGAGTGATCAGGATGGAGACAAACACGAAATCGCAGTCACTCCACACTTCCAATGAGTCTGCCCTTCGGCACGTAATCGTGGCCTCTAAGCAATCTCGGACGAGGCGGCGGCAGAGTGTCAGTGACCGTGCAAAGTCCGATCGCTCCTATCTGACCCGAAATCCGCGATCAAACGACGTCGTACCCGTCAGACCATCCAGGCACCTGGACGATGTTCGTAGAAGTGGCCTGGGTGGAGACGCACACTAAACCTTGGTCACTCCACGGAACGCACGAGTCTACCCTTTGGCATGATACATGGCCTCGGAGTATTCTCGGGTATTGGTCACGGCAGAGTGTCCACGATCGTGCAAGGCACGATCGTCTCGATTCAGTAGAGCCGTACACTAAACCTCGATTATTCCACGGAACCTATAAGTGCACCCTTTGGCACGATACGTGGCCTAGGAGTGATCTCGGACAAAGGTCACGACAGAATACTCGGGATCGTGCGATGCTCTTTCGTACCGTCTCGGGGGATACTCGCACTAAACCTTGATCGCTCGACGGGACCCAGGAGTCTACCCTTCGGCACGATACGTGGCCTCGGAGCAATCTCTGATAAGGTCACGGCAGAGTATCCGCGATCGTACGAAGTACAATCGCCTCGAATCTGGTCGAGGCCCACACCAAGATCTCGGTAATTCCACGGGACCCAGAAGTGTACCCTCTGGCACGGTGCGTGGCCTCGGAGTACCCTCGATTAAGGTCACGGCAGAAAAACCATGATTGTGTGAAATGAAATAGTCCCGATCCAGACGAGACTCACAGAAAACCTCGGCAGTTCCTCGGAACCCAGGAGTTTACCCTTTGGTACGTTTCGTAGCCTCAGAGTACGCTCTGTCGAGGTTTCGGAAGAACCACCGCGATCATGCGATGATTGACTGTCTCGCTTCGACCCGTATAGTACGTACAGTATCTTTGAAACGATACTTCTACGTACCCTATAATAATATTTATACTTTGAAAGACGAAGCGAACCTACTGTGTCTGTTCGACGCGATTCTCGCACGCTTCGCGACGCGTTTCTATCTCTGCGCGACGCAGTTCTCTAAATTTTACAAAGGCTATAGCCGGTTTTGGGGGCCAAATCGGCCCTGGAAGGGATTTTATTCCAATTTGCGCCATTCGATAGCCTACCAAAAAAGATACCTTTCAGCCAAGTTTTAGCCCTATAGCTCATCTGTAAGGGTAGTTACAGAGGAAAAACGAAAATCCAGTTTTTGGCCCATTTTCCCCATTTAATGACAATTTAAAATTCTGAAAAAAATCTGACACATTTCGGACACCAAACCACATACTTTGAGTCGTTTTCAGATTTTTCCGTTGTAAACTCTGGCTGTAAAAATCGAAAAACACGAAAAAAATCGAAAAAATGCAGATTTCATATGGAAATCTAAGAGTGACCCAATCAGAATTAATTTAGCAATAAGATATTGTCCTAAGTATTATGCTCAATTTTTTTCAAATTCCTGCGATTGGTGCGTCATAGTAGGAAAAAATAAAAACCACTTTTTTCGGCGTTTTTTCCGTGAAAAACTAAGTTATAATTATCGTAAAAATATATTATGTAATATTAAACATCTCTAAGTTCAGGGAAACATCGTCCAGACTTTAAAAATTGCGTAATACAAAAAACGACAATTATACTACGCCGGATATATCCCAATATTTCAAAGGTATTTTCAACGGCGCCGGTTGGTGCAGTAGCTATGGTCTCCGACTGCGGAACCGCTGAAGACTTTTTGGACCAGGTTCGGATCTCGCCCCGGTCCAATTTTTTTTTTTCTTTAATCACATGTTTTTTCGATTTCTAACCGTATGATTGTTGTTACGCTGTTGTAAAAACATTTTTTAACTATGTTTAAACTATTTTTTAATAATTTTCCGGAAAAATATTTTTGGAGTACTTTCGGCCTTTAGTCATCTACGGGCTGTATTACTTATCTACTTAACATTTTTTTACATGGAATAAGGGATTGATTATTTTTGTGACAGAAAATATATACATGAAGTATTATTAGGAATAATCTGTAATAATTATAGGTGGATTGGTATGCAGTGGAATCATGTATGGCGTTTTCAGTCTTCGTCGCTATCTTCGTCAATTGTCGGTGTTATTTGGTCGTTATTGAAAATTCTGGTGAGCAACTCTGCTGGCCGAACTATGTCTGTGTCGTATCGAGCAGAAAATAAATATTAAATGATAGCAGCTACATGTGAGCAACATCCAATAGTGCGATTACCATTGGCACATTCACAACAATACCGTTTTATACCGGAATGACCAGTTGTGTTTGGTATATAATCTATGTAGCATTTGTACGTTTTGCGGTTGATATGTCGCGATTTTACTTCCAATTTTACAATATTATTATTTTCTATTAAATAACGGACATTAATTTTATTATCGTGTTCATCCATTATCTTGGCCAAATACGAAACAGCTTAAGATAATTGGTATGATCCCGTGAAAAGTATCTTCAAATCGTCTTCTGTCATTTCCGGAAAATCAAAAATATCGGTGGAAGATATGTTTTTAAACGGCGTTTTTCTGCGACAGCTGCTCGTTGCTTGTAAAAGATATAATAAAAAACAGCAAAGACTATTGGAACACCTCAATAAAGCAATGTCCACGGCTCGATTGTTTCAGTTAAATGCCCAAAGTCCTGAATCGAAAATGTCCTTCATCAGGAATTTTTTCAGACAACAGTGGTTACAGTTTTCCGAAGCATAAACATCGTTTTCATAATATCTCTAATAATATTTTTACTTGACAGAAACAGATACAACAATACCTCCCGACCCCAATATAACACTAGATTTATTATTAACAATAAGTAAAGTACCGACTAAAGGTAAAAGATTTAATAGACAAGTCGATGCACTTATTCTATGTAAAAAAATGTTAAGTAGATAAGTAATACAGCCCGTAGATGACTAAAGGCCGAAAGTACTCCAAAAATATTTTTCCGGAAAATTATTAAAAAATAGTTTAAACATAGTTAAAAAATGTTTTTACAACAGCGTAACAACAATCATACGGTTAGAAATCGAAAAAACATGTGATTAAAGAAAAAAAAAAATTGGACCGGGGCGAGATCCGAACCTGGTCCAAAAAGTCTTCAGCGGTTCCGCAGTCGGAGACCATAGCTACTGCACCAACCGGCGCCGTTGAAAATACCTTTGAAATATTGGGATATATCCGGCGTAGTATAATTGTCGTTTTTTGTATTACGCAATTTTTAAAGTCTGGACGATGTTTCCCTGAACTTAGAGATGTTTAATATTACATAATATATTTTTACGATAATTATAACTTAGTTTTTCACGGAAAAAACGCCGAAAAAAGTGGTTTTTATTTTTTCCTACTATGACGCACCAATCGCAGGAATTTGAAAAAAATTGAGCATAATACTTAGGACAATATCTTATTGCTAAATTAATTCTGATTGGGTCACTCTTAGATTTCCATATGAAATCTGCATTTTTTCGATTTTTTTCGTGTTTTTCGATTTTTACAGCCAGAGTTTACAACGGAAAAATCTGAAAACGACTCAAAGTATGTGGTTTGGTGTCCGAAATGTGTCAGATTTTTTTCAGAATTTTAAATTGTCATTAAATGGGGAAAATGGGCCAAAAACTGGATTTTCGTTTTTCCTCTGTAACTACCCTTACAGATGAGCTATAGGGCTAAAACTTGGCTGAAAGGTATCTTTTTTGGTAGGCTATCGAATGGCGCAAATTGGAATAAAATCCCTTCCAGGGCCGATTTGGCCCCCAAAACCGGCTATAGCCTTTGTGTCATGCGGACACACGGCGCTTTCCACTCGCCGTCGCTCCTAGTACTCGTGACTTGCTCGCTGCAAGTGATCTACACTGACAATAGTAACACTTTACTTCGTAATTGATAGTTAAACATTTCCCGATCAATCTTTGAGCGAGTGAAAATTCTATGATTTCGTTTGACTACTACGCGGTCACGTCCGAGAGTCACGGAGCTTTATATAAAATGTTACGACAGTGCCACGGCGCGGTTTGTGCTCGTGACTCCTCGGTTTGAGGCGCGTACGTGTTGAGAGCAGGAAGGACGGTTTGCCTTGCTCTGCCGAGTCGGTTTGACTCCTCTAACGCGTACCGTGTTTCGTCGAACAGACACTCTTCCTAAACGCGTTTATCCACCGGATTCGCCCTCGAAATAACGGAAAATTTTGTAATAAAATAATTTCACGGGGAAATTCTGAAAAGGGTAGAAAACTGCATGTAGCGGCCAGCCTGGGACATCTGGTTATTTCATGGGTACTGCTTTATGCTCTTGGAACGTGACTTTGGGGATTTTTAGAAATTAGGTACGGAGTGGCCTTGTCACCGTTTTAGCTAATGTCCCATTCGTGTCCGTTCCCAGGGCGCAGCACTTGTATATAGTTTTCTAGGCCCATGCCATAAATCTGCCGGAGGTCCCATCCTGCCCTTCTCTAGTTTCGCACTTGACGATTGCCAGACGCCCTGGGTCTTTCCCAGGCTCTGGCAACTCTTCACCCGTGGTGAGTGGTTGATGGCCCTTGGTTCATCAGGATGGCCGTGGGGCCATCAGGATGTTCCTCGGTCCCATCTTCCACTTTCCAACCGTCCACCCCCCAATTGGTCCTCGTCTTGGCCAATCCGGGATATCTCTCGTCATCCAGGGAAGGGAGGCAAATCCCGAAGTAGAGGGAGGATCTACCCTTACGTGGGTTCTTGACTCGATCCTCCCAATCAATTCGACTCCAAGCACGCTAGGGAAAACGACGTTCTCTAGCTGCTCTCTTGTACGCTAGTCGTTTGTATTCGACCGACTCAATCATTGTAAATACAGTCCACTTTCTTAGTTTGCTATATTTGGTCTTCCTTTATTACACAAGGAAAACTCCTACCATTAGTCGACACATCGCGTGTAAATCAACATCATAAGCTCGAACATCCTTCGGGATAATCACGAGCAATTAAACACTGCACATTCACATTCACAGTCACAGTCACAGTTACATTTACATTTACATTTAAATTTAAATTTACATTAGCATTTACATATACATTTGCATTTACATATACATTGACAAAGATATTTATGATAATGATATATGCAGGGTGAATATAAAGCAGAAAATAAGGGAAAAAATTTACAAAAATTTTATTATAATAGTCTCACATTACATTGCATGACATTTTATTACAGTACATTACACAACAGTAGTATAAATACATAGAGGAATAAATAAATAAATAAATAGATAAATAAATGAATGAATAAATGAATAGTTTAAGTATGTAATAAATAAATAACTTCGCGTACACTCTTGAAAAAACTTCCTGGGTAGTCGTCGAGAACGGCAACGGGCAGCATACCTGAAAATAAAAATAAAAATATAGATTAGAAATTGATCCGTAGAAGATTAAAGATAGGAATAGAATAATAAATAATTAATTAACTATAAGTGGAATTAGACAAGAATATACCACTCCGCTTAGGACCGAAAAGGAGAAGAACTCCGAGGCAATTTAATTTAGTTATAAATTAGAGTAGTTTAGACTAGAATTAGAGTAGTTTAGAGTAGAATTAAAAATATAAATAGCATAATAAGAGAATATAGAAAAGCGAAAAAATTCTCCGATCGGGCCAAAAATTTATAACGGACTATTTCCGAGGGTAAGGAACAAATAAGGGGGAATTGGGAGAAATTTTCTCGCCCCTGCGAAAAAAATTTGAAAATCCCCACTCCCTCGCGAGATATTGGCGATAGGAGGGCAGTTTTGGAGGGAAATTGGGAAAGAGACCGGAGGAACACGTAGGGTTCGGCTAGGGCTTTACAACGAGCCGACGCATAAGCAAATCGGAGTACTTTTAGGATAATCGTATAACGGTGTAACGGTAGCGTCTCGATTGCGTTGAGGCGCGAGCGAGGCGCGCGTTCCCTCCCCTGGATTCGCTCAGCGACCAGGGTTCGTCGGGGAGGGAGGATGAGGTGGTTTAATAACTTAATCTGCGTTAATGGTGAACAAAACTAATTTATTATCTTAATGGTATTAACTGGTGTATATAAAAGAAATAATAGATGATTGTTGATAGCAGTGCGAAAAGAAACAGAAAAGAACCGGGGAGCGGTCCGCTCGTTACTCGCCCGGATTCCCGGACGGTCCGGCGACGGGCTGGCGATGGCCGTTTGCCTCTCCACCGGCCTAGCAATAATCAAACAAACAAACAAATAAATGAACTATGCCCGACGCGGGTAACTTAATCTAATTAACTTAATTATCCTAATGACGCGTGAACTAGCCTAGATTAACCGCGGGGCGCCGGTACGGTTTTCGGTTCTGGTAGACTTCGCGGAGGTTCGGTGCGGTACGCGAAAAATAATACGTGCTGGACGCGAGCAAGCCGGGCTCGCTGGAACGGTGCTCGTCTTCGGACGCCCTCGGCGCGGTTCGGACCCGGTTTCCTCCGTGGGCTGGGCACGCGGGGCGCGGAGAGGAAGGGATATGGGATCCGCGGAACGCCCCACCCGTCGTCCCCGCCCGACCGCGGCTCGAGCACGTAGGCACAGACGTAAACCTAATGCCTACGGCCCGAAACCGGCGTGGTCACTCGTCTCCGGTAGTAGACCGAGAGGCGAGTTCCACACGCTGCTGCGGCTGGTCGACGACTAAACGTGCGGAGCGCGACGCAGGGTCCCAGAGGGGGGAGCGGGACGCGGGAACAGGTCCGGGCGGTGGGGATGACGGTCCGGAGTGTCGTATCTTCGGTGCTCTGACAAGAGCAAGCCGGCGATCGACTGCCTCCCAGGATCCGGTCGCGGTCTCGGTTTCACGTAGGGGACGTAGACCCACTTACGCTCTGCCGATTCCAGCGCCTCGTCGTGTTCGCCCGATAGTATACCGCGGCTAGCACGATTTGGCGCGGCTGCGAGAGGATCTGGGCTCGGGTGTTCACCCGAGAGCTGCTCCAGACCAACTCCGTCTTCGGCTGGTTCCGTCGCGATCTTTATAGCCCGAACGCGGACCTCGTGTGCTCGTTCGCGAATCTTCGGCACACGCGGATTGGCGCGCGGCTAGCCCGCACCGGTGATTGGTGCGGGCTAAGGTAAAAAACGACTCGCAACGAGACACATACGTCTCGTTGCATCGGGTGTCCAAAAAGTAACCCGGAAGGAAAAAAATTCTGAGGGCGTGGGTCGTTTAGGTAGGGGATTTTGGGCAAGCAGCCCGGGGTGGGCAACTAATAGTTCCCCGTCGTGAAAGAATCACTCCTCTACCCCCCCCCCCCCGTTCGCGAGGTATACGCATTTGCTAGGTGAAGGAAACGATTTAAGAAAAAACGCAAGATACGCCGTTTGGTGGGTAGCCCCAGGGCTATTCAATTCGGCAGAAAAAAGTGGGGTGTTATTATCAAAAAACCCCCACTTTACCCCTGCTCCGAACCCCAAAAAGGGCTATTTTGGGGACAAATTAGATAGGTTTAAGAGAAAAATAGTTAGAAATAAGTGTAGGAAATAAAATAAAAAATATTAGACATAAAGAAGAATAAAATAGGATAGTTGTTAAAAAACAAAACAAAAATATACATTGTAGCGTTTAAAATCAGCGAAAAGATAAAATCTAAGAGTAGGTATAGCATAAGGAATATATATAAGTTAAATTTATAAGTTAGATTAAGAAAGAAAAGTAAGACTTTCAATAAATTAGTAGGGAAGTAATAACGAAAAGAAAGGACCGCGCGTCGTGAAAATTGTAATAGTGCCCGAACGGCGTGACCAAGGACAACTTTGTTTGGCATAGGCGAGCGGTGCGGGCGAAACAAAGACAGAGAGCAACGGTGCGTCGAATCACTGGAATCGATAACCGTACAGCGAGTGTATAGGGCGAACCAAAATAGGGGGCCACCCTCGAGTAAAGGGAAACGAACCGAAAACTACGAGTAGAATAATTTGCGATTATTAGTAATAAAAGACCGTAGGGAATAAGTTAGACCATATAAGGATTTTAGAATAGAAATTAAAAGATAAATAATTTTAAAATATAGTAACGATAAGTAAGATAGAGTGTAAGAATAAAATAAGGTAGTGATAGTATTACTAGTGTTAAATTAAACGAGTACATATGGAACAGACCAGGCTGCGCCAGGCCTGTTACTAGCCACGATCGCCGCCGAACCCGAACTCCCCGACCACGACCGACGGATACCGAGATCCGCCGGTACCCGCGAACGTTCTCCGCGACCCCCGCGTCACCGAACCGATCGTGGCGGCAAACGGAAACCGCCCCGTCGGATGCGTGACGTAGCCGGAAAATCCGCCGCGAACCACCCCGCACCGCATCTCTCGCCTAGCGAGTCGATAGAGGATATAGGGAACCGGCGCGCAGGAGTCCTTCTCTTTTCCGGACCTGCCGTACGTGTGACAATAGAGTCCCGCCGAACACACCGGAGTACTAAACCGACCGATTCGCCTTCGCCGTCCGACGCGCAAGTTGCGCCCAGTACGCGTGTGCGTTTGTTTTCATTTACTGCCGCGCAGTTTCGAAACCCGTCGCGATCCGCGGAAACCCGCAATCCGCGAGCCGCCGCTCCGCGAGCCGTGACCCGTGAACCGCGACCGCCGCCAACCCCGAAAGACCGCGAGAAGACAGTGAGCCGCATGAAAAAGACGTGTTGTTGATCGCCCGTTCCCGACCGTCCGTATCCCGCCGCGAACCTCGCGTTATCCCGCCGCGAACCTTGGCACGGCGAGCCAAATCCGGCCGCGAGGACCGGTTGTACGAGATCCGCGGAAACGGACTCGTTACACATATACAGGGTGAGTCACCAAACGTTAGCACCTCAAATATCTTTGTTGTTTCTAAAGATACGTAAAATATGGTAAGGACAAAGTTGAATGGTACAATGGGGCTGACACGATGCAAAAAAATTTTGTTTTTATGTAATTTTTTTGGAGATATCAAGGTCACCTTGACTTTTTTAAATGGAACCACCCTTTTTTAAACACCTACAATGATAGTCCCTTTCATTAGGAATTCAGTGACTATAATTAGTCTTTGGTCATTCAAGGTCAAGGACAGAAAAAACGTATAAAACAAATATATGGAAGCAGAATACCTGTATTTTATAAATGTTCGAAATGATGGCCGTCTGCGTCGATACATTGTTGTAAACGAGCTCTGAAGGAATGTTGAACTCTGATAAGTGTATCCGACGTGATATTCGTACATGCTGTGATCATACGCTGACGCATATCTTCAACTGTTGTTGGAGCATCCGTGTACACGGTTTCTTTTAGCAGACCCCATAAAAAGAAATCCAGTGGATTTAAATCAGGCGAACGTGCTGGCCATGAAACTGTTCCGCCTCGTCCAATCCATCGGTTTGGATATCGAGAATCCAACGTTTCTCTTGCTACTCGTGCATAATGAGCAGGACAACCGTCATGTTGGTACCACATATCGTAGCGATTTTGTAAAGGGACATCTTCTAACAAAATTGGCAGATCTTCCCGGTCCCGTCATCATTCCGTTAATAAAATATGGTCCAATTACTTTGTCGTTCAAAATACCACACCACACGTTTACGCTCCATTGTCTTTGATGATAAATTTCTCGCAGCCAGTGCGGATTATCCACAGACCAATAATGGGCGTTCCGTAGATTAATTGAGCCATGATTAGTAAATGTTGCTTCGTCCGTAAACAAGACATTAGAAAAAAATGAATGATTTTGAAGCAATCCCCATTGACAAAAGTTAATTCTATTTTGAAAATCACTCCCGTGCAATTCTTGATGGAGCGATATGTGGAACGGATGAAATTTATGTCGGGCCAGAATTCGTATTACGCTACTTTGACTTATGCCTGCTTCCCGGGCAATTTTTCTCGTACTCACGTGAGGATTGACAGCTATAGCTGCTAAAATATTAATTTCATTGTCTTCATTAGTCGTGGGATTCTTCCGTTTGTACTGTCTTGCATGTACACTTCCAGTACTTTGAAACAACCTGTACGTATTAGTGAAAGTATGTCTAGAAGGAGTGTTTCGCTCGGGGTACCGTTCTTCATAAAGTAGTCGGGCCTGCACTGCATTTTTTCTACATTCACAGTAAATCGTGATCATATCACACTTTTCAGTCATCGAATATAACATAGCGGAATCGCGTTTGGAAACATTCTGATAGTAAATAAGAATGTTGAATAACATTGAAGGACCTTAGCATGTTTACTTTAACTACGACCATAGTATGTTTACTATTTCCTACAAGTCTCAATCGTGATAAACGTATTCTGCTTCCATATTTTAGTTTTATACGTTTTTTCTGTCCTTGACCTTGAATGACCTTGGACTAATTATAGTCACTGAATTCCTAATGAAAGGGACTATCATTGTAGGTGTTTAAAAAAGGGTGGTTCCATTTAAAAAAGTCAAGGTGACCTTGATATCTCCAAAAAAATGACATAAAAACAAAATTTTTTTTGCATCGTGTCAGCCCCATTGTACCATTCAACTTTGTCCTTACCATATTTTACGTATCTTTAGAAACAACAAAGATATTTGAGGTGCTAACGTTTGGTGACTCACCCTGTATAAGGAATACAGCGTGCGGGGGCGAAGGCCCGACAGAAAAGAAAAGATAAGGTGGCATCTTGTCTTTGTAAGCAAAAAAGAAAAATAGAGACAAATACGACTTTAAAAAAAAAGACGTAGAGTGATCTATCTGCGGCACGCATCGACCTCCTTCGATCGGTATCGAGTGGAGATCGATGCGTGCGCATTGTGATTGTGACCCTACGTGACATTAAATCTTAAACAGAGTATCCCCTTCATTTTCAAGGTATATAAACCCGTACATTTTTATCATCTTTGGTTCAGTAGCGGTTCAGTAGTCGATCAGTAATCGTGCAGTCACGTCGCGTTATACGCACAAGAGTCAATTCTAGTGAGATCGGGTTAAAGTCCCTTTCGAATCAAATCGTTACCTTATAGATTCAGTTAGTTCGGTATATATTCTATTTTTCATTCAACAATTGTTCTCTGACCCCGCATAGCCATCGCGTCAAAACCGTGCATCATAGATAACAATTCCTTCAATTTTACACTTGTAATAATTTCCATTCAGAATATATTTGTCTTGTATGTTAACTCGCGTAATCTACAACCCTTAATTATTGCCTAATATTCTAATCTAATAATTGACCGTTCCCACACGATAAAATCTTACCGCTCGGATTGTATCAATTGAATTATATATAAGTTACGAGGCTTACTAAACTTAAACTTAAATCAACAGAGATTTCTCAAACCTAGTGGCTCCCCGGTTTAGCATTGGGTGCGTCCGCGTACCTAACTAACAAATTGAAACCATATTCCTGGGTTAATAACCACTCGACGGCCTCTCGCGTTGCTCGCAGCCCTGGCTCGTAACAGTCGTATATTCTGGTACATATATTCTTGTAGGATCAATTATATTCCGGTACATTCTATTATATTCTGTTATTTTCTGATATATTCAGCTATATTCTAGTATGGTCTGGTATATTCCGGTATACTCTTGTGTATTCTTGTATATTCTAGTATATTCTGGTATATCATATTAAATTCTGGAATATTCTAGTATATTCAGTTATATTCCGGTATATTCAGGTGTATTAAATTATAGTCTAATATATTATAGTAAAATCGGTATGTCCGAATATAGTTTGATATATTCTGATATAGTCGGAATATTCCAGTATAGTCTGATATATTGAATTATATTCTGTGACTTCCTGGTATGTTCATGTATATTCAGGTGTATTCAAGCATAGTCTGGCATATGCTAGTATATTCTAGTACATTCTGGTATATATCATATATTCGTGTATATTCTTGTATGTTCTTCTATATTTTTATGTATTCTATTATATTCTGTTATATTCTATTATATTCTAGTATATTCTGTTATATTTTGGAATATTCTAGTATATTCTGTTATATTCTGGAATATTCAAGTATATTCTGTTATATTTTGATAGTTTCAGGTATCTTCAAGCATAGTCTGGTACATTCTAATACACAGGGTGGCCCACATAACTCTGAACAGCTCAATATCTCGAAAACTTTCTGACTACATAAACGTGAAGTGGCCTCCCTTCCCCTTTAACGGGGGAGGGGAGGTACCTTTGTAATTTTAAATGGAACCCCCTATAAAATGTTACATATTTAGATTCTACCGGAAAAACAAGTCAATTTTGTCTGAAACATTTTTTTGTCAGATACTTCCATGATGAGATATAACAGTTTGTAACGGTAGCGTCTCGCTTGCGTGGAGGCGTAAGCGAGGCGCGCGGTCCCTCCCCTGGATTCGCTCAGCGACCAGGGTTCGTCGGGGAGGGAGAAGGAAATGGTTTAATAAGGTACGCTGCGTTTCGTGGTAAATAAACTAATTTATTCTTAAAGAGAACGCTTAATAAAAACCAAACAAAATTAATCAATTATGAAGTGCTAATGAATATGAAATAAACGAAAAGATAAGTTACAAAGAACGCGGAGCGGTCCGTGGGCTATCCGCCCGGATTTCCCGACGGTCCGGCGATGGGCTGGTGAAGGCCGGTTGCCTCTCCCCGGGCCTATTGACAATTTAATAACGAGCAATCAGTGGACCGTAACGGTGGAGTCTGACGCGGCTGGCTTACTACTAATTATTCGACTTATTCTACGCGGAAAAATAAACTACGGTAACCGCGGGACGCCGGCACGGTTTTCGATTTCGACGGTATACGCGGGAAATACACGACGCGGGCGAGACGCGCTCGCTGGAACGGTGCCTGCCGTCGGACGCCCTCGGCGCGGTTCGGGTACGGTCGCGACGCGTGTAGAGAACGCGGTGTGCGGGGAGCGCGGGCGAGCCGTGCTCGCTAATGTGGTCCTGATTCGGGCGCTCTCGGCGCGATCCCGAGCTCTCCCGATCCTCGAGGTGGTATACCCACCGCGGCCCAGCGAACGATAGTGAATCGGTTGTTTCCTGGTGGCTGGACACGCGGGGCGCGGAGAGGAGAGGGTACGGAATCCGCGGAACCCCCCACCCGTCGTCCCCGCCCGACCGCGGCTCGAGCACGTAGGCACAGACGTAAACCTAATGCCTACGGCCCGAAACCGGCGAGGGCGCTCGTCTCCGGTAGTATACCGAGAGGCGAGCTCCACACGCTGCTGCGGCCGATCGACGACTAACGTGCGGAGCGCGACGCTGGATCCCTGAGGGGAGAGCGGGACGCGGGAACAGGTCCAGGTGGTAGGGATGACGGTCCGGAGTGTCGTATCCTCGGTGCTCTGAAAAGAGCAAGCCGGTGATCGACTGCCTCCCAGGATCCTGGTCGCGGTCTCGGTTTCGCGTAGGGGACGTAGACCCACTTACGCTCTGCCGATTCCAGCGCCTCGTCGTATTCGCCCGATAGTATACCGCGGCTAGTACGAGTTGGCGCGGCTGCGAGAGGATCTGGGCCCGGGTGATCACCCGAGAGCTGCTCCAGACCAACTCCGGCTTCGGCTGGTTCCGTCGCGATCTTTATAGCCCGAACGCGGACCTCGTGTGCTCATTCGCGAATCTTCGGCACACAGCGATTGGTCCGCGCTCGGGCTGGATTCCGCGGATTGGCGCGCGGCTATCCCGCACCGGTGATTGGTGCGGGTTAAGGTACAGAACGACTCGCAACGAGGCACATACGTCTCGTTGCAAGTTTGAAGTTTCGAGTTGTAGGTACTTGAAGCGCTCGGAAATAGCGTTATGGAATTATACGCGCTTGAGTCCTTTGCTTATACATGAAGAAACACAAACAATAATATTTACAATTCTTGAGTTTGTAACGACTCCGTTTCCCGGCGGATCTCGTACAACGGGTCCTCGCGGCCGGATTTGGCTCGCCGTGCCAAGGTTCGCGGCGGGATAACGCGATGTTCGCGGCGGGATACGGGCGGTCGGGAACGGGCGGTCGACAACACGGGTTTTGCGAGTATCGCTCACTGTCCCGACGTTCGCGTTTCGGTTTACGGCGGTCGCGACTCGGGTTCCGGTCCTCGATCGCTCGGCGTTCGGGTCGGCACCTCCAGGCAGTCTTGCACGCGGCGGCGTGTGCGGGTTTTCGCGGATCGCGAAGATACGGTGAAAACGGTTCGACAATTTCTCGCACAAACTCGCGTGGCTCGTATCGGTTTTCGGTCTCCTGACTTCGCGTCGAACGGTTCCGTTGTCGGATCGGTGCGGTCGTTATCGGCGGCTAGAGATCTTTTCGGACGGTCTACTCGCGATGACGGCGGAAATCCAAAGAGGCCGTTTTCCGGCTCGTCTCTCTCGTCTCGCTAGGCGAGGGGTGCGGTGCGGTGCGGTTCGCGGGCGGTTTTTCCGGTGGCGTCACGCATCCGGCGGGACGGTATCGCATCATGGCGGGTTCCGGTTCCCGCCAAGATCGGTTCGGTGGCGCGGGGATCGCGGGGCGGCGTTCGCGGGTACCGGCGGATCTCGGTATCCGTCGGTCGTGTTCGGCGCGGTTTGCGTTCGGGGTGAGCACGGCTAGGAACGGGCCTGGCGCAGCCAGGTCTGTTACAAGTTTGACTCACTTATCTATGAAAACGTTTTCAGTTTAGAGCTGTTATTCAAGCAGTAACATTGTGATTATGGCTACTTTGGACACAGAAGTGAATATGTTATTAACGTTAGGTGAATGCCAAAAAAATTATCGGCGCGCAGCAGTGATGTTTTTTGAACGTTATGGAATCAAAAAATGTCATGCAACATTTGATAATTTAGAAAAGCGGCTTAGTAAAGCTGTCACTAATGAAAATAATAGTGCCAGTATTCTTGCTGCAGTTACATTAAATCCTCATATTAGTCAACGTACACTTGCACAAACATCACATATTAGTCCTTCATCAATTCAACGAATTTTGAAACGCCAAAATTATTATCCATATCACATGGTTTTATCACAAGAGCTTTCGATAGCAGATTACGATCACCGCGTAAGATTTTGTGAGTGGCTGCAGGGTGTTGTGGAAAACGACTTTTTGTGCAAAATACTTTTTCCAATGAGGCTACTTTTATGAATTCAGGGCATGTAAATAGACATAATCTGCATTATTGGGCCGTGGAAAACCCAAATTGGATGCGATGTGTTCCCTTTCAATATCGATGGTCTTTAAATGTTTGGCGTGGCCTAATAGGAGATTTTGTGATTGGACCTTATTTTTTTCAAGAAACTGTAACATCTGCAAGTTATTGTGATTTCTTAAAAAATCATTTGCCTGCGCTTTTGGAATATGTGCCACTGCACGTTAGAAGAGAAATGTGGTTCCAACAAGACGGCGCTCCTCCACATTTTGCAATCATCACCAGGCAATTTTTGAACGAAAAATTTGGGAACGAATGGATAAGTCGTGGGGGACCTCGTCAATGGCTTCCTCGATCCCCCGATCTAACACCATTAGATTTTTTCTTATGGGGATATGTAAAGGACAAAGTTATGTTTGAACCACCGACGACAAAAGAGGATATGAAACAAAGAATACGTGACGCTTGCGCTTCAGTAACTCCCGAAATGTTAAAAAATGTTAGAACAACTTTGATGTTTCGAGTAAATAAATGTTTACAAGCCCGTGGTGGACATTTTGAACATTTAATTTAAAGTACATTTTATTTCTTCACGAATAAGCAAAGGACTCAAGCGCGTATAATTCCATAACGCTATTTCCGAGCGCTTCAAGTACCTACAACTCGAAACTTCAAACTGTTATATCTCATCATGGAAGTATCTGACAAAAAAATGTTTCAGACAAAATTGACTTGTTTTTTCCTGTAGAATCTAAATATGTAACATTTTATAGAGGGTTCCATTTAAAATTACAAAGGTACCTCCCCTCCCCCGTTAAAGGGGAAGGGAGGCCACTTCACGTGTATGTAGCAGTAAGGCCCTTCAGTTCCATGCAATTTAAGGCTAAGAACTTTAAAATCGATGGCATAGTTTTCGAGATATTGAGCTGTTCAGAGTTATGTGGGCCACCCTGTATATTGCAGTATATTCTCGTATATTCTGGTATATTCATGTAGATGTAGGAACAAGATTCTTAGTATAAAAAGTATGTGCCCTTTATTCTGAATAGCGGCGGAAGCTACAATGATATCGCGAAAAGTATAATAAAACGTGTCCGTATTCGTAATCCTTAAACGTGTGCCGTAAGTCGTATTCGCAATCGTAAATCCTTAATCGTAAGCCATGAGACGTAATCGTTAATCGTGTTTCCGTGGTGCTGTTCGTATCGTCGCGTTTCACCAAAAAAGCTGTTCCGCGTCTTGCGCGGCCTGTCTTTATTGCTGTACACACAGGTGCGATCGAATGCACCTACATGGGTTTTTTCCGTGACCCGGTTGGGGTACGGGCGATGACACTGGCCTATGTTTATAGGCCAGTTCATTCCCCCGGTCCCCAGCCGTTTACATTGTGTCAAGAAAGGTGCGACATTAGACGGTCGGGCGCGCGGCGTTTATTTTTGGCGCGCGGGCAGTGACTCGGCCGGTTGGTGGCCTTCGCGGTGCAGTCATGCTCACACTCGGCCGTCCTGCATCGATAGCTGCCCTCAGCTATCTTCCTCCACTTCGCCCTCATCCTCTCCGCTTTCGTCGTCTGCGCTGATCCATCTTTTCATGTGGTCCGTCGAAGTTGAGGTTTGCCGGGGTCCTTCGTGCTCTCCGACTTTTGTCACTAGGTAACGGCCGTTTCGTAGTACGCGCGTCACCTCGTACAGTCCCAGGAACTTCCCGGCCAGTTTCAGCCCTGGTCCAGCCTGGGTGCGTTGCACGGAGACCAAGTCTCCCTCCTGGTACACGGTGGCCTTTTTCCCTCGCCGGTCGTACTGCCGTTGGTTCTTCTGCTGGTTACGTTGCAGCCTTTCCTTGGCTTGCTGGCGCATTTCGTCCCGGTTTGTCTGAAACATAACTGACAGCTCGGACTCGAGGATATCACGCACCTGAGCGTCGTCTTTCAGATGCATCTGCGTTCCGAAGAGCAGCGTGAACGGTGATACCTCTGTGCTTCGGTGGAGTGTGGCGTTGAGCAGCATCTGGGCCCTCTTGAGATGCTTGTACCATTCGGTGGCATTTGGTGCGGATATTTTCGTTAGCAACGGGATCAGCGTTCGATTCACTCGGTCCACCTGCCCGTTACCTCGTGGTACGCCGGTGGTGATGAGGGAATGATCGATTCCTTCGTCGCTGCAGTAGTCCCTGAAGGCGTGAGACATGAAGGCCGTGCCTCTATCGGAGATTATCCTCCGGAGGTTCCCGAAGACCTCTGCCTGCTTACGCAGGCTGTCCATGACCTCTTCCGCGCTCGTGGTCTTCGTGGCATATAGCCATACAAATTTCGTGAACGCGTCCACCACGACGAAGATGTGCCGGTACTGTTTGCGCGTCGACGTAAGAGGACCGAGGAGGTCGACGTGGTACGTCTCGAGCGGCCGATCTCCCTTCTCGATCGCGTGTAGGAACCCTTCTTGCCGCCCTTTTTCCCGTTCTGCGAGGATACAGTCGATGCAATTATCGATTACCCTGTCGACTTTCGCTCGCATGGAAGGGAACCAGTAGTCGCGTTTGAGCAGCGCCTCGGTTTTTACGGCCGAAAAGTGCCCGTTTTCGTGTGCTTTCCGTGTGACCTGCGTTTGCATTTCCCGGATCACGACGATACGCAGGTCACCGTCTACTTCCCGCATTAGCAGCCCCCGTCGTATCACGTATCCGTCGACCCCTCGTTCCTTGATGCCCGTTATTATTTTTTGCAAGGCGTCGTCGCGTTCCTGCGCCCGGCGGACTCGCGCTGTAACGCTTTCCTCGCTCTCAATTGCGAGGCATGTTGACCCGGGGATGCAACTGAGCGCGTCGACGTGTTGCATCGTGCTCCCTGGACGATGCTCGATCGAGTACTGGAATTCCTCCAGCAGCAGTGCCCAGCGCGCGACCCGAGGAAGCTCTGCACCTGCCTAATCGTGGTCGGTGTCGGAAACCGAGCTACCGCTTTGGTTTTACTTTCTGAGGGGCGCACGGTGCCTCCCTCCACTATGTGCCCGAGATACTTCACGCGTGTCTTAAGGGCCCGGAGCGCCAAAAGTAGAGTGACTACATTACCGACAAAATATGGTTTTACGGGGATCAAGTTTTCGTCCTTAAAAAGGAATATTTTGTCGCTGGTAAAGGGCTCATTCGAAAGAGGAAGGTTCAATCTAATGCGGGCTGGTCATGAGCTGACGAGATTATGGAGATATTTAGAAATATGAGCGTTAGAAGTAGGCCAAACATTGATTATGCACGTGCCGTGGAATTCAAGCATTTTTATGCCATTGGATGAGTTTTCTGGATGATGTCGAGACCAGCCCGCAATAGAAAATATCTCCAGCTACAAATTGAGCTATAATTTGTCTTGATTCTGTTGCGAAATAAAGGCGAAAACTTGTTTCCCGTTTCGGCATGGCTTTCTAGCGTCAGAATTCATGATATCGCTAATATAGAGCAAAAAATGTGACAAGTTTAGTTGAGCTGGAGC